>NC_064851.1:44837212-45210623 GCF_024139225.1 Suncus etruscus | reverse complement strand
TACCCTGTCTAGCCGACGGTTCTGAGATGAAACAGCGGGTAAACAGCTCGCAGACAGTCAGGCTTGTGGAAATATTAGCTTTATTCGGTGGACAAGACTGAAGTCCAAAGATTCAGCCTCAGTTCCAGCAAAAAGCCTCTCGCCTTCCACAGACCTTTGTTTTTATCCCCCAGAATCAGGTACCACCCAATGGTGGGATCAGATACCAACCAATGGTGGAAGTAGAATCAGGTACTACTCTAGGGTGGGGGCAGAATGGCAGGTCACACCCTAGGGTAGGGCATAATTACCAATCAGGTTAGGGTCAGTAACAATAATCCCCTAAAATATTTACATACACAACACATATAAACATGTTTTATCATGATCATTTTATTACAACATTTTGGGGCTACACCCTGTGGTATTCAGAGCTTACTCCTGGTTCAACATTTAGGAACTGCACCTAGTGGGGTTCAAGGACCATATGGGAAGCTACAGACTTAAATCAGGTTAGAAGCCTGGTTAGACATGAGCAGGGCAAATTCACTGTACTAGTTTCTGAGCTTAGCTGTTTTTGTTTGTTTGTTTTGAGCCACTTATCAATTTTCTTTTAAGAAACATTACTACAGTGTAAGATAGTACAGTAGTTAAAGTGAATGCTACCTGGGTTCAATTCCTGGCACCACTAGGTATTCCAAGCATCAATGGGTGCAGCCCTGTAGGTCCCTAGCACCACTGAGTAAACAAAGCCAGAAGAAGCCACCAAGCATGGCTAGGTATTGCCCTGAAGTAAAAACAAACATACAAAAAAATAATACAAAGGGTGTCAACTATTTATTTTGCCAAACAGGGACATTAAAACAAGAAATGTTGGGCCAAAGTAGGGTGTCTTCCTTGCATGTGCTAACCTAGGACGGACCACGGTTCAATTCCCCACAGTGTCCCATATGGTCCCCCAAGCCAGGAGCGATTTCTGAGCACATAGCTAGGAGTATCACCGGGTGTGGCCAAAAACAAACAAACAAACAAACAAAAAATCAAGAAATGTGCAGCTAGTACCCATTCTTAAGGCCATTCATGCATAAAATAGCAACTAAGATAAGAACAGAGTAAAGGGCCAAAGTGATAGCACCATAGGTAGGGCATTTGCCTTGCATGCAGCTGACCCAAGTTGAATACCAAGCACTCCAGATGGTCCACCAAGCCTGTCCAGAGTAATATTTGAGTACTGATGGGTGTGGTCCAAAGCCTTGTTCACTTCCTCTCTCCAAATATCATTAACTACCACAACTTGCAGTAATAGCCATGCTCCACTTACCTGATAGCTACACAACTACTGCCCTTTACAAAGGCTTCAGGGAGTGTGGTATGCAGTAGCACTTCTCAACTGCTTTACTCACTACTTTTCATACTCTTAGAATTAGAGCTTTTCAAAGTCAATCTTGGGCACCATGGATTCCCTGAACACTGTTGGATGTGTAACCCCAATCCCTATAAAAACTCCCAAATTAAGAGTTTTTACTTGTTGATTATATATCAACATATTTTATACGTTGATTATATCTGTTAATTTTATAGTATTAGTATTAAATGTGAAAAAAATATATTTTTGGTGTTTTTGATGCTCAGGGGTTACTCCTGGCTATGTGCTCAGAGTTTGGCTTGGGGGGGGACCATGTGGGACACTGGGGGATCAAAATGCGGTCAATCCTAGGCTGGTGCTTGCAAGGCAGATGCCCTTTAAAAACATTTATTACGATTACAAATCCATTCCATGTTAATATTTTTATTTTTTTATTTATGAGTTTTGGGCCACACCCAGTGACACTCAGTGGTCACTCCTGGCTCAGGAATTGCTCCTGGCTTGGGGGACCATATGGGATGCCGGGGGATTGAACCGCGCTCCATCCTAGGTCAGATGCGTGCAAGGCAAACACCCTACCACTGTGCCACCACTCCAGCCCCCCATGTTAATATTTTAAATAAACAATCTGGTGCGAAGAGTGAAACTATTTTGCAAAATTCTTTTTGGGGTGGAGGTTTGGGTCATACCCGGTAGCACTCAGGGATTACTCCTGGCTCTGTGTTCAAAATTGCCCCTGGCAGGGCCAGAGAGATAGCATGTAGGGTGTTTGCCTTGCATGTAGAAGGACAGTGGTTCGAATCCCAGCATCCCATATGGTTCCCCAAGCCTGCCAGGAGCAAATTCTGAGTGTAGAGCAATGAGTAACCCTTGAGTACTGCCGGGTGTGACCCCACCCCCCAGCAAAACAAAACAAAACAAAACAAAAAAAAAAAGAAATCTCCTCTGGCAGGCTCAGGGAACCATATGGGATGCTGGAATCGAATCACCATCTGAATTGGCCGCGTGCAAGGCAAACACCCTAACACTGCTATCTCTCTGGCCCCTGAAAAATTATTTAATTCCTGGTTTAAGAAAACACAACTGGATTGAATGTACATGTTGCTCTTTTGTTTCAGCTGTTAAACTTAAAAAGGATTACTCCTTTAACAACTGGTTGGTTTTCTCCATTGATTTTTTTTTTAATTGTTTCACTATCCTGCATGATCTGCTTGTTACCCATATCCCTCCAAGTATAAATCTCAGAATAAAATACAATCTCATGGGGCCGGAGAGGTGGCGCTAGAGGTAAGGTGTCTGCCTTGCAAGCGCTACCATAGGACGGACCGTGGTTCAATCCCCTGGTGTTCCATATGGTCCCCCCAAGCCAGGAGCGATTTCTGAGCGCATAATCAGGAGTAACCCCTGAGCATCAAATGGGTGTGGCCCAAAAAACAAAAATACAATCTCATGTTTATGACTAGATCAACAATGCAAAGAGTATCAGATAACCACCATTATGTTAACTAACTACCAACTCCTGAAGTATTAAAGCCATGTTCATAAACACCCTATTTCACAGGAAGTCTCCAAAGCAGATCTCAGATCTATTCAATTTCTCTGTACTTAGATGATCACTATTCATCCTCATCTATTTTATTAATTTACTTTATTTATAGATTATGTATCGCATAGCTGACATAGCTGATAATACATTTGCTTCCCAAAAGCAAATCTATTATATTATGGTAAAGGAAGGGAAATTATTAAAAAAGAAAAAGGAATAGAATACAGCAAGAAAATTTGCAAAAATTATATCTCGCAATGAGGTCATTAAGTCATTGTCATATGGTTTAGTAAGCTCTTGTTGCTAGTTGATCATAATTTTACTTGTTTCTGAACGGTAGGTAGCTTCAGAAACACACAGGTGTCTAGACTGGTGTTCCTATGGGGATGACAGAATTAAACAAAAAGGAAGTTGTAGCACGGTCCAGGAATTCCAAGCATTACTGTTAATATTGTGGCTTTTGTGGGTGCATGTTTTCAGCTGTCCATTTTATTTCTTTCTTTCTTTTTTTGGTTTTTGGGCCACACCCGGCGGTGCTCAGGGGTGACTCCTGGCTGTCTGCTCAGAAATAGCTCCTGGCAGGCACGGGGGACCATATGGGACACTGGGATTCGAACCAACCACCTTTGGTCCTGGATCGGCTGCTTGCAAGGCAAACATCACTGTGCTATCTCTCCGGGCCCTCAGCTGTCCATTTTAAAACTTAAAAAAGTTGGGGCTGGGAAGTACAACAGGGAGGGAACTTGCCTTGCATCGGCCAACTAGGTTCACATAATTCCCAAGCCCTGCCAGGAGTGATCCCTAAGTGAAGAACCAGGAATAAATTCTGAACAAAATTGGGTGTGCCACCAAACAAACAAAAACCTTATAAAATTTAAATTCCACCACTGGGTGAAACCTTTCTAGAATATTTGCACTTAGAAATCAAACTTTCCATGATGACTTGTATAAATGATGCCTTTCTTTTGTTACAGAGAAATGTTACCCGCCCCCATAACATCTTTTATTTGAACTGGCCACGTTTTTTCTCCCCTTAGGGTCTTCGTACATACAAAAATTACTGATTGGAACCCTCTCCGTATTACTCATAGTCTGGTTAGTATGTACTTAGCTTTCAAGTATCAGCTAAATTGTTACTTTCTCAGAGAAGATTTTTGCTGAAAACTCACTCTTGGAAAATCCCAAATTAAACTAAATTCTTATTGGCATCTTGTCATTATTCTTGCTTCCTACTAGTCTTTTTCTCTATAATTCTTATCATAGTTTGTAATTATGGAGTTGTGACAAATGTTCAACAAGACAGGAAATGTACCATATTTGCCCGCGTATAAGACGACGCCCTAATTTTGAGGTTAAAACAGAGGTTTAGGCCTAAACCTGTATCAGACAGAACGTTCCTGTGCTGCAACTGTATGTACCACAGTGAGCCAATCACAGCAAAGGTTCAAAAGGTTATACTGTGATAGACTTCCTCTCTGACTCTGGCCAATCTGAGCAGGCTTTTACAGTGTAGATTCGGGTCCAGAACATTGTCTAATTTGCATGCATCAAAAGCCTGCTTGGATTGGCTGAGTTAGAGAGGTGGTCCGAGCAGCCTGGCAGTGATTGGTGCAGGATCGAGTTGGAAAATTCGTTTTGTGGCAATATTCAGACAATTTTTGTTTAGTGGCATATTGAAACACTTTTCGGGATATACTCGGCGTATAAGACGACTCCCGATTTTCAGTTGACTTTTTTTTTGTTTCAAAAGTCGTCTTATATGCCGGAAAATACATATCTACCCTGTTCAATACCACACCCTAGCAAAAATCTCATATACCTTATACTTAGTAAATAATTTTTGTTTGTTTTGTTTTTGGGTCACACTTGGCATCATTCAGAGGTTACTCCTGGCTATGTGCTCAGAAACTCCTGGCAGGCACGGGGGACCATATGGGATGGCAGAATTTGAACCATCTTCTGTCCTGGATGGGCTGTGCGCAAGACAAATGCCCTACCACTGTGCCATCTACCTGGCCCAAACAGTAAATTAAGGTCAAAATCAATACTGTATAAAATGTTAGTAGATGTTATATAGTTTTAATAGTCTTTATAACTATTGTTGAAACCTGTTTTATGGTTTTTATGGTTTAATACATTTTTTATTAACTACTTTATTTAATATTTATTATTGCAATTACAAAATTGCTCATGATTTGAGTTTCAGTCATACAACCAGGACACACTTCCCACCACCAATGTCTGCAGTTCCCGGTTTCCTTCCCATCCTCTCCTTCCCACTGCCTGACTCTGGGGCAGAACTTTTTTTTTTTTTTTTTTGGTTTTTGGGTCACACCTGCAGCGCTCAGTTGATGCTGGGATTCAACCACCATCCTTCTGCATGCAAAGCAAACGCCATACCTTGATGCTATCTCTCCGGCCCCTCTGGGGCAGACATTTTACTTTTCTCTCTCTTTTCTCTGTTAGACACTGTGGTTTGCATTACTGTTAATGAGGGGGTACCATGCTGATCACTTTAACTTCTTTCAGCACCTAGTTCTTTTCCAGAGTAATTAGTTCCAACTATTATAGTCATAATGGACCCTTCTCTTCCTTAACTGCACTAATCCACTATTTATGACAAGCTTCCTACTATGGACTGGTCCTCATTTCTATTGTCTCTGGATATTATTACCATAATATATTTTATTTTTCTTATTATGTCACAAACAAGTGAAATTATTCTATATCTATCCCTCTCCCTTCCTGACTCATTTCACTCAGCATAATACTCTCCATATCCATCCATGTATAAGCAAATTTCATGACTTCATTTTTCCTAACCACTGCATTCCATTCCATTGTGTAGATGGACCAGTTTCTTTAGTTACTTATTTATCAGGCACCTGGGTTGTTTCCAGACTCTGGCTATTGTTAATAGTGCTATGATGAACATAGAAACACAAGGGTATTCTGCATTGTTTACTTTTGAAATATTTTGTTTCAGAGAGATAAAAACCAGAGATAAATCCTGCCTTCTTAGGAGAAATGAGGAAGCCATAAATCTGAAAACAGGTACAAGATATAAGGAACAAAAGAATTCCTTCAAATTTCTGACATATAAAGGACAAATGGAAGCCTAGGACTTGTTTTGCACATGGCTGACTCTGCTTCAGTCTTAGGCATCACATATGGTCCTAGAAGCCCTTACAGGAATGACCCCTAAGCAAAAGGCAAATACAAACCCTGAGTACCTTCAGGGGATTCTTTTTATACACACATACTTATGTGGACATATGGAGGAAAAGCACTTGTTTTTCAAAAATGTTTACTCCTACAGATGTCTTTCTAAAGGTATTTGAATATTTACTAGCCAATGGAAAGTGTCTGATTTGGTTTTCTTAAAGCAAGAACAGGACGACATAATAGTGTGACTTACCCAAATTGTACATTTTGTTAAGGTATCACACCCATAGTTTTATGCAGCATGCTTATGTCAAAGTTAATTATTCAATAAACTTTCTGTGGTTTGACAGGAAGTTATTTTATTATAATACACAATTCTAATTCAGTCATAGAACTTTTTTCAAATCAGATGCATGTCTTGTCATGGGAACTGACTGTAGTAAAATATATTTTGCAAGAAGAAATTCCCTCATCCATTTTTCTTGAAATTGCATTGTTCCTGGTTTTTGAATTAATGACTGGTGATCCATTTTATAATAGATATCAACGGGTGCCTCTGGAGGTTTGTTTTTGTTGAGCTTGATGGTAAAGTCCATTGCAGTTTGGATTTGGGGGACGGGCACCTGAGCGGTTGGGATGCTGCAGTATACACAGTAGATGTAAAGGAAGCTGTGGCCCAAATCTTTTTTCTCCTTGAATTCTGTGTAATGCACCCAGCAGGTTTCATGCTCCCATATCCTCACCATATCATCAATATAATTACAGCCAGTTTCTTCTGTGAATTCTCCATGTGTGAGCCTTTGTGGGTATATGGTAGGCCTTTTCATTGTGGAGAAATTCAAGATCACAGAATCAAGGGTTCTCTTAACAAAGTTCAGAGCAAACTCATTCAAAGCTGCTTCTTCCTCTTCCTTTCTTTCCATTTCTAATAATTTCTCATGTACCTCTAATGACTCCACGAATCTGACCTTTTTAACAGTATCCATTTTCTTTGGCCTGAGCAGGCAGATTCTTGGAGCACTTGTAGCAGGGAACAGAAAGTCTCTCTCTAGCAATTTCTTGCCAGGAGTCTCTGCCCCAATGTTTACAAGTGTTACCAGGGCAACACCGATTTCAACTGACATAGAACCCAAATGGTGAAGGAGCTGATGGGTCACAGGGTAATCTGGCCTCTAGCCAAGACTAGCACGTAGAATCAGCTTCTACCCTGACTGAGAGCTGATAATTGACCATGCGAGTTTTTGCCTATAGTCTAGTCTGGAAATTCATCATGATTCCTTTCCATCTTCTGGGTTAAGATTATCTGTGCTCTGGCTTGGCTCTCGAAGATTTCCTTCCTTCCTTCCTTCCTTCCTTCCTTCCTTCCTTCCTTCCTTCCTTCCTTCCTTCTTTCCTTCTTTCCTTCCTTCCTCCCTTCCTCCCTTCCTTCCTCCCTCCTTCTTCCTTCCTTCCTTCTTCCCTCCCTCCCTTCTTCCTTCCTTCCTTTCATTTCCTTTATTTTTTAGTCACTCTATGCTCAGGGACTGATTCTCTAGTATATCATCACATACCAATGCCTTGTTCCCCTAGCCCACCAAGGCTGAGGCCATCTGGCCTCCACAGTTCTGTTCAGACTCTCCATACATCTATATTTTTTATAAATGGCTCAAGGACTGGCGAGAGAGCTTAAAGGACTAGAATGCATGCTCTGCTCTTCATGTGAGAGGCTGAGGACCTACACTCAAAATCTCCAAAGCACACTACAGTGCTCCCCAATAATATATATTTAAATGGTCAATTAACATTAGACAAATGGAATGCGATTGTCCAAGCAATAGGCTTACCTTTCTGCAGCATCCTCTTGTTTTAAGGCATTTGTCTGTGTAGTACCTACAATCCAAATTAAAAAAGAAAGAAATCGCAGGCCCAGTTTAGAAAAAACACTGTAGATGACGGGAAGGATTCCTATACCGATATAATCTTATTTCCTATGCATTGTATTTCTACTTCTGCAAATCAAATGGAATGGGAAGGAGCTCTAACTTGCCTTGGGACGGTGAGAATCCCGACTTTCTCGCGGTTACAAAGTTTTCTCTTTCAGGACTGCATTTATTTTTGGAGGGAGAGGGTCACACCCGGCAGCGCTCAGGGGTTCCTCCTGGCTCTACGCTCAGAAATTACTCCTAGCAGTCTGGGGGAGGGGGGGGGGGGGCGGACACGACCATATAGGATGCCGGGATTCAAACCACCGTCCTTCTGCATGCTAAGCAAACGCCCTACCTCCATGCTTTTACTCCGGTGCCCCAGGACTGCATTTTGTCACCACTGCAAAGTTTAGCCCTCCTGGGCACTCTAGGAAAACGGATAGGTCAGGGTCCCCAGGATCCTGGTGCTTGGGCACTGGTTCCCGCCGCAGGGTGTGCGCTGAGTTGTAAAATGACCAAGCAGCAGGAAGACGCGGCCCTGGACACCTTCCACTTTTTTTTCCCTTTTTTTGGCATGAGAGAGACGAGAAAGAGATAGTGAAGGAGAGGGAGAGAGTGGAGAGAGACGAGAAAGAGATAGTGAAGGAGAGGGAGAGAGTGGAGAGAGACGAGAAAGAGATAGTGAAGGAGAGGGAGAGAGTGGAGAGAGAGACAGAGAGGGGGGGGGGAGTGAGAGGGAGAGGGGGGAGAGGGAGAAGGGGAAGAAGAAAGGAGTAAGTGGGAGAGAGAGGGAGGAAGAGGGAAGAGAGAGAGGAAAAAAGAGAGGAGGAGGAGAGGGAGAAGGAGGGAGAGGGAGAGAGAAAAGAGTGACAGGGAGAGGGAAAGAGGGAGAGAGAGGGAGGAGAGAGAGGGAAGGAGAGAGAGAGGAGAGGAGAGGGACAGGGAGGGAGAAAGGGAGAGAGAAAGGAATGACAGGGAAAGGAAGAGAGGGAGAAGGGGAGAGAGAGAGGAAGAGAAGGATAGGGAGGGGGAGAGGGAGAAAGAGGGAGAGAAAGGAATGACAGGGAGAGGAAGAGAGGGAGAAGGGGAGAGAGAGAGGGACGGAGGGAGAAAGAGAGAGGAAGAGAAGGATAGGGAGGGGGAGAGAGGGAAAGAGGGAGAGGAAGAGAAAGGAGAGAGAGGAAGGAGAAAGGGAGGTAGAAAGGGAGTTTTTCCAGCTTTTTAACATTTTCTACTTATTTATTTAGTTTTTGGGCCACACCCGGCTGCGCTCAGAGGTTACTCCAGGCTCTGCACTCAGAAATCGCTCCTGGCAGGCTAGGGGGACCATCTGGGAGGCCGAGATTCGAACCACCGTCCGTCCTGGGTCGGTTGCGTGCAAGGCAAGCGCCCCTCCGCTGTGCTACCGCTCCGGCCCCGTCCACGTGGGCGCGAAGCCTTCTGGGAAAATCTCTGCGCTCTTGCTTAAGGATGCGGAGCCCAGAAGCCTGGACGGCGGCCTGGGGATGCTTGTAGCCTTCTTGGCTGAGGAGACCCTGGACACCCGAAAGAGCAGCCGGAGCTCCGCGAGGGCCCCGCGCGCCTTCGCCTGGAATTCTACGGGGCTTCAGCTTCGAGGTCTGCAGAGAAGAGGCCCTGAGTCCTTCCTACCTGCGTCCCGAGGGGCGCGCGGGCCTCGTCTCCGGCGCCCAGGCGCCCGCGGCCGGACGCCGTCCGCCATGGCAGTGACGTCACGACGCCGGGACGTGCTCGGGCGTCAGGTCTGGAGGCCCCGCCCCCTCGTGCGTGCGTGAGGGCGTGATCCCAGAGGGGGCGTGGTCTCCTGGGGGCGGGGTCAGGGCTTGAGCCTGCGCGGCCAGTGCAAGTGGAGAAGAGCTCGGGGACTGGCGAGGTGGCCGGCCGGCCGGGCGGGTAAGTGGGCGCTTGCTCCCGGCAATCGGGGCGGCGGACACTTAAGTGGAGGGCTGTGCGCCACGCCGGATTCCCAGCCTCGGCACGGTGGTGGCCCCCGAACTGCCTATAGGCCGTGCTGCCATCGGGAGAAATGGCTTCCTGGGGATGCCGCCTGTGCATGCACGCTGCTATGTAGCCTCCATGGGGACCCCAAGAGAGCTTTGGGGACCCTCACCTGCCCGGCTCTCCTGTGTCGCTTCACCAGCTGCATTTATCATTTGGGGATCTGCTTTCCTGTCCAAGCGGTGACACCCACTCATCTCACGCATTAGCCCCCTTGGTTTTGGGGTGAGGCCACACCCCGGGAGAGCTGTGTTGCACCCTAGTTTTTTGACATTACAGATATTTGAAAGACCTGATGGTTACTTAGAACTGATTTCAGGGTCTTTGGACATTTCGGCTTTTGAAAGACCTTCTATGCCATGTTCGAGCTATCTTTGGGAGTGCTCATGAATCTTTCAAAATGATCTGATCAGCTCCCAGGAAACTTAGAAAATGCAGCCTGAGTTTTCCCCCAGTGGGTTTTTATTTTTGCAGGCTAACATATTACTATCGTAGTATGTCGTAGTAATGACACCTCTGCTTTAAAACACCCAGTTTGTTTGTTTTTTGTTTACTAAGAATCAGAATGTACTTGATTATCAGTGACAGTTGACAAGTGTGTGTTATGTTAGTTCATTCCAGCTCCAGGCATAAAACTAAGGAAAACACCAGGGGATGGCTGTGGAAGAACTTCAGTCCATAATAAAGAAATGTGTAAGTAATGTTTACTTTTTATAAAGTTTCCTTTAAAATACAGGAATGTACAGATTACTTTTAGTTACACTCGCTGTCACTCAGACTGTCTATCTGCTTTAATCCTTTTCTCTTTGTACCTTAAGTAAATAGCATGTAGGCAGATTGGATTATTCAGACGACATCCTTTTTTGTAAATAAACTTACATTTTAATACTGATCATAGATTTTTTTCCTACTGTAGATTTCAAACTTTCACTAAAGTCTTTGTTGGATTTGGCCTAGTTTGACCTAGGGAATTCATATTGATGATGTGGACTTTATCTAGCATTTAAACAGATAACCCCTCTCTAAATTAGCTATTGTATTTTTATTTGCCTAAATATGTGTGTTTTTGTGTGTGTGTGTGTGTGTGTTTTTTTTTTACTAGCAAATCCTAGAAGAGCAAGACTTCAAAGAAGAAGATTTTGGCCTCTTTCAATTAGCAGGCCAAAAATGCATAGATGAAGGGTATATAGACCATCTAATAGAAATCATTCAAGATGAAAAAAATAAGGTAAATACAGTCTTTATGTATCTTTTCAGTATTCTAGATAATAGCCACTTGATGCTATTATTCATACATTCATTTTCTTTTGTTTTGTTTTTGAGTACGCAGCAGTGCTCAGGGGTTACTCTTGACTATGCACTTAGAAACAATTCCTGGCAGGCTTGGGATACTGGGAAGAACCACAGTCTGTTCTGGGTTGGCCGTGTGCAAGGTAAACACCCTACCGCTGTTCTATCTCTTTGGCCCCGCATACATTCATTTATTAATTGAACATTTAGGTATTGTAATGTAGGAAGCAAGAAAGACAACAGGAATAATCATATACCTTGGTGTACAGTCTAGTGGAAGAGATAAGGATGTTAACAACTAGTGATACAGAGGTAGGACAAAAGAATCCATTGCTATAGTAGAGTATTAGTAAAATACTTCAGAAAAGTAGGATTACTTCAGGTTAGGGACCAATAACTGCATTTGAATCATTAGCTTATGTTGAGAATTATCAGCATCATGTGGACTTGTTATTAAGTTTTGGTGTCTTGCATATTGTCTTTAACCAGAAGTATACAGGATATTCAATTATAAGATAAAATATTCTGTATGCAAGATAATCAAAACTGGAGACAGAGGGTCTGGGAAATGATCCAAAATGGTAATGTTTATGGAATCAAGAACAACTCTTTCTTGGGACATAGTTTTAGTAGCTCTGTCAAATTTTGTGCCTTTGCACTCTCCTCAAACAAGGTAAGAGTGCACACCCTTCCTTCATAATATTACTATTTATTAATATTTTAATCTGTTGAAATGTGGGAAATGTTTTAATTTATTTAATTATACATTGTTGTAGAATTAGTTATTCATAGGACTTAACCCTTTTTAACTTGGAAGAAATGTTTTTTAATATTTTAGGTCTTGGGATATAGTTAACGTGGTAGAGCACATGCATAATATGTGCTTGACCAGAAGTTTGGTCCATAACATGCATAGCCCTCTAAGCTATACTAAGTGGATCTGGTCTTTATTTAAAAAAAAATACTTTTTAGAGGCCGGAGAGATAGCATGGAGGTAGGACGGTGGTTCGAATCCCGATATTCCATATGGTCTCCCGAGCCTGCCAGGAGCAATTTCTGAGCATAGAGCCAGGAGCAAACCCTGAGTGCTGCCGGGTGTGACCCAAAAACCAAAAAAAAAAAAAAAAAAAAAACAAACCAACTTTTTAGGTCAATTTAAAAAAAATTTTTTTTTTAATTTGCCTTTGATATGTGATGATTGTGCCTCTATAGCTCAAGATATAAGATACAATTTTTTTAACTCCTTGATTTTTAATCATTTGGATTTTAAGAGAAAAATTTATGTTTAAAATGAGGAAACAGTCACTGAAAAAGAGTTGATTTTACCAAAAGTAATTCAGCTTTTATGTGACATTTAAGATTCAGATCTGTGCAGCCTGGTTTCAAACATCTGCCAATAGTTGGAAAGAAATGGATAGTTCAGTACAGAAATAGATTAGCTGTAGCTTTGTGCAGGCCTTTTAAAGATTATGTGATTAAACATAGTGAGACTTAGTCTTAATAGCTGGGGAATTGCCTTTGTAATATGCAGTGTGTTAGAAGCAAAGGTTCTATTATGGATAAGAAAGTGTTTAAATGGGATGCAACTTAAGTTTTTGGCCAGATAACATTACTAAGATTGATCGAGATAAATGCCAGAATGATAGTAGGTAGGGCACTTGCCTTGCACCAGGTCAATCTGTGTTTAATCACTGGTACCACATATGGTCTCCTGATCCCCACCACATGTGATCCCTGAGAATAGCAGTAGGAGTATTAATCCCCCCGATAGAAGGTTGGTCAAGATAGATTGTTTTGTTTAATTTGGGGGAAGGATCCTCCTTATTAGTTTTTAGAGGGCCTTTGGACCACTGGGTCTACTCCTGTGGCCAACCAAGATGAATAGTTCTGTATTTAGGCTGACGATGGATAATTATGTATTTAGGCAGAGGATGTAGAACTGCTTAAAGCCTGCAAGGCCAGGGATCAGTGATTTCCAGGACTATACCTGGCAGTAGGGAACAGGAGGTACTGGGAATCAAACTTGGGTTTTAACATACAGAGTACATGCCCTTGTCTCCTGAGCTTCCTACTCATCCCCCCATAATAGTTTTGTCAGTTTCTGATGTTATGAAATTTGTTTGTGGCCTTTATAAGATTTCTTGCCTTTCCTCTCCCTAGATCATGGAAAAACTTGCTTTTGTTATCTTCTAGAAGCTAGGCCCCCCTTCTTATTGAGGTATCATGATTTAAAATACTGTTAATTGTCATGCATCCATCTTTCCACTACTATATTTATTAATAGAGTGCCCCTTCCCTTTATTAATTGTCTCAAAACACTTTTTTTGTGGTAAAGTTCTTTGTTCTTGTGTTGTCAGACTCTATGGTGTGAGATGATACCTCATTATTGTTTTTTTTTATATAATTTTTTATTTTGATCATAGTGGTTTACATGTTGACAATAATATTTTAGTTAAATATTTACATGACATCAGGGGGGATTCCCATCACCATAATGTCTTCCCTTCACCTCTGTTTATGTCATATCTCCCATATCCACTTCCTTCACCCCCAGGGCTGCTAGAATATGTGGTCCCCTATGTACCTATCCTATCACCTAGTAGTCTTGCATCTGATTGGTCTAGGTGTCTCCCTATTTTCCCCCTCTAACTGGGAGGTAGGCCTAGCTAATTAAGTTTGCGTGGTTTGGTCTGAAGAAAAGTAGTAAACTGGGGTAAAAGTCTAATACTCCAAAAGTGGGCAGAGTCCTTCTAGAGGTTCTCATCATCGATTTGGGGGGCGTTGGAGAAAAAAAAAATGAAACATTCCATCAGTACAAAACAAAACAAAACAAAACAAAAGTGTCCATTATCCAGTGAGGACTCCACCAATAATGGTAAGCACCACACATGCACAAAACAAAAACAAAAACAAAAAACAAACAAACAAATAAAACAAAGCAAAACAACACAAACACACACACAAAAAAAAGAAAAAACCGCCATGGTCCTGGTATAAGAAACATGGCTTAGCCCAAAAGAAAGAAAAGAAAAGGGGAGAAAAAACTAGGAATATCTGGGGACAACAGCTTCAATAACCACACCTACAAAGAGAAATCAATCAAGAAAATAGTTATGTAAGTAAAAATAATAGTAATAATAATAAATGGAGGTACAAAATAGTATATAATAAGTAAACAATGCTTTGCGCTTTTTTTTTTTTTTCCTCCTGCCCTGGCACAGTAAATGTTGGGGTCATTCGAAAAGGAATTCACTTGGCCTAAGAGTTATGGGTTTCTCCGCCCTTGGAATATATTGTCATGGGATCAACTATAGACTCTGTTCAGGATCATTTACTCTCCCGGTGGTCTTTTGTCGTGTTTGGGAGACTTCCGTTCTGTTCTGGGTGGTACAAACAAACCTCTGTGTCCTGAGATCTCAGTATCTGCACAAGTTCAGGATTGGGATTTACGATGACGTCAGTCTTTGTGGATCAGGAGTAGTTCTGTTCCCTCATTGTCATTTTAATCCATCTTCTGTGGTTGGTGGTCTTGATCTTTGCACTGTGCCTAGGATGGCACTTAGGATAGCATCTTTCTTTGTGCTTCCAGAAGCCAGATTCCTTTACGATTGTCTCTGCTAGACCTTTGGAAGTGGGGTTCATGGTTGTTGTGCAGGTCGTAGTTCAAACCCTAGATTAGGGCTTTTTTATTGGTCCCACGGTGTATACCATCTGGTTATGGTTCTAGCAGCCAGTCATCTGTAAATCTCGATCTTGGCTTTTGGATCTACCAAAGGGTGACAGGTCTTCTGATTTTGTCTTATTATTAGCTGGTAAGGTAGGGTAACCTGCTCTTAGATCAAGTTGTTCCCATTTTCCTCGTTGTCAGCATGTCGTACTGGAGCTGGGACTTGATGGTGACCCTGTCGTATTAAGGCTGTCCTGGCTGGGATTTGTTTCTTGTAGTTGTCATGGAGGACTGTGCCGTTTCTATGTCTTGGAACCTCATTATTGTTTTATTGTTTGTTTGTTTTTTGTTTTTTTGGGTCACACCCAGCAGTGCTCAGGAGTTACTCCTGGCTCCATGCTCACAAATCGCTCCTGGCAGGCTCGGGGGACCATATGGGATGACAGGATTCGAACCAATGACCTTCTGCATGAAAGGCAAATGACTTACATCTATGCTATCCCTCCGGCCCTCATTATTGTTTTGATTTGCATCTCATTGATAATTAGTGATGTGTAACATTTTTAATGTGTTGTTTGGTCATCTGATTCTGTTAATTTCTTCTCCCCATTTTTGGAAGGAGTTAGATTTTTATTTCTTTTTTTTTTGTTTTTTGGGCCACACCCGTTTGATGCTCGGGGGTTACTCCTGGCTGTGCACTCAGAAATTGCCCCTGGCTTGGGTGGATCATATGGGATGCGGGGGGGGGGGGGGGGGGGGGGGGGGGGGATATCGAACCTCAGTCCATCCTATGCTAGCGCTTGCAAGGCAGACACCTTACCTCTAGCGCCACCTTCCCGGCCCCAGATTTATTTTTTTTTTGTTAAGTTTGTCAGTACTTTGTATATCTTTGATATTAATTCACTGTCTTTGAGTAAATAGTTTCTCCCATTCCTTGGTAGCCTTTGTATCCTAGTCACTGTTTTCTTTTGAAGTGCAGAAGCTTCTCAGTTTAGTGCAGTCACATATGCTTTTCTTTGCTTCCACTTGCACAAGTGGTGTTTCACCCTCAAAGATGACTTCATTATCAATGTCCTAGAGTGTTTTGCCTGAGTTTTCCTCTATGTACCTTTTGGTTTCATGTCTGCTATCAAGGTCTTTTATCCATTTTGATTTGACCTTTGTGTGTAGTGTTAAAAAGAGGTCTGAGTTCACTTTTTTGCATGTTTTTGACCAGTTACACTGATACCATTTGTTGAAGAGGTTCTCCTTGCTCCACTTTGTATTTCTTTCCTCTTTATCAAACAGTAATTGATTGTATGTCTAGGAGTCTGTTTCAGAATACTCAAGTCTATTCCATTGATCTATGGGTATGTCTTTACTCCAATACCATGTTGATTTAATGATGATTGCTTTGTAGTGCAATTTAAAATTGGTGATGATGTTTTGTTCCTAATGAATTTCAGGAGTGTTTGATCCACTTCTTTGAAAAATGTCATGGGTATCCTTAGAGGACTTGTATTTGAATCTTTACAGTGCTTTGGGAAGTAGTGCCATTTAAGTTATGTCAATACTCGTAATCTATGAGCAGAGTAAATGTATTCATTTCATTATGTTCTCTTTTATTTTTTGAAGTAGTGTTTTGTAGTTGTTTTCTTTATTGGTCATTTATTGGTCATTATTGGTCATTGACACCAAGATATTTGATTTTCTAAGGCACAATTGTATACAGGATTGTTTCTTGAGTTTCCAGTTCGTTAATTTCTGCTCTAAGCTTTATTATTTCCTTCTGCCTGCCTATATTTAGCTCTTTTTGTTGATAATTTTCTAAACTGTTCCATTTAGTTATTTATGTAGGCCCTTTCTTCCTGATGAATGCTTGCAGAGCTATAAACTTTCTTCTTAATACCACTTTTGCTGTGTTCCACAAATTCTGATAATTTGTGTCTTCATTTTCATTTATGTTCAGAATTTTTTGATTTCCTCTCTGTCTCACTGTTGTTCAGTAGTAAGCTTTTTAATTTCCATATGTTAAATTTTTTTCTCTGTGCCTGTAATTCACTTCTATTTCATTGCATCATGATCTGAGAAGATAGTTGATACAATGTCTATCCTTTTGATTTTATGGAGGTATGTTTTATGGCTTTACATGTGGTCTGTCTTTGAGAATGTCCCATATGCATTGAAGAAGAAAGTGTATTCAGGTCTCTGGGTATAGAGAGCTCTATCTATATATCTGCTAAGCCACTCTTCAATTTCTTCCTTCAGAGCCTGTATATTCTTTTTAAGTTTTAGCCTGGTTAACCTACCAAGTGGTGACAATTCTGTGTTGACTTTAACCCACTATTATTGTGTTGTTATTGATATCTTTCTTCAAATCTATTGGCAATTAATTGTTTTAAGTATTTTGCTGGTCCTTCATTGGATGCATATATATTTATGGGTGGATTTCTTCCTGGTGTACATGCCTATTGATTATTAAGAAATGTCCATCTCTTTCTCTTAAAACCTTTTTTTTTTTTTTCTTTTGTTTTTGGTTTTTGGGCCACACCCGGCGGTGCTCAGGGATCACTCCTGGCTGTCTGCTCAGAAATAGCTCCTGGCAGGCACGGGGGACCATATGGGACACCGGGATTCGAACCAACCACCTTTGATCCTGGATCGGCTGCTTGCAAGGCAAACATCGCTGTGCTATCTCTCCGGGCCCTCTTTCTCTTAAAACCTTTTAAACCTAAAATCTGTGTCATCTGTATAACTGTCAACCCTAAACTTTTTAAGGGATTTGTTTGCTTGAATGATTGTCTTTGAATCCAATCTCTGACTATATTTGTTCTGACTATTTGGATGTGTTTCTTGCAGGCAGCAAAAGATTGGATTCAATTTTATGACCCATTTTGCCATTGTTTCTTAACTAGTGTGCATTTGGTCCTTTGATATCGAGAGAGATGATTGTCATGGGATTTTGTACCATCTTTGTGTAGACATTTGGTGTGTTTGTTGGATCTGTCTTGCCTTCAAGTAGATCCGTAAATACTTCTTTTAAGGTTTGTTTTGAGTCTGTAAAATTTCTGAACTGTTATTTATCTGTGAAGCTGTGTATCCTTCCTTCCAACTTTAATGAAAATTTGGCTGGGTGAAGTATTCTTGTTGAGGCATTCATTTCATTGAATTTTGTTATGTGCCTCCATTGCCTTTGACCTTGCTGCTTTCAGTTCTATATCTGTGGTTTTCATTATTGTGACTTAAATGTGCCTAGGGGTGCTTTTATTTGGATCTCTTTTAGCTGGTATTCTTTAGCCATCCAGAGTGTGAGTGCAAGCACTTTTTAGTTCTGGGAACTTCTCAGCGATGATATCTTTTACTGTTGCTTATTCATAGGAGTTTTCTTCCTGACTCTTTGGTATCCTGGTGATTCTTATGTTGTTCTTGTTGAATTTATCCCAAGGGTTTATTTTTGTCTGTTCACTTATTTTTTTTTTTTTGTTTTGTTTTTGGGCCACACCCGTTTGATGCTCAGGGGTTACTCCTGGCTATGAGCTCAGAAATCGCCCCTGGCTTGGGGAGACCATATGGGATGCCGGGGGATCGAACCGCGGTCCGTCCTATCCTAGCGCTTGTAAGGCAGACACCTTACCTCTAGCGCCACCTTCCGGGCCCCGTCTGTTCACTTATTTTGTCACTTTTTATATCTTCTGTTCATTTATTTAAGGCTCCTTTCCAACTTCTTCTGTTGAATGGTGTTATGCAGCTCGTCTTCTACTCACTGATTCTTTCTCAGTAGCTGTTACTCTGCTGATGTGGCTTTCTGGGTATTCCTCCCCCCAACATCCCCTTTATCTCATCTGGATGGTCAGACCCACCCACACCTGGGAGGGGTCTGAGGTTTGGAACAAAGGGTGTTGCCTGGGGGAAGGGGACAAAGGAAAAAGTAGCAAGGAACCTTGGAGATGAGCAAGAAGGGAGACAGAAAAAGAGCTCTTGAGAGAAAGAGATGAGTTAGGCAGACATGGTGCAAAGTCAGTGCATGGTGGATAGGGCCATGGAATAAACCAAGCTGACTCCACTGAAACTCTAAATGACTGCTTGTGATTATTTCTAGGCCATTATACTGTGTTTCAGATCCGCCAGCCAAAAGGGCTACAGGCGCCATGCTATGCCAAGAAAGGCCTCACCCCAACCTAGAACCTTATATTTTATTAATACAACAACTTTTCATTTCGCCTCCCAAGTTTTTAAGTCATAATATTTCTGTTTGATGTTTTCTAATTTTTACTCTTATATTCTCTTGAGTTTTATTGGCTGTTCTATGTTTTTTTGTTTTGTTTTGTTTTTAAACATCTTGATTACAAACATGATTGTAGTTTGGTTTCAGTCATACAAAGAACACCCCTCTTCATCAGTGCAGCATTCCCACCACCAATGACTTCTGTCTTCCTCCTCCCCCCAACACCTACCTGTATTTGAGACAGGCATTCTACTTCTCCTATTCATTAACACTGTCATGGTAGTTATTAGTGTAGTTATTTCTCTAACTGCACTCACCACTCTTTGTGGTAAGCTTCATACCATAAGCTGGTTCTCTGGCCCTCATCTCTAGGAATTATAACATAATGGTCTTTTATTTTTCTTAAAATCCATAGATCAGTAAGATTATTCTGTCTCTCTCTTCCCCTCTGGTTTATTTCACTCAGCATTATGTACATCAATGTATAGGAAAATTTCATGACTTCATCTCTCCTAACGGCTATAGAATATTCCACTGTGTATATGTACCCAGTTTCTTTAGCCATTCATCTGTTGAAGGGCATCTAGGTTGTTTTCAGAGGCTAGCTATTGTAAATAGTGCTGCGATGAATATAGGTGTGAGGAAGGAATTTTTATATTGAATTTTTGTATCTCACTAGGAGTGGTATAGCTGGATCATATGGAAGCTCAATTTCCAATTTTTTGAGGAATCTCTATATTGTTTTCCATAAAGGCTGGACTAGGCAACATTCCTACCAGCAATGAATGAGAGTTCCTTTCTCCTCACATCCCCGCCAGCACTGATTGTTCTTGTTCTTTGTGATGTGTGCCAGTCTCTGTGGTGTGAGATGGTACCTCATAGTTGTTTTGATTTGCATCTCCCTGATGATTAGTGATGTGGAGCAAAATTTATTCATGTGCCTTTTGACCATTTTTATTTCTTTGAGAAATTGTCTGTTCATTTCTTCTCCCCATTTTTTTTGATGGGGTTAGATGTTTTTTCTTGTTAAGTTCTGTCAGTACCTTGTATATTTTTGATATTAGCCCCTTGTCTGATGGGTATTGGGTATTGGGTATTTCTCCCATTCTGTTGGAGTTCCATGGTTTTTTTTTAAGTTCTTTAACCATTCTCAATATTCCCTCTCAAGTCCTGATCAGAGAGGCTTTTAGGTGGCTGATGTTCACTGGATCTTCAGAACTGTCATCTTCATTCACTAAGTGTGGTGGAGTTCTGCATTACTTTTTCTTTGTGACCTTTGTAGTGTGGCAGTTTATTTTATGTGCTGTAGTAGTGCTCCTTGATTAGAATAAATGTGCAGCTACAGAGCAGAGGAGAAACTGCACTTGTCTGGGCTTACTTACCTCAGTTTAGTTCAAAATGGTGCTTTTTAGTTCAAAGACCACCCACAGCCTGCAGCTGCTCCCATCACTGTAGGTCAACAGAATAGTCCTTTTATTTTCTCCTGGCTGAGTTCTTGTCTGGGCACACTCACCTCAGTTCATTTTAAAATCATATTCTGTCATTCTTTATCCCTTGATAGGCGAGTTCAGGTCATTGATATCAAATAAGATTATGGAAGTGAAGCAATGTATTGTTATAATTTTGTAGATCTTCGTGTTTCTGAAGTTTTTCTTCTCTTTTAGAGAAGCTCCTGTATAGCTTCTTGAAAAACTAAAGTTTGAAGGGTATGAACTTCCTAAGCTGTTGGTTATCCATGAAACTTTGTATCATCCCTTCACATCTGAATGATTATCTAGCTGGAGAGAGTATTTTTGGTTAGGTAAACTATATCCCTCTATTCTCTTCTGCATATAGTTTCATTTTACAAATCTATTGTGAATCATTGGAAGTTTTGTCAGTTCTCTTTGATCTTAATGGCTTTCAGTATTCTATCTCTATATTTGGCTTTCATCATTCAGGATACAATGTCATCTTGGAGTTTTTCCTGTTTGGGTGTATTTCCACAGGGAACCTTTGGGGCTCCCGAATCAGCTGAGTGTCTCAACTATAGTTAAGTTATTATCTATGATTTCTTTGCTTTCCTTTTCCTCAGGACCTCCAATGATGCTTTTATTGTTCCTCTTGAATTCATCTCATAATTCTGGTATGTGTTTCATTTGTTTATAGAATTTTCACCTTTTGTTTTTTAGAGTTTTTCTGTATCTTATCTTGGACCTTACCAATGTCTTTCCTAAGCTGCTTTTTTTTTGTTGCTGAGGCCTTCCATTGTGGTTTTAATTTCATGAACTATACTCTCCAGTGACGTTTCTAATTGCTATTTTCTCATGCTTTATCTACCGTCCTGCCTTTGAGCTCATTACATATCCTTATCATGTTGTGAGAGTTTACAGAGCTGGTTGGTACTATAGACTCTTCAATCACTGAGCTTGGTAGACTTTTTTTAGTGGCTTTTCTATCTCAAGGTTAAACGTTTTGGGGTGTGTGTGGCCCCACACCCGGTGACCTCAGGGGTTACTCCTGGCTATGCGCTCAGAAATTACTCCTGGCTTGGGGGACTATATGGGACACGGGGGTGGGGGGGGGATCGAACCTCGGTCCGTCCTAGGCTAGCGCTAGCAAGGCAGATGCCTTACCGCTCCGTGCCACTGCTCTGGCTCCTGAAGGTTAATCTTTATTTTATTTTTTATTTAATCTTTTTTTGGCCACACCCAGCGGCACTCAGAGGTTTTTCTGGCTTTGTGCTCAGAAATCGCCTCTGGCAGGCTTGGGGGACCATATTGGATGCCCGAATCAACCCATCCCAGGTAGGCCATGTGCAAATCAAACGCCCTACAACTGTGTTATCATTCCAACTCCTGAAGGTTAATCTTTAGAAGGTAATTCTAAAGGTAATTCACCCTCATGAGAGCTCTGGTGGATTTGGCTAAATACTGCATTTTGCCTTTTCTGCCTGTCTCTGATTTTTGAGATCTATGTGAATTGTCAGGCTCTTTTCAATAACACCTTGCCACTACTTCTCCTCAGACTGCAATTTAAGGCTTTGCAATTTCTTATCATCACCACTGCCATGTGAAAGCTATCCCATAGGAAGGAGAATGAAGCTAAGAATGAGGTATTAGTATCAAGAAGTTTTTATTTTGGAGCTACCTTTAAGTCTCTGGGTTCACTGCCGGAGGTCGGAGGGAGTGTAGCATGAGGTATGAATAGAGCTTATGTAGCCATCTAGTTCAGGTACGAGCAGCAAGAACAGAGGTGCGGGTTCAGGTTGTGGATGTAATTTTGGAGAATAGAGCAAGAAGAGGGTGAGGTGTGGATGTGGAGCCTACAACAGAGAAGGCTTGACAACTACCAGGACCCACAAGGAGAGGGAACTTTCTTTTTTTGAAAGAGACTGGAGTTTTATGCAGAGATCAACCTCACCTACAGAATGAAGCTAGAAAAGGTGAGAATGTAGGCTTGTAGAGGAAATTTCCTCCTCACAAGGAAAGCTGGCTCTGAGTATCCTATAGATGGCAGTGTTTGCTTTACTCTAAAATGTTTTTACAGGTAATCATCAAGAATATGGGCTGGAATCTTGTTGGTCCTATTGTTCGATGCCTTTTATGGAATGATAAGGAGAATGATAAAAACAAATATTCTCTAATGCTTGATTTACTGGTAAAGGTAAGTTAAAATTTGGTTCTCTGTCACAACATAGAGTAGTATTTTAAATTATCTTTTAACACTGGTTTGGTGAAAATTTTTTCAAGAGGGTAATCTTTGGAAAGAAGATTCAACCTTATTGATCAGTTGGACACTTTCAGTTTCCTTAGGATTTCTGGATATAATAATGAGCAACCTCATCCCAGACCCACTAATTATAATCCAAGAAGAACTTTAGAACCCCTAATTATAAAAAGTAACAGTAATTCTGATATGAAGTTCAGGGTTTAGACTGGGAGTTGAAGGCCACATGAAATTTGTTTTTTCCACTGTTAGAACTGGAATTTATTTTAATGTGTTCTTCTGTGGTATATTCCTTAAACTAGGGTATTCTTCAACCTTTCTATACCTGCAGATTAGCACCTGTCCTACATCCTGGTCCATGGACCAGCAGTTATAAACAAGATGGGTCGACCCGGGGTTTCACCCTTTCTGTACCTGTCGCCTAGCACTGGTCTATGGACCAATGTTTGAAGACCAATGCCTTAAGAGAAAATGAAATAACTAGAAGGCAAGCATTCACTATGGAAATAGAAATAGGAAATACAACCTCAGAAAGGGTCTCAGAAAGATAAATGGTTAATAGTTATGTCAAAATGATGGGTAAGAAAGATAAATTCTGAAAAAGGATATTACACAAGGCTATTTAGAGGTCAATGCAAATATAAACATCCTTGGAAGGAGGGAACTTTATGCCAGTTATTAACCATGAAGACTTGCACAAAAACAAATGAGGTGGTATGTTCACTTGGAAGTACCAAAGAGAGGGCCGGAGAGATAGCATGGAGGTAAGGCATTTACCTTGCATGCAGAAGGATGGTGGTTCGAGTCCCGGCATCCCATTTGGTCCCCCGAGCCTACCAGGAGCGATTTCTGAGCGTAGAGCCAGGACAGGCCCCTGAGCGCTGCCGGGTGTGACCCCCCAAAAAAAAAAAAAAACAAGCAAAAAAAAATCAAAGAGAATGGAGCTAGAAATGGTATCCTTTTCTAGTATCCTGAAAGAGTGGGACAGAAGCCACACCTGCTAGAAATTGTGGGCAATTAAAGTATCTTTAGAATAGTCAGACGAAACCCAGAGGAAACATCAGTTTAGGAAGCATGCTTTCTTACCCTAGTCCAGGGGTGAGCAACTCACAGCTCTTTTGAAGCTTTGCAGAGGCTCCGACATCAGTTGCCGATAGTAGGGGTTTGGGGAGCAGTATCACTTACATATTTAATTCGTTATTAATTTGCACAAATATATGTTTTACATTGTTAAGTGAAAAAGTTCTATTTTTCTTCAGATAACAGCTAACCGCATGGATCCTATATATAGCATTAAGATAAGAATCAATGTATGCAGAACTATATTTGTTTTAAATGTCACTCTGGTTTTGCAGCTCCCAGGTTGTTTTTTTTCTTAGTAAATGAGTCCAAGTGGCTCTTTATGTCTTAAAGGTTGCCAACCCCTGCCCTAGTCTATATATAATTTTTTCTTACCCCAAGATCTTTTGGATTTTTACTGGCTTTTAATTTTACAGTGATTTGATGATCACAGGTCCATGTTTCACAGGTGTATTTTATAAATTATTAAGCAAAACTAATTATATTTTCTTGGTATTGACTTCTTTTAAAAATAGTAATCATGTGGCTTTAAATACAACTTTATTAAACAGGTTCAATTGTGAATATTTTTATAGTTATGTAATCCAAAGGAATTATTGTTGGGTTTGCTTGAACTGATTGAAGAGCCTTCTGGAAAACAGATATCCGAGATTATTCTTCTTTTGCTTCAGCCATTACAAACAGGTAATGAGTTTTATGATAGATAAGTGTTTCTTGTTTTAGCTTCATGTCTTGATATTACTTCAAAATATCAACATGTACAAAATAAAGTTTATGTCTATTTTTTGAGTGTTCTGCTTAGACAAGTAGTATCAATGCCAAATAGGAAGAGATTGATACCCAGCACAGAGTACTAAGTTAATACTTTTTTGTTGAATACAGTGCTTTTTTTCTTCTTCTTCTTTTTTTTTTTTTTTTTTTTTTGAGGGGTAGAGTTGGCTACACTGGGCTATGCTTAGGATGATTCCAGGATCTGTGCTCAGGGATGACTTCTGGTGGTGGTGTTAAGGATCACCATATTGTGTGCTGGAAATCAAACCTGGGTAGAGTGTGTGCAAGACAAGTACCTTGCCCACTGTACTTTTGCTCTGACTCCTCACTACGCTGTTTTTCATGTGGTGAGTTGTAACCTATACCTTTTGCCTTATTTTATATCTGCAGTTAAGAATTTTTTTTTTATTTTAAGAATTGCTTCTGTACTGTCTGTTCTGCAGTACTCAAACTATTAGTATTGCAGTAATACTGTATCTCAACATTGGCATTCAGAGTTGGGTGTGGGAATAGCAAGATAGAGCTTAAATTAAGAGTAGTATCGATGTTGAGTACAAGGCCTTTGCAAGACACAGTGTTTGTCCATGGAAAAAGATAACATTTTTACATGATTGCCTACATATAAAGTTTGAAAGAAGAATCAGAAGATAAATTTTGTTTTAAATGTGAATGCTCAGCTCCTTTGTACCATTTAAAATTTCAACTTCTTGAGGCCGGAGACATAGTACAGTGGTAGAGCACTTGCCTTGCATGCGACCAATACAGGATGGACCCTGGTTCAATTCCCACCACCCCCATTTACTTCCTTGAGTCTGCCAGGAGCGATTTCTGAGTGCAGAGCTAGGAGTAACCCCTGAGCGCCACTCAGTATGACCAAATAAATAAATAAAATGTCAACATCTTCTAAAAATAAAAATATGAAATCATTACTTCTCATTTTAATAGTGCTTTATCACAGGGTATTTTCTTTTAATTATATCAAACTTTTGCCAAGTCAACTATGATCTATTATGGTGATATCAGTTACTCAGATATGAAAATGTATATATAAGTTCTACATTTACATTTACTTTTATCTGTATTTCTCAATGACTTAGAGAGGTTTAGGAGATTTAGATTTAGGAATGATTTAGGGAGTTGAAAATAGTTTCTGATACTTTTGGAGGGCCACTTTGTTCATTTAAAGAAGGTAGGTTTCTGTGTGGGGCACTGAATTGGTTTTTATTTCTGAAATTGAGGAGTTGGTAGGCCAAATAAGTTTGGGAACTTCTGATTTAGCAGTCAGTGAATAACAATTGGTCTCTGGTCTAGTAATTCAGAAACTTCGTAACAAGTCATATTCAGTTGGATTAACATTATCCACTATCTGGAGTCAGCTGTCTCTGCTTCCGGTTCCATACACTAAAGAACAAATGCAAACAGATGACTATGGACTTTGTCAGTGTTGTCTGGCTTTAATAGAGTTCACTAAACCTTTTGTGGAAGAAGTCATCAATGATAAAGAAAACTCACTAGAAAATGAAAAGTTAAAAGAGGAATTACTGAAATTGTAAGTATATTTTAAAGAATATTTCACAGTAGACTTAAGTAATTGGTAGTTCAGTTTTTATTTATTCATCCTCCCCCCATTTCCCTCTAGGGATCAGAGAATTGGATTGTACTGTTTGGCTCAGCACATGTAAAGCATGTAAAGCAGCAGGGGTTAAAAGTTTAAAGCTTCTTACTTAGCCTAGATACTTCAAGCCATCAAGCTGTCTTCTGCTTCCTTTAGCCCCCTGACTTTGTTCATTTATTTTATGTTGAATTATTTTTACCAGAAATATAAATCTTCAGTTTTGAATTTTAGAGAAATAAGGAATACAATACATATACATGCATAATAATAAAAATTAAAGCCCTGGCATCTTGTGCTCACGCTTTATATGTACAGGACTCCAGTTTGATTTCTAGCCCTGCATGAACCCTGAGCACTAGTAGTAGTCTATAAGTAGTCCCTTGAGCATTGCTGAGTGGTCCAGATGGTCCAGCACCACAAGGTCTGGGCACAGCACATCCTTAAGCCCTAGAATACAACTGTCCAGTCAGTTGGGAAGGGATAAGGCATTTGCTTTGCCCATTCCAGTTTGATTCCTGGCACTACATACAGTTCCCAAACAGGGTCGCTTCTGAGTACAGAACAGGAATAACCCCTGAGCATCTTTGGATATGACTCCTAAAAACTAAAAATAATAATGCATGGGCCCGGAGAGATAGCACAGCGGTGTTTGCCTTGCAAGCAGCCGATCCAGGACCAAAGGTGGTTGGTTCAAATCCCGGTGTCCCATATGGTCCCCCGTGCCTGTCAGGAGCTATTTCTGAGCAGACAGCCAGGAGAAACCCCTGAGCACCGCCGGGTATGGCCCCCCCCAAAAAAATAAATAAATAAAATAATGCTGAAAGTTGCTCCCAAGCACTATAAACACTGACTAGAAGACCCTTTGCCCTCCAAATTAAAAAAAAATTGAAATACATTTATCAAATTTTCATGTTATATTCTAAGAAGTGATTTTTTTCATCATAATACATGAATAATAAAGTAGAAGAAACAAATATTAATCCTTCTATGGCTGGGATGAATTACTGCTCTCCCTTTGAATACAGCAGGAGAGAACCAGTTTTGGCTCCTTCAACTTGACTAAAAAAGGGAACATCTAATTCTGCTATATCAACAGTAGCATAGGAGCATTCACTCCAGAGGTAACTCAGATTATATGTATTGGCCAGTATGGCTAGCAAGGGAGAATAGAACAAATCAAGAAGTGTTCTAAGTATAAATTATTTTCTTTGATTTTAAAGTCTTACTATCTGAAAACTAAACTAGAACACTACAACACCTCAATAGTTTTTCTATTTCATTGAAATTTCCCTTGTTTCTTATTATATAATGTGCTTACTATTTTTCTAAATCCGTCTATGGGATTTATGCTATATTCTACTACATTGTTTTGACTGGATTAGGTTATTGAATTATATGAACCAATGATTTTAATATTTTGGGACTAAAGCTTTCTATTTTGTCAGGCTAGGAAACCTTAGATTTTTTTTTTTTTTTTTGGTTTCGGGGCCATTCCCAGCAGCACTTCAGGGGCCACTCCTAGCTCTGCACTCAGAAATCAATCCTGATAGGCTTCTGGGATCATTTGGGTTGCTGGGGATCGAACCCCATTTGGATGCATGCAAGGTGAACACCCTACCTGTTGTGCTATCACTATGGTCTGTGATATGTGCGTGTGTGTATATATATATTTTTTTAATTTTTGCTGTTCTTTTTTAAAATAAACATTTATTTATTTATGTTTTGGGGCCACACCTGGTGGCATTTGGGTTACTCCTGGCTTTGCACTTAGAAATTGCTCCTGGCAGACTCAGGGGACCATGTGGGATGCTGTGGAATCAAACCCGAGTCCGTCCTGCATCAGCCGTGTGCAAGGCAAATGCCTTCCCCCTTTGCTAATGCTCTGGCCCCTGGTATGTATATACATATATACATACATACATACATATTTTATACATATATATGTTTGGTGATTTTTTTTTTTTTTTTTGGTTTTTGGGTCACACCTGGTGACACTCAGAGGTTACTCCTGGCTAGATGCTCAGAAATCACTCCTGGCTTTGGGGGGATCATATGGGATGCCAGGGGATTGAACTGTAGTCCATTCTAGGCTAGCACGGCAAAGCAGACACCTTACCTCTTGCTCCACCCCTCTGACCCCATATATATGAATTTTTAAAATAGATTTTAAAAAATATGTTTTGGGGGTTTGGGGGCCACATCCGGTGACTCTTAGGAGTTACTCCTGGCTATGCACTCAGAAATTGCTCCTTGCTTGGGGGACCATATGGGATGCCAGGGGTCGAACTGTGATCTGTCCTAGGTCAGCCGTGTGCAAGGCAAACATCCTACCGCTGCACCAACACCCCTACTATGTATATTTTTAGCTATTTATAAAATCCATTATTTAATAAGAAAAAGATACTTTTAGATATTTTAAGTTAAGAAATAGGTAGTGGAATATTTCATCATGGATTAGCTCTGGTCTTCTGATAAACATTATCCATTAATAGTATTCACATCTGGAAGTAAATCTCATAAATGCTGAATCATCTAATAATGTTTCCAGCTTTCCCCATTACTAGTAAGAAGGACCTCATATCACCAGTTTTATAGGCTACTTAGTGCATTTGTTATTTTTTACGTAAGATTAACTTATATAGGTTTATAGAAGTAGAGTTTTTATACTTAAGCAATGTTATACTTAGAGCTATCCATTTCTTATACCTTAGTTGTTTCAAAAGCTTGAAATGCCCTTTGCTGACAGCACAATTCCTTGAGCAGTCTGAAGAAGCTGGAAATAATCCTTTAAGATGTTTTGCCTCTGCAATAATAGTAAGTAAATCTAACTTTTTGTTTGTTTTAAGACCACACCCAGTGATACTCAAAGCTTACTCCTGGTTCTGTGCTCAGGAATTACTCCTGAGTTTGGAGGACAATATAGGATGCTTGGATCAAACCTGGGTCAACCACATCCAAGGCAAGTGCCCTACCCTCACACAATAGTTCCAGCCAAGTACATCTGATTTTATATGCTTTATCAAAAATGTTGTCGTGCCATATTCTCATGTATTATGTAAATTGTATTATGTTAATATTAATAAGGTAGAATAGTCTAAAATCTTTATATATACTCCTGTGTTCACTTTGTCATAAAGTCTATAAATTATTGTAGTGGCTTGTTCCACAGTGTAGACTGATGTATTGAGCTGCATGGTTCCACACTTACTTTTATTTCCTGATCCTTTTTTTTTTTTTTTGGCTTTTGGGCCATACCCGGCGGTGCTTAGGGGTTACTCCTGGCTATCTGCTCGGAAATAGCTCCTGGCAGGCACGGGGAACCATATGGGACGCCGGGATTCGAACCAATCACCTTAGGTTCTGGGTCGGCTGCTTGCAAGACAAACGCCGCTGTACTATCTCTCCGGCCCCAACAATAAAATATTTTATTGGAGGTAGTAGAGGCAAAATTCAGTTTTCTACATATCAGGCATGTGCTCTATTGTTGAGCCAGATTTCCCTCTCAGTAAATCTTACTTTAAAAAATGAATTCACCTTTTCACATTGAATATTTTTAATGTGCTAGGATGCTAGATTGGGAAGTAACATGAAAAATAGAAAAATTTCTGCTTGAGATTGATAGTTGTAAATTTCAAGTCAGTGGTCATTATGGCTGTGAGTCTTCAGTTGTGTTTATGAGCTGTACTCACATGGATGTGATACAAAAGGAAAGTTGGATTGGATTAAATTAGAGAACTTGGGTGAGCTTACAAATCAGGAGAAGGCAAGGGCCACTTACTTAACATGTGTGCAAGGGAGTAACTCTTGACCAAAGTTTATTGATTAGGACACAGTAAGGAAATGAGATGATGTGAAAGAATAATGGGATCACTAGATTGTAGATCTTGACAAGTTGACATGTTGTTGGATAGGTTACTAAAAGGAATGATCAAAAGATGAAAGGCTGAATAATAGAATACTTGAAATAAGTAATGGCTGAAAAACAGACAGCTGAGCATAGGTTCAATAATACCTGTAGGGAAGGTGGTAAGAATTGGTATGCTATTTACAGCAGAAATAGGATATTATGACTGAAAATCAAACACTGACCTCAGATTTCTAGATGAAAGGAATCTCTTAAGAATGAGTTGAGTGGGATGGGGCCGGTGAGGTGGTGCTAGAGGTAAGGTGTCTGCCTTGCAAGCGCTAGCCAAGGAAGGACCGTGGTTCAATCCCCCGGTGTCCCTTATGGTCCCCCCAAGCCAGGGACAATTTCTGAGCCCTTAGCCAGGAGTAACCCCTGAGCAGTAAACGGGTGTGGCTGAACAAAACAAAACAAAACAAAAGATTGAGTTAAGTGGGAAAAGGTAAAAAGGTTGTTGGACTTCTTGGGGGAGGAGATGCATATATTGGTGATTAGTGTGGTAGTGGAATTATATACACAAGAAACCATTATTGGTAGCATTGTAAACAAAAAATAAAGGTAAGGGCCCAGAGAGATAGCACAGTGGCATTTGCCTTGCAAGCAGCCAAACCAGGACCAAAGGTGGTTGGTTCGAATCCCGGTGTCCCATATGGTCCCCTGTGCCTGCCAGGAGCTATTTCTGAGCAGATAGCCAGGAGTAACCCCTGAGCACTGCCGGGTGTGGCCCCAAAACCAAAAAAATTAATAAATAAATAAATGTAAATTAGAAAAACTAAATACATACAGTTATATATGAAATATATTTCAAATTTTTTCTTTAATAATTCAATAATGCTTGGAAATAAGGAAGTCTTTAAATGAGTTCACTGGGGGGGAAATATCACCAGAATTAAGGGAAAGATGAACAAAGTAGTAGAATTTTTTTTTGTGTGTGTGGCCTTCAAGTATCTGGTTTGACATGCCAAGGGAAAAGGATAAAGACAGTGGAAAGCTATTAGTGCTAAGCTCTTGTCTGTGGTTGTAAGCCAATAATGATAACTGTGTAAAAACAGTAGTGATAACGGCCTGTGTCTCTGTATGAATTTGCTCCATTTCACTACTGTTCACAACTAAACTGCTTTGATTTAGAAATAGAGAATATGAATTGTAGTAAATTTTTTTCAGGCCTAGCATTTTATTGGATAGATCTCAATAAAGGAAATACAGGGTACAGATAGTTTAACTAGGAGGGCTCACACAGGATAAAATGAAGGAATCACAGGAAAAGCAGGTTTGAGGAGAGAAGATAAGAGGTTATGGTCAGAAAAATGGCATATTGGAATTTAGGTGTCTAATATAAAAGAGCTCCAAATGTTGACAGAGTCCCGAATTTGCTGAAATGAATTAAATGTTAAGGTCACTAAAATTCAGAAATCAAGAACTAGGAGATGACTTATTAGAGGATTAGCAAGCATAAACATTGTATTTTTCTAAAAATAACTGATGTTTGAAAAGATTGTGAGCAAGAAATCAGCATAAAACAGATAGGGTAGCATGGCTTGTATCCCTCCAAAAAATACTCTGTTTGAAAGTGAAGAATGATCAAGGAAAGTACTAAGCTTTTTCCCAAACCACCCTCCACTGCTGCCTTCCCACTTTGCAATGTAAGAAGTGTGAAAGGATGAACAGCTCATTAGAAATCAGTTGGTTTAATTACAGCAGTGAGCCAGTAGGGCTTCTTAGACTTCTTCCAAACTTGAGCTCTTTTCACCCAAGGAATTTTTACACAACCACAGCTAGTTAGGCATATAAACAGGTATACAAATTAAACATTTACTGACAATAAATCATAAAGAAATGGCATTTTTAAATATCCCCACATTCGTTTTACAATCCTGTTTGCTTTCTACCTGTACTTAGTTCAAGCGGTTACGAGACAGAGCAAGCATCTAGCTCTAACCTCTAGCAAGCATCAGATGAGGTTGAGGGAAGAGGTTCTAAGTCTCAGTTGAAGGACATTAAAACTCGAATGAAGTGACAGGACACACAGAGCAGCCCACAGTGAAGCTGTAGTCAGGGTAAAAAATGAAGTGAGGAATCCTCTGTTAAGCTGGAAAAGCAACAGTAACCACTGTATTGATGACTTCAGCGATCCCTCTGGTTGCACAAGTCATTTTGCTATCCAACTGCTTGACCCTTCCAAGGGCTATAATATAGAAGCATTACTGAAAAGGGCAGAAACTGCCCTGAGTGGTAGAGGAGAAGTTGTGTTCTTGAGCTGTGGAAAAAGGCTGAATGATATATGAATATGTGGTGGAGACTCAAATTTAGATGCAAGTTAATCTCAAATATCCGGAAGAGTATCATCTAATCTAATTATACAATTATTCTTTTTTACACGATTTGTTAAAAGGCTATTCTTTCTCTGAAAAAAAAAAATGTAAGCATTGACTGAAGGGTAAATGAAATTGTGTGATAAAGAGGATATTTGGAATCTACATACAATATTTTTTTGTCTTCTATAGCTATAATAAGAATTTGCAACTTTGAAAAGTTGAGATTATATATTTAGCATCTGGTAAGCTGAATAGCAGTCTTTCGTGACTGAGAATGATTTTTATGAGTCTTTTTTGTGTTCTGAAATGACTAATGGAACCATCTGGGATCAGCTGAAATTTTAAACTCCCTGAAGGCTGGAAAAGTCTTTCTGACTTTATAATTCCCTATAATGTCAGGCCTAGTGCCTAGTACTCAATTATTTATTGCATACATGACCGAATATATGCAGTTTCTGCATTTGTTCTGTTTCTGCTATTTTTGCATTTCCTGTTGACTTCTTTAGTATAATTTGTGATGACCATAACTTATGTGGTATTTTTGCAGATCTTTGTTACATATATTTAATATAGGTTTTATGTTGTTCTCTAAGGCATCTGAAGTTATATGATTAATCCAATATCTTATAGTTAATAAGTTATAGGACCCAAACTCAAATCAACTCCTTAACTTTTGAGGTCTGGTGCTTTCTAATATACTAGGATTACAAGTAGGATAAGAGGTAGAGGAATGCCCTTGTTTATTGAAGTTTTTTCCTCCTCAATAATGAAAGATAAAACTGCAGTCCTGTTCACTCAAGCATGAAAACTTGTTCACATGAGAATATGAATATCCCTTTTTGGGTCATTTTTAGGGCTTTTTATCTGCAATTGGATACCCTTTCCACAAAATGATTTTTAATCATGGAAAGAAAAAGAAGACTTGGAATTATCTTGAATTTGAGGAAGAAGAAGACAGACAATTAGAAGACTCCATGGCTTCTCTGGCATATCTAGTATTTGTACAGAACATCAGTATTGATCAATTTCCAATGGTTTTCAGGTAGGAAGTAGTATTTTGTTTTATTAATATATTCTACATGGAATATAATCACACATATTTAGCTAATGTTTAACACGCTACTTAATGTAATATGTTTTAAATAAAGTTTAAACAAAACTTCTATAATCGCTTAGACCAAGTGGTTGTTAAGTAACAAAGAGAGTTGAGTTGAGATTTATTTAAGGGATGAAGGGACAAGAAGAGTTAAAAAGTACTTTTGGGGGCCGGTGTGGTGGCGCTAGAGGTAAGGTGTCTGTCTGCCTTGCAAGTGCTAGTCAAGGAAGGACTGCAGTTCCATTCCCCGGCGTCCCATATGGTCCCCCCAAGCCAGGGGCAATTTCTGAGCGCTTAGCCGGGAGTAACCCCTGAGCATCAAACGGGTGTGGCCCAAAACAACCAAAAAAAAAAAAAGTACTTTTGAAGCTGTTGGAACCACCCTAGAAAATAAAGGAACTATCAGTTATCCACATGGCAGATTGAATTAACATTTCTTCACGAAATTACTACTGTGATTCTTAGTATTTTATATGTTCATTTTCAGTTACTTATAATCTAACTTACTCTCAACACACTGGAAAGTGAAGCTTTAACAGTAGGTTGTATTAAATACTCTTTAGTTACTTCTAAAGCTCTAAAATGCTTCCACATGAGACAAACATGTACATGATAAATTCTCTGCTTGATTATTATAATTTATATACTAGTATCTCTCTCCTGTTGTTTACTGTGCTCCAGTAATACCAACCCTTCAGTTTCTCATTCAACTGTGTCTTTCACCTTTTTGGCCATTATATATTAGGATATAATTAGAATCGCTATAATTAGAATCTTCTTTAGATTTAAATATTTCTTTTTAAGAAAAGTTTAATCTCACCAATTTAGGTTGAATCTTCTTGTTATTATACTGACTTTATTCTCTTTATCCACTAAGTTTATCTAAACTATTTGAAAAGTGGGTGTATAGTAGTATAATGAATGTTTGAAGTCTATGATAAGAATTGTATATTGTAGACTTTGGGTTTATTTTTTTATGCACTTTTACACTTTATGTATGAATATATTGGGGTATATATTTATATTCAAATATTAAAAATATTACAATAAAGTGTTCATAGCAATAATACAGCAGGTAGGGCACTTTTTTTGTACACGTCCAATATGGTCCAGTGAGAACCAACAGGAAGTGATCCCTGAGTGTTGCCCTGGCCAATGCTGGGTGTGGGGCCAAAACCAACAACAAAATAAACAACAAAATATATATGTAAACCTACAATTTGTTCACAATGTGTCAAACGTATCTTACAACTATAAATATGAGATGACTTTATAAAAACCCTGTGAGACTCTAAGTACACAGGACTGATTTTGACAACCACAACTGAGCAGAATGTTTCCAGTCACCATTAAAGAAAGACCTTGGGATTCAACAATGTACATATCTGGAGCCTGTAGTTGGTCTCATGACAGTATGCTTCAAGTGTGGAGACACACTGTATCTCTTAGGCCAAGGGAATTTCCTTTCTAATTTCCCCAATACTTACTGTGCCTATGCAAAAAAAAACAACAAATCAAACCAAACCAAAAAAGAAAAAAAAAAACCTTGCCACACCAGCCCCCCCTTTTTTTCTTCTTTTAAATTTATATTTATAGCTTCTAGACAGGAGTTCCTGCCTGCTTTCCTTTTTTTTTTTTTTTTTTTAAATAGAACAGAACCATAGAACACGAATCATCTTGTTCTGCCTCATATTTCTGTCTTCTTATAGATTGAGAAATAAAAGGAAGTGGATGGTCCCAGGAGCAAAGCAGTCTCATGAGCATTGAGTGGAAATAAAAAATGAGCAGGTCTAAATGCCCAACCCAAGTCAATGACAATAGAATCAAGAGACCGAAACTACAATAAGCTATACACAAAAGCGACCTATTACACTAGCAGACCAGGGGGCTAAGGGTGGAGGATGGGATGCCTGCTGGGAACAGTGGCAGAAGGAGGTCAACACTGGTGGTAGGAACTGCCCTAATTCACTGTCACTATGTACCTTAAATATAACTGTGAAAGACTTGTAATTCACATTGGTCTCAATAAAAATTATTAAAATAAAAACCCTGTGGATAAGGCATTATCTTATAGATGAAAGTCAGACTTTTGAGGGACTGTATGTGGCTCAGTGAGAGAGCATATGCCTTACATATAAGAGGATCTAGGTTTAATTTGTGGAACTGCAAAAAAGAAAAAAAAGGCTTAGTTAAGATAAACATCCAAAAATCACATTACTAATCAATCAGTTGGATAAATGGAATTTAAACATTGTTTGACCAGAGTGGCTGTACTCTTAATCACTCTTTCCTACCAAAATAGGACTTTGGCATGTGCCGCATTTTGGGTTGCCTTAATAAAATACCACAAACTAGGTAAAAGAGTAGATGTTTATTGTCTAGAAGTTCAGGGTCAAGTTTGTGAAAGATTGGTTCTTTCTGAGTATTTTTCAGCCTCTCCCCTAGTCTGTGTAATTTACTGGTACTCCTTGCTTAATGTTCCTAGATTTGTAAATGCATCATTCTCATCTCTACCTTTATAGTGTTATTCCTTTGTGAATGACTCTGTTCACATTTTTCTGAGTTTTTATTATTTTATTGTTTTTTGGGCCACACCCAGTGGTAATCAGAGGTCACTCATGGATCTTCACTCAGGAATCACTTCTGGCTGTTTTGGGGAACCATGTGGTATGCCAATCATCAAACCTGGGTCAGCCATATGCAAGGCAAAAGCCCTACCTATTGTGCTGTAACTCCACCCCCTGGGTTTTTTATTTTTATTTTTTGGTATGGATCTATAGCTATATATACCTTTTTAAAAAGAACAGCAGTTATATTGGACTAGGATCTAAGTAATGACTTCAATTTAATTAATTACATAAAGACCTTATCTTCAAGAAAGATCATTTTCTGAAGTATTTGATAATTGGACTCCAAAAGTCCCTATAAGTGTATTTAATATATATAAATTTTCTTAGAGTGTATGTATATATATGTGTATATGGTTTCATCTATATGGATATATATTAATTTTTGGTCTATTTTAGCCCATTGTACCTATTGCAGTTTAATATGGAGCACATTGAAGTCTTTCTGCAAAGGTAAGACCACTTAACATCTCAAGAATAATTTTTCTAGATAGATATTTAAATTTTTGTGCTCATTTTACAAAATTAGGCTATTTTATTTGGCTGTACCTTGATTAAATTATCATTGGAGATAGTTTTAGTATTTTCCTCAAGGAACATCAATCCTATTGATATCAATTGATATCAATCCCAGGTGAAGGAAGATTTATAACAAGGCAAATGTTCAAAGCCTCAGCAAACCAGGCAAGAATTTCACAGGGTCACCTGGCATGAGTAGTTATTAAATGTGTAAATTTACTTTTATTCTGTATGATTTTACACGCTTAATGTTTTAGTCACATAATAAGAATACATATTGAATTTGAATCTTAAGTTTAATAGCCTTGAAATTTTCAAACGTCTAGTAATTGAGCCAAAATACCACCTTGAATTCCTTGCATGGTTAAAACCTGGAACCTGGATATTTTTCATATGTTTATTTGGGGGCCACATATGGGATTACTCCTGGCTCTGCATACAGGAATCACTCCTGGCAGGCTCAGGGTACCATATGAAATGCTGGAGATAGAACCCAGGTTGGCTGCATGTGTTGTACTATCTATCAATCACTCTGACCTGACCTGGATATTTTTGCCATAGAAATTATGTGGTTAACAAACGTGTTTGTCATCATGGTGCTTAAAAAAAGATTATAATTTTATTTTTTTTTTTCTTTTTTTTTTTTAATTTTTTTTTATTTAAACACCTTGATTACATACATGATTGTGTTTGGGTTTCAGTCATAAAAGGAACACCACCCATCACCAGTGCAACATTCCCATCACCCAAGTCCCAAATCTCCCTCCTCCCCCCCCAACCCCCGCCTATACCCTAAACAGGCTCTACATTTCCCTCATACATTCTCAATATTAGGACAGTTCAAAATGTAGTTATTTCTCTAACTAAACTCATCACTCTTTGTGGTGAGCTTCCTGAGGTGAGCTGGAACTTCCAGCTCTTTTCTCTTTTGTGTCTGAAAATTATTATTACAAGGGTGTCTTTCATTTTTCTTAAAACCCATAGATGAGTGAGACCATTCTGCGTTTTTCTCTCTCTCTCTGACTTATTTCACTCAGCATAATAGATTCCATGTACATCCATGTATAGGAAAATTTCATGACTTCATCTCTCCTGACAGCTGCATAATATTCCATTGTGTATATGTACCACAGTTTCTTTAGCCATTCGTCTGTTGAAGGGCATCTTGGTTGTTTCCAGAGTCTTGCTATGGTAAATAGAGCTGCAATGAATATAGGTGTAAGGAAGGGGTTTTTGTATTGTATTTTTGTGTTCCTAGGGTATATTCCTAGGAGTGGTATAGCTGGATCGTATGGGAGCTCGATTTCCAGTTTTTGGAGGAATCTCCATATCGCTTTCCATAAAGGTTGAACTAGACAGCATTCCCACCAGCAGTGGATAAGAGTTCCTTTCTCTCCACATCCCCGCCAACACTGTTTATTCTCATTCTTTGTGATGTGTGCCATTCTCTGGGGTGTGAGGTGGTATCTCATCGTTGTTTTGATTTGCATCTCCCTGATGATTAGTGATGTGGAGCATTTTTTCATGTGTCTTTTGGCCATGCGTATTTCTTCTTTGTCAAAGTGTCTGTTCATTTCTTCTCCCCATTTTTTGATGGGGTTAGATGTTTTTTTCTTGTAAAGTTCTGTCAGTGCCTTGTATATTTTGGAGATTAGCCCCTTATCTGATGGGTATTGGGTGAATAGTTTCTCCCACTCAGTGGGTGGCTCTTGTATCCTGGGCACTATTTCCTTTGAGGTGCAGAAGCTTCTCAGCTTAATATATTCCCATCTGTTAATCTCTGCTTTCACTTGCTTGGAGAGTGCAGTTTCCTCCTTGAAGATGCCTGTAATGTCCTGGAGTGTTTTGCCTATGTGCTGTTCTATATATCTTATGGTTTTGGGGCTGATATCGAGGTCTTTAATCCATTTGGATTTTACCTTTGTACATGATGTTAGCTGGGGGTCTAAGTTTAATTTTTTGCAAGTGGCTATCCAATTGTGCCAACACCACTTGTTGAAGAGGCTTTCCCTGCTCCATTTAGGATTTCCTGCTCCTTTATCAAAAATTAGATGGTTGTATCTCTGGGGAACATTTTCTGAGTATTCAAGCCTATTCCACTGATCTGAGGACCTATCCTTATTCCAATACCATGCTGTTTTGATAACTGTTGCTTTGTAGTACAGTTTAAAGTTGGGAAAAGTAATTCCTCCCATATTCTTTTTCCCAATGATTGCTTTAGCTATTCGAGGGTGTTTATTGTTCCAAATGAATTTCAAAAGTGTCTGATCCACTTCTTTGAAGAATGTCATGGGTATCTTTAGAGGGATGGCATTAAATCTGTATAATGCCTTGGGGAGTATTGACATTTTGATGATGTTAATCCTGCCAATCCATGAGCAGGGTATGTGTTTCCATTTCCGTGTGTCCTCTCTTATTTCTTGGAGCAGAGTTTTATAGTTTTCTTTGTATAGGTCCTTCACATATTTAGTCAAGTTGATTCCAAGATATTTGAGTTTGTGTGGTACTATTGTGAATGGGGTTGTTTTCTTAATGTCCATTTCATCCTTATTACTATTGGTATATAGAAAGGCCATTGATTTTTGTGTGTTAATTTTGTAGCCTGCCACCTTGCTATATGAGTCTATTGTTTCTAGAAGCTTTTTGATAGAGTCTTTAGGGTTTTCTAAGTAGAGTATCATGTCATCTGCAAACAGTGAGAGCTTGACTTCTTCCTTTCCTATCTGGATTCCCTTGATATCCTTTTCTTGCCTAATCGCTATAGCAAGTACTTCCAGTGCTATGTTGAATAGGAGTGGTGAGAGAGGACAGCCTTGTCTTGTGCCAGAATTTAGAGGGAAGGCTTTCAGTTTTTCTCCATTGAGGATAATATTTGCCACTGGCTTGTGGTAGATGGCCTTCACTATATTGAGAAAGGTTCCCTCCATTCCCATCTTGCTGAGAGTTTTGATCAAGAATGGGTGTTGGACCTTATCAAATGCTTTCTCTGCATCTATTGATATGATCATGTGGTTTTTATTTTTCTTGTTATTGATGTTGTGTATTATGTTGATAGATTTACGGATGTTAAACCAGCCTTGCATTCCTGGGATGAAACCTACTTGATCGTAGTGGATGATCTTCTTAACGAGGCATTGAATCCTATTTGCCAGGATTTTGTTGAGGATCTTTGCATCTGCATTCATCAGTGATATTGGTCTGTAATTTTCTTTTTTGGTAGCGTCTCTGTCTGGTTTAGGTATCAAGGTGATGTTGGCTTCATAAAAGCTATTTGGAAGTGTTTCTGTTTGTTCAATTTCATGAAAGAGTCTTGCCAAGATTGGCAGTAGTTCCTCTTGGAAAGTTTGATAGAATTCATTAGTGAATCCATCTGGACCTGGGCTTTTGTTTTTCGGCAGACATTTGATTACTGTTTTAATTTCATCAATGGTGATGGGGGTGTTTAGATATGCTACATCCTCTTCCTTCAACCGTGGAAGATTATAAGAGTCCAAGAATTTATCCATTTCTTCCAGGTTCTCATTTTTAGTGGCGTAGAGTTTTTCAAAGTAGTTTCTGATTACCCTTTGAATCTCTGTCATATCAGTAGTGATCTCTCCTTTTTCATTCCTGATACGAGTTATCAAGTTTCTCTCTCTCTCTTTCTTTGTTAGGTTTGCCAGTGGTCTATCAATCTTGTTTATTTTTTCAAAGAACCAACTTCTGCTTTCGTTGATCTTTCGGATTGTTTTTTGAGTTTCCACTTCGTTGATTTCTGCTCTCAGCTTTGTTATTTCCTTCTGTCTTCCTATTCTTGGGTCCTTTTGTTGAGCATTTTCTAGTTCTATTAGCTGTGTCATTAAGCTACTCAGGTAAGCTCCTTCTTCCTTCCTGATGTGTGCTTGCAAAGCTATAAATTTTCCTCTCAGTACTGCTTTTGCTGTGTCCCATAAGTTCTGAGAGTTTGTGTCTTTATTGTCATTTGTTTCCAGGAACCTTTTTATTTCCTCCTTGATTTCATCTCGGACCCACTGGTTATTGAGCATGAGGCTGTTTAACTTCCAGGTGTTAAAGTGTTTCTTCTGAGTCCCTTTGGAGTTCACAAATAATTTCAGAGCCTTGTGGTCAGCGAAGGTAGCCTGCAAAATTTCTATCCTCTTGATCTTATGGAGGTATGTTTTATGTGCCAGCATGTAGTCTATCCTGGAGAATGTCCCATGTACATTGGAGAAGAATGTGTATCCAGGTTTCTGGGGATGGAGTGTCCTATATATATCCACTAGGCCTCTTTCTTCCATTTCTCTCCTCAGGTCTAGTATATTCTTGTTGGGTTTCAGTCTGGTTGACCTGTCCAGTGTTGACAAAGCCGTGTTAAGGTCCCCCACAATTATTGTGTTGTTGTTGATATTATTTTTCAGATTTGTCAACAGTTGTATTAAATATTTTGCTGGCCCCTCATTCGGTGCATATATGTTTAGGAGAGTGAATTCTTCCTGCTCTACGTACCCCTTGATTAATATAAAATGTCCGTCTTTGTCCCTTACAACCTTCCTGAGTATAAAGTTTGCATTATCTGATATTAGTATGGCCACTCCAGCTTTTTTATGTGTGTTGTTTGCTTGGATAACTTTTCTCCAGCCTTTTATTTTGAGTCTATGTTTGTTCTGACTATTCAGGTGCGTTTCTTGTAGGCAGCAGAAGGTTGGATTGAGTTTTTTGATCCATTTAGCCACTCTGTGTCTCTTAACTGGTGCATTTAGTCCATTGACGTTGAGAGAAAGAATTGTCCTGGGATTTAACGCCATCTTTATTTCAAAATTTGGTGTGTCTTTTGGGTAGTCTTGTCTTAGATTAGGTCTTTCAGTTTTTCTCTTAAGACTGGTTTTGTGTCTGTGAAGTTTCTGAGCTGTTTTTTGTCTGTGAAACCATGTATTCTTCCATCAAACCGGAAAGTGAGTTTTGCTGGGTATAGTATTCTGGGTGAAGCATTCATTTCATTCAGTCTTGTCACAATATCCCACCACTGCTTTCTGGCATTGAGCGTTTCTGGTGACAGGTCTGCTGTAAATCTCAGGGAAGCTTGCTTGAACATGATTTCCCCTTTTGATCTTGCTGTTTTCAGAATTCTGTCTCTATCTGTGGGATTTGTCATTGTGACTAGGATGTGTCTTGGGGTGGTTTTTCTGGGGTCTCTTTTGGTTGGTACTCTTCGGGCATGCAGGATTTGATCACATATATTCTTTAGCTCTGGAAGTTTCTCTTTAATGATGTTCTTGACCATTGATTCTTCCTGGAAATTTTCTTCCTGGGTCTCTGGGACTCCAATGATTCTTAAGTTGTTTCTGTTGATCTTATCATAGACTTCTATTTTCGTCTGTTCCCATTCTTTGACTAATTTTTCCATTGTCTGCTCATTTGCTTTAAGTTTTTTGTCCAATCTCTCCTGCTGTATGGAATTGTTATGTATCTCATCTTCCACAGCACCAAGTCTATTCTCAGCTTCTGATACCCTGTCCCAGAGCTTATCCATTTTGTCATTCACTTCGTTTACTGACTTTTTCAGTCCTGTTAGTTGACATGTTATTTCAGTTTGGAGTTTTGTCATTTCTGCCTTCATATTTTCTTGGTTCTTATTAGTGTTCTGTTCAACTCGATCCATGGTTTCTTGGAGTCTGTTGAGCACCTTCCATATTGCTAGTCTAAAGTCCTTATCTGAGAGGTTGATTAGTTGTTCAGTCATTATCTGGTCCTCAGAATTGTCATCTTCATTCTCTATGTCTGATGCTGGTTTGCGTTGTTTCCCCATTGTCACACTTGTATTGTGGGTTTTTCTACGTGTTGTAGTGGTATTCATTGTCTATATGATGTAGGCAGCACACTCCTCTGGCTCCTCCCTTTCTGGATGGGCTGACTTGCCTCTAAGGGAGGGGAGTCCTCCGTGGATGAAGCCTCACACTGGGACAAATCTTAGGCCCGAGCATGCAACAGAGAAGACAGTCCAGAGAGAAATGTTTGCTTCTGTGATATAGCGCCGTTCTTAGTGTGATTTTTCCTTCTTGTTGCAATGGAGTTCTTTCCTTAGAAAGAGTGCACGGCCGCGTAGCGAAGCGGAGCGGCCGTGCTCCTCTGAGCCTCTTTTTGCCCCACTCGCAAGAGTTTCACGCAAGAGGACAGTAGACAGACATAGACAGGTCACACTCACAGTCTTTCACAGCTGAGCCCCACTGGGCCGGTGTACTTTTGCGGATTTTCCCCGCCTGGTGTCACACACAGGGAGCCAGCTTTTGCAAAGGTTAGCCGGTTTTTATGCTCTGAAGTCCCTCCCTGAAAATGGCGTCTGGGCGAGCGAGGTTTCTGGAGGCTCTTTTTGCCCCACTCGCAAGAGTTTCACGCAAGAGGACAGTAGACAGACATAGACAGGTCACACTCACAGTCTTTCACAGCTGAGCCCCACTGGGCCGGTGTACTTTCGCGGATTTTCCCCGCCTGGTGTCACACACAGGGAGCCGGGTTTTGCAAAGCTTAGCCGGTTTTTATGCTCTGAAGTCCCTCCCTGAAAATGGCGTCTGGGCGAGTGAGGTTTCTGGAGCCTCTTTTTGCCCCACTCGCAAGAGTTTCATGCAAGAGGACAGTAGACAGACATAGACAGGTCACACTCACAGTCTTTCACAGCTGAGCCCCACTGGGCCGGTGTACTTTCGCGGATTTTCCCCGCCTGGTGTCACACACAGGGAGCCAGCTTTTGCAAAGGTTAGCCGGTTTTTATGCTCTCTCCACAGTCAAGAGTCCTTGGCTTTCAAAAGCATTCTGCACCTTGCGTGGCTCACTGGGACGACCAGTTCGCGCTCGCGCCCGAGGTCCCAAGATTATAATTTTAAAAAATAGATTTGACAGGTGCTTTCCGAGGTAAACTTTTCATTATTATTTTTATCTTCTGTTAGAGAAATTCATCCCTTATGTTTATTTACTAGATTAATAAAAGTAAAAATCAAAAAACAAAACAAAACAAAAAAACAAACTTATTTTCACAAAGAAAAGAAAAGAAACTATATAGTTAGCAGGGGCCAAGTGATAGCACAGCCATAGACCCAGGACAGACCCAGGTTTGATTCCTGGCATCCCATTTGGTCCCCCAAGCCTGCCAGGACTGATTTTTGAGTACGAGCCAGAAGAAACCCATCAGCACTGCTGGGTGTCGCCCAAAATGAATGAAGAAATAAATAAATAAATAAAAATAAAAGTAGAAAAAAGAAATTATGAAGTTAGTTATCATAAACTTTTAAAGAACCATAGCATCTAGAAAGATTTCAAGGGTCAAAGAAAGAAATATTACAGTGGGTAGGGTGCTTGCCTTACATGTGGTCGACTGGATTTGATTCCTGGCACCCCATATGGTCCTCTGAGCACCGCCTCTAGTGATTCTTGAGTGCAATGCCAGAGATAAGCCCTGAGCACTTCCAGGTATGGTCCAAAAACCAAAAGAAAAAAAAAGGTATTTAATTTTTAGCAAACATATATTAGACATATTTCTAGAATATATAATATGCTCTATAGTAATGTATAATTGCTTTCTTAGCACTTGCTATTGTAGATCTATTGCTTTAATAACAAGAAATAAATCCTGAGTAGTTAACTTAAGCAAAAGGCAAATTAAAATTGGACTAAGAATTCTTAGTTCAGGCTGAGAGAGAGTTTAGCAAGTAGGGTAAAGTTGGTTTTGCATGCAGCTGATATGGGTTCAATCCCTGGCACTACATCTGGCCCCCAAACTGGCCAGATGTGTTCCCTGAGTGCAGAGCACTCCCCTTTCCCCAAAACTAAGTTCTTCAGTAGAATTTCTCATTAATAATATGTAGTTCGAATTTCAATTTCTGCCTTTTTCTAAAATGAGTCATGGTAAAGCTGTTTAGAAAATCATACTGATATGTTTTAATATTTTTTTCCAGAACAGAAGAATCTGTTTTCTCAAAAGGCTTGGTAAGCTTTCATTGTTGTTTGCACTTATTATAATTTAAATATAGTGAGGTCAACAAATACAGTAGATACAACTGATAAAATACACATATATCTATCTTAATTTAGGATCTGTTAGAGAATGGTTTATTGAGACTAGAAGACAATAGTCTACTGCACCAGTACTTAGAAATCAAGAGTTTTCTTACAGTACCTCTGGTAAGTAAAATATATATTTGTATATACATATACAAGTAACCCATTTCTTATTTTGACACAATGTATCCTATTTCTTATTTTGACTTCTTTCCCACTTTGTTATTAAGTGCTAATGCTATACTCCCTGGTAAAATTTTCTGTGATAATAGCAGAGCTGTTCTTTTATATATGAAAGCTACTAGCTACACTGAACACTTCAACATAGCTAATTACAAAAGAAGGGATTTTTATATATCTTAGATTGTAGATAGCAGTATATGTGGCAAGTGACAACCATAATTGACAATATAGGATCAAGTGAAAAAAACATAATTTTCTCCTTGAACACTTTTTTTGAACTCTAGGAAATGAACTCTATGGACTCTATATGAACTCATATGGACTCTAGGAAATGAAATTCCTTTACTTAGCTCATAAATCAATAACTTAAAATTCCTACTAAGTCATGCACTGAATCTTACTGGAAATAAAATTTTTTCCTGTCTGTTTGCCTAACATGATTTTTATTCATATCCAAGTTGGTTCTTTGATAACCATGTCAAACATTTAAGTAAAAAAACATCAACAGAAAAAAATTGGGGCTGGAGATATAGCATGGAGGTAAGGCGTTTGCCTTGCATGCAGAAGGTCGGTGGTTCGAATCCCAGCATCCCTTATGGTCCCCCGAGCCTGCCAGGAGCAATTTCTAAGCATAGAGCCAGGAGCCAGGAGTGAGCCCTGAATGCTGCTGAGTGTGACACACAAAAAAAGAAAAAAGAAAAACATGACTTTTCACAGTATGCTAATCCTGATTTTTTTTCTTTTTTGGGGTCAAACCCGGTAGCACTCAGGGGTTACACCTGGCTCTATGCTCAGGAATCGCTCCTGGCAGGCTCAGGGGACAATATGGGATGCAGGGGTTCGAACCACTGACCTTCTGCACGCAAGGCAAATGCCTTACCTCCATGCTATCTCTCCGGCCCCTTTCCTGATTATTTTTAATGACTGGATTATACTTCTGCATTTGGTTTTGTTTTGTTTTGGTTTTGGTTTTTGGGTCACACCCAGCAGCACTCAGGGGTTACTCCTGGCTCTATGCTCAGAAATTGCTCCTGTCAGGCTCGGGATTTGAACCACTGATCTTCTGATTGCAAGGCAAATGCCCTACCTCCATGCTATCTCTCCAGCCCCCTAACTTCTGCATGTTTAACTCCATACCACACATAACTAAAATTTAGCATTACTTCTGAGTTTACTTTGTAAAAATTGCACTCAATATTTATCACTTACCAAGAGGATTGTCGTTTTGTTTGCTGATGAAAATCCTCAAAGGAATGTACTGTTACTATTAAATCTCCTACAGCACATTTATGAGCTTTTAGTATTCACTATTTCAAATATAATTATTTGTCTTCTAAATAACCTTTTAAGTCTTAATTGAAGTTTTTTTTTTTAATTTCCAGGGTTTAGTCAAAGTAATGACACTTTGTCCCATTGAGACATTGGTATGTAAACATTTTTGGACTTAAGTGAATTATAGTGAGAAGTTTCAGGAAAAACTTTTTATTTTATGTGACAATGGTATTTCTTCAATTTTAGAGGAGAAAAGGATTAGCTATGCTGCAATTGTATATAAACAAGTTGGATTCACAGGGAAAATACACATTATTTAGGTATGTATCATGTGGTTGGTTAAAAAAAGTGGCACCAAATAAATTATTCCAGACATTTTAGTATGTTTTGCAAGTCAGCTCTACTCAGAAACCATATTATAATAATATATTGTGGAGGGCACAGAAAGTTTATTATGGATATGTATGTGCATGAATTTTTGAGTAATAGCCTCTATCTCAATTCAGTTATCTGAAATACTCCAAAATTCAGACTTAAAATATTGTTCCTGCTTGAATTTTAGATATGTCAGTAATTTTCACAGTAGAAATGAATGACTATGGAGTTATAACTTTGACAGCTATTATAATAGAGCTTATTAGTCTTTTTTCTTTTTTTATTTGTCTTTTTTTAACCACACCCGGCGATGCTCAGGGGCTATTCCTAGATTTGCTCAGGATGCCTTCCCAGCATGCTCAGGGGGCCATGTGGGATGCCGGTGACCGAACTCAGGTCGAGCACATGCAAGGCAAGTGCCCTACCTACTATTCTATCGCTCCAGCCCCAATAGAGCTGCTTTTTTTTTTTTTTTTTTGGCCATACCCGACTGTGTTCAGGGTTACTCTTGGTTATCAGCTCAGAAATAGCTCCTGGCAGGCACAGGGACCATATGGGACACCGGAATTCGAACCAAGCACCTTAGGTCCTGAATCAGCTGCTTGCAAGGCAAACACCACTGTGCTATCTCTCCAGCCCCCAATACAGCTTATTATTAATGGTGCTACTTGAGAGGGATCCATATTCTAGAACCCTGTGAATTAAGAATTTGCAAACTGGAGAGTAAAACCTTGAATTTAGTCAACCTGAATTCAATCTCTAGCATCACATGTGGCCCCCCAAGCCCTGGCCACAGTAATCTCTAAGTGCAATTAGGAGTAAGACCAGATCACAGTAATGTGTGGTCCAAACTCTGCCCACTCCATACATAAGAGAAATTGCTCATCAGATAGTGCTCCATCCCCTAGTTAAAAAAATAAAAACTGGCAAATGTTCTCTGTTTTATTTATTTCTAAGAAATGTTTTTTTCTTAAGCTAGTTCTATTGAGTTTTCTTTCTTTATAGTAAAATAAGTCTACCAGGCTAATCTATGAGGAATAATCTAGAGTTAGTAAGTTACTTATCTCTCATACCCCTACAAATTTCTTGTTTGAAAGATTTAGTTAATATAAACTGTACTAGTTAGAGCAATAATTTTCAGAGGAGATTTTTGTATTTTGGTTGAATACCTTGCTAATGTCTTCCTGGCAGTTTTATAGTTCTAGAAATAAACACATGGCTTATTAACATATGTAAAACTTGTCATAGTTATAATGCAGTCAGAATAATTTCAAATATAATTTTTCTTTTCAGGTGCTTATTAAATACAAGTAATCACTCAGGTGTGGAGGCCTTTATAATTCAAAATATCAAAAATCAAATTGATTTGTCTTTAAAGGTAAGTGCATAACTAGTGTCAACTATCATTTTATTTTTGTTTTTATGTATTTATTTATTTTTTTAAAATTCACAAATTTGTGTGTCATCCTTGCGCAGAGGTCATGCTAATCTTCTCTGTATCGTTCCAATTTTAGTATATGTGCTGCTGAAGCGAGCACTTACTTAAGATGTATTCGCTTGGGACTGGAGCAGTGGCACATCAGTAGGGTATTTGCCTTGCATGTGACTGACCTAGAACAGACCACAGTTCCTCCATCCCCCGGTGCGTCCCATATGGTTCCCCAAGCCAGGAGCGATTTTTGAGTGCATAGCAGAAGTAACCTCTAAGTTACTAGTATGGCCCAAAAAGCAAAAACCAAAAACCAAAAAAAAAAAAAAAAAAAGATATATTCACTTGTTTTTGAAATATATCCCTGTGAATTTTTGTCCTTCCAACAGTGGGGGAGACTTTCAAGAGCCATACAACAGGCTTGGGCATCTGATAGATGACAAGGAATCCAACTTAGGACCTTGAACTTATGTTCTGCCACTTGAGTCTCATTCCTGCCCCCTTTGAAATTCTTGTATCACTAATGTTAAGGTATAAATTTTTCCCAGTTTGTCTTTTTTGTGTTGTCTGTTATTTATTTATTTTTGGATCACACCCAGCAGCGCTCAGGGGTTCCTCCTGGCTCTAAGCCCTGAAATCGTTCCTGGCAGGCTCGAGGGACCATATGGAATGCGAACTACTGTCCTGCATGCAAGGCAGATGCCCTACCTCCATCCTATATCTCTCCGGCCCCCTGTCTATTTTTTTTTTAAATCATAGTTGGGGGCTGGAGAGATAGCACAGTGGTAGGGCACTTGCCTTGCATGTGGCCAACCCAGAGGGATCTGGTTCGATTCCCGGTATCCCATATGGTCCCCCAGCCTGCCAGGGGCAATTTCTGAGGAACTCCAAGAGGAACCCCTGAGTGTCACTGGGTGTGGCCCAAAAACCAATCAAATAAAGTTTAAAAAATATAAAATAGGGGCCAGAATGGTGGTGCAAGTGGTAAAGCATCTGTTTTGCCCACACTAGCCTAGGACGGACTGTGGTTCTGTCCCCTGGCATTCCATATGATCCCCCAAGCCAGGAGCAATTTCTGAGGGCATAGCCAGGAATAAATCCTGAGCATCACCAGTATGGCCCAACCCCCCAAAAAATAAATCAAATAAAAAATTATAGTTGTAAAATTTTGTTAGGTACATATTTAAGTAGTATTAATTCTTTAAGCTGATAATGAATTTTTTTGTTTTACTGTATACATATAAAATATTAATGAAAACTTCAGTCTAAGGTTTTTATGCATCACTTCATATCTGAAACTAGAGATTGTGTGCTTGTATATTAACACTGGAAGGGTTTATTCCTGTGTCAAACTAGTGAGAAGAATGAAAATGAAAGAAAATGGAAGTTTAAAAATATACTAGTGAGAGAATAGAAGTTTTGTGCTGGAGTGATAGTAAAGCAGATGGGTCATTTACCTTGCACTCAGTAGACAGGATTTAATCCCTGGCACCACATATGGTTACCTAAGCCCACTAGGAGTAATCTCTGAGCACAGAGCCAGGAGTAACCCTTGAGCACAGCCGGGGTGGGGGGTCCCAGAACAAATATATGTAATATGTATTTGTATTAGGAAGTGCATGAATTTAGCAAGCTATTATGTTAATAAAGATTTCCTGATTTTTTTCTTTTCCTTTTCAGAAAGCATCTAACAATAAGTGGTTTACAGGACCACAACTGATTTCCCTTCTGGATTTGGTACTATTTCTTCCAGAGGGCGCTGAAACAGATCTTCTGCAAAACTCAGATAGGTGAGGTGCCCATTACTAAGTTATGATGATAAAATCAGAACCTCTGCTTAGAGAATCTAATTAAACATTTTTTCTTTTTTTTCCACTGGTTAATTCTATGACTGAAACCCCAATATGAAATTTTTTGTGAACACAGTGATTAAATAAATAATAAAAATAAAAAATAAACCCTAAACCTACTCCTACCCCTAACCTAATACAAACCCTATACCTTAGCCTATCCTAACCCTAAACCTAACAAATAACACTTACACTAACCCTAATTTACCCTAACTCTAAACCTAAACCCAAACCTAACTTCACCCTTATACCAACACTAACCCTAATATAACCCTAATCCTAGTCCATAAACCGTAAGCCTAACCATAACTATAACTATACATAACCTTTACCCATAAGTCTAAACCCTAACCCTAACTTAAACCTAACACTAATTTTAAAACCTAATCTTAACTCAGACTCTAACCCTTGGCCTAATACTAACTCTAACTCAAACATAACCCTGACCCAAGCCTAACCTTACCCCTATCACTAAACCTAACACTAAATCTAAATCAAACACTAACCCTAAATCTAACTCTTAACAATAATCCTAACCCTTACCTTAATTTAACCATAATTAACTCTAATCCTAACCCTCATTCATCCTAACCCTACCACAAACACTAGCCCTAACCCTAACCTTAACTGTAAAAAGAAAGAGCTCTGGTTAGTTCATAAAATTAATTCATATTTAAGTAGATGCTAATTACATAAAATTAATAATTAAAACCAAAATATTGTTCTTTCCAGAAGTATGATGATCAGTATGATTTTGTACCTTTGATGATCTCTAATTTTAGAGATCTGTAACTGCAACACTGGTGACCAAACACTATAAATCTTTTTTGCTTTTTGGCAGGGGGTGGGGTAGGGTAGGATAGGGGAAGGACTACACACCTTGAGATGTGTAGGGCTAACTCCTGGCTTTGCCCTCAGAAATTACCCCTGGTGGGCTTGGGGGACCATATGGAATGCAGTGAATCAAACCCAGGTCAGCTGCACATGGCAAAAGCCCTACCTACTGTACTGTCTCTCTGGCTCAGCAAATAGGAATTTTATATATGTCACTTAATAAGAGCTTATTTGGGGACCTTATTGTATTTTCTAAGTTATCATCTTTTCTTGAGGGGGGCCCATCTAATATGTGATTTCACATTCAGTATACTAGAATGATGCAGAGAAATGGTTTTAAACACTTATTTTTAAAAACTAAAATTCAGGAAGTAAGTAATGATATGCTTAAATATTAAAGATAGCTGGCTTGAAGGGAAAAATAGAATAGTAATTTCAGGTAAATTTGTGAACTCAAATATAGAAGATCAATTATGTAAACATGCACTGTAATTTATATTTTTTTCCATTAACAGGATAATGGCTTCACTAAATTTATTGAGGTATTTGGTTATCAAAGATAATGAAGATAATCCAGTAAGTAAATTTTAATAAAACTAAGTATATTCAGAATGCATAAGGAATGTTTTAAATTTTCGTATCATTACCAACCCATCATGTAATATCTTACCCTGCTACAAAGGCTGGGGATGAAGTGCCGATAGGTATTCTGAAACAGATTAATTCTCAGTAGTTCTTATTACCAGCTTCACTTTTCTGTTGTGGTTTTGTTTGTTTTGTTTATTTTTTGTTTTTTGGGGGGCCACACCTCACCTGGTGACGCTCAGTGGTTACTTCTGGCCAGGCACTCAGAAACTGATCCTGGCTTGGTGGATCATATGAGACTCCGGGGATCAAACTGAGGTCTGTCCTGGGTCAGCTGTGTGCAAGGCAAGCATCCTACTGCTGCACTACCACTCTGGCCCCTCTGTTGTATTTTTTCTTATTTAGTACTCTTGAGTAGGTAGGTTCCAGGCCTTAAGTAAATTCACATTTTTTAACTGAACATTATTTGGAGTCTCGAGCTGCTGTCACACGTAATCATCTATATGGCCTCAGTAGAAATGACAAATTGAAGCTTTTCAACACTAAACCTGAATTTATTAATGACACCTTTTGGACAATGTGTAGGAAGCTGAGTATTTTCTTAAAGTAGTATATCATTAGAAAACTATTTGAGGGAGATTTATCATCCAGTAAAATACTTTCTTTTTAGTATCTTTTCATCTATGCTATTTCTATGATTGCTTTTCCTATATGTTATATATAACTGCTTGGACTCATTTTTTTTATTTTGGTTTATGGGTCATATCTAGCAGTGCTCAGGGGTTAGTTGCTCCTGGTTGTGTACAGGGTACGGGCCCACATGGGGATTGACCCTGGATTGTTCACTTGCAGGGCAAGTGCCCTGTGTATAGTAATATCTCTCTAGTCCTCTGAATTAATCTTTTTGTTGTTTTCTTTAGTTTTGTGGCCTTACTCAGTGGTGCCAAGGCTTAATCCAAATTGTATTCAGGAATCACTTCTTACATATGTGGTGCTAGAAATCAGAATGGGGCTGGTTGTGGACAAGGTCATCATTGTAACCACTGTACTATCTTTTTAACCCCTTGAATCTGTTTCTTAAGGAAGTAATTACTTATTTTTTTTTTTATAAATATGACAAATGTCTCTAACAGTCAAATCATGAGTGGGATGAAAACTTTATGGGGAAAATAGCAGTTTCCTTATCAAAAATTCTAGTAGATCAGGGGCCGGGAAGGTGGCGCTAGAGGTAGGGTATCTGCCTTGCAAGTGCTAGCATAGGACGGACCGCGGTTCGATCCCCCGGCGTCCCATATGGTTCCCCCAAGCCAGGGGCGATTTCTGAGTGCATAGCCAGGAGTAACCCCTGAGCGTCAAACGGGTGTGGCTCAAAAACAAACAAAAATTCTAATAGATCAAATGATTTGATGACCTTATCAGGCAAAAATAGTTACTTGCTACTACAGACTAGTTGCTCTTTACCAGGTTATGTTTTCTCAACATGTTGCTGAGAAAAATCTCAAACATATTGTCAAATTGAAAGAATTTTATGGAGATCACTTATTTACCTATAACTTAACTCAACCATTAACGTTTTATTTTTATTTTTTTGGTTTTGGGGGCCAAACCCGGTGACGCTCAGGAGTTACTCCTGGCTATGCGCTCAGAAATCGCTCCTGGCTTGGGGGACCATATGGCATGCCACGGGATTGAACCGCAGTCTATCCTAGGCTAGCACCAACAAGGCAGATGCCTTACCGCTCTCATAACACTGCTGCTCTGGCCCCTAATGTTTTATTCTTAATGTGTATTCATTGCTCTATCCTTTACCTATTACTCTTTTCTGACATTTCAAAGTAAGCTATAAACATCAGTGTACTTTAAATAGTTCAGCATGTACTTCATTAGAGTAAAATACTTTTCTGTAATTTTTTGAGGGAGAATTTACTGTATTTTTTGTACCATAAGATACACTCCCCCCCAAAAAAAAGATAGGGGGAAAATGTCTGCATCTTATAGAGCAAATGCCTCCTAGAGCTGAAGCCTGAGGGGATTTTTTTTTATTAACGAAAAAATATTTTAAATGTTTTTGTTTTATTTACTTTTATTTATGTATTTATTTTTGAGTTTTGAGTCACTCTGGGCAGTGCTCAGGGGTTACTCCTGGCTTTATGCTCAGAAATCACTCCTGGCAGGCTCGGGGGACCATGTGGGATGCCAGGATTTGAACCACCATCCTTCTGCATGAAAGGCAAATGCCTTACTGCTGTGCTATCTCTCCAGCCCCATGTTTTATTTTATTTATTTATTTATTTATTTTTGGTTTTTGGGCCACACCCAGCGTTGCTCAGGGGTTACTCCTGGCTGTCTGCTCAGAAATAGCTCCTGGCAGGCACGGGGGACCATATGGGACACTGGGATTCGAACCAACCACCTTTGGTCCTGATTGGCTGCTTGCAAGGCAAACGCCGCTGTGCTATCTCTCTGGGCCCCCATGTTTTATTTTCTAATGTAAAAAGAAGAAAGAGGTAAATGTGTTTAACCAGTTGTGGATTGGCGTATTGTAAATATGGTATACTTTGGTCTCAAGTAGAAGTCTGAACATTCTGAATCATGAACTACATCTGACTTCCAAAGTAACTTGTGATAAATTAGAAATGAGATGGTACAGTGGCTAGGGCACTTGCCTTGAAGTAGGTTGGCCTGGATTCAATCTCTGGCATACTATATGGTCCTCTGAACCTTGCCAGGAGTGATTCCTGAGCACTAAGTCAGGCTTAAGCCTTGAATTCTGCTGGGTGTGACTCCAAAATAGAAAAATAGAAACGAGAAAAATTCTGCAGTAGTGAAGACTGTAGGACTTAAGAAAAGTTTATTAGGGCCCGGAGAGAGAGCACAGCGGCGTTTGCCTTGCAACCAGCCGATCCAGGACCAAAGGTAGTTGGTTCGAATCCCGGTGTCCCATATGGTCCCCCGTGCCTGCCAGGAGCTATTTCTGAGCAGACAGCCAGGAGTAACTCCTGAGCACCACCAGGTGTGACCCAAAAACCAAAAACCAAAAACCAAAAAAAAAAAAGAAAAAGAAAAAAAGAAAAGTTTATTAAGGTGTGATATGTTTTCACTTCTTTAATAATTAGGGGAGACCACACCTAGAAATGTGATTTGTCCAATAGGTTAAAAAAAACCTTAACAATAGATCTATTTAGATGTAGAGCAGCATATTATAGAGAAATCTGCAAAGGTAGTGTAGAGGTTAGGGCACATGTCTTGCCTGCAGCCTGGCTTTGTTTTGAGTTTCAACAACCCAGGATGGTGATTCGAATCCTGGCACTCCAATAGTCCCCCGAGCCTACCATGAGCGATATTTGTCCCTCTTCCTCTCTTCCTTTGACTTATTTCACTTAACATAATGATCTCTATATCCATCTACATATTTCATCACTTAGTTTTTTTCTAAGAGTTGCATAGTATCCCACTGTGTAATGTACCAGTTTCTTTATACACCCACCTGTTTTCAGGCACTTGGGTTGTTTCATGATTCTGGCTATTGTGAATAGTGCTGACATGAAGATAGGGTACAGATATCTTTTCTATATAGTGTTTTTGTGTCCCTAGGGTATATTCCCAGGAGTAGTATTGTTGATTCATAAGAGAGCTCAATATCTAGTTTTTTGGGAAATGTCTTTATTGTTTTTCAAAAAGGCTGGGCCTGTCAATATTCCCACTTACAGACTGAAGGAATATATATTTTTTTTTCAATTATTCCTTTTGTTTGTTTTTTGGGCCACACCCGGTGGTGCTCAGGGGTTACTCCTGGCTCTTTGCTTAGAAATCACTCCTGTCAGGCGTGGGGGATCATATGGGATGCCGGGATTTGAAGCACTGTCAGTCCTGGGTCGGCTGCTTGCAAGGCAAATGCCCTATCACTGTGCTATCTCTCTGGCCCAGGAATATATTTTAATTTCTGAGAAAACAGCTTAACTAAGACCCTAATTATAGTTATTATGTTTTGGATGGGGCCGGAGAGATAGCACAGCAGCGTTTGCCTTGCAAGCAGCCAATCCAAGAGCTAAGGTGGTTGGTTCGAATCCCAGCATCCCATATGGTCCCCTGTGCCTGCCAGGAGCGATTTCTGAGCGTACAGCCCTGAGTAACCCCTGAGCGTCGCTGAATATGGCCCAAAAACCAAAAAAAAAAAAAAAAAAAAAAAAAAAAGTATGCTGTGTATATATTCTTTTTTTTTTTTTTTTTTTTTGGTTTTTGGGCCACACCCGGCGGTGCTCAGGGGTTACTCCTGGCTGTCTGCTCAGAAATAGCTCCTGGCAGGCATGGGGGACCATATGGGACACCGGGATTCGAACCAACCACCTTTGGTCCTGGATCGGCTGCTTGCAAGGCAAACGCCGCATCTTGCCGCTGTGCTATCTCTCCGGGCCCATGCTGTGTATATATTCTATATATTATTAAGTATACTTAAACAAAAATATGCACATTAATTCAATTAAAAGTTTTCTATGGGGCTGGAGAGATAGCACAGCAGTAAGGCGTTTGCCTTAGACGCAGAAGGACGGTGGTTCGAATCCCGGCATCCCATATGGTCCCCCGAGCCTACCAGGAGCTATTTCTGAGCGTAGAACCAGGAGTAACCCCTGAGCGCTGCCAGGTATGACCCCCCCCAAAAAAAAAAAAAGTTTTCTAATGCTTCACAATCTCATGTTGTTTCCGTTGATTTTGTTCTCATTTTATATATTAAAATCACAAATTTAGAAAAACAATGGGTAAAATAAAGTCAATGAGAAAGTAATTGTCAAAAGATGAACAAATTATGGCATATGCACTGAAATTGCAGAATTACTATGTTTCAGAACAACATTTAAGAGATCCTCCCAGTAACAAATCATTAAATTGAAGGCCAGGAATATGGCTCAGTGGTAAAGCTCATGCCTTACATGCATAAAGATCTGGATTTGAGCCCCAGAATAACCAAAAAAATTAATAATGTGAGTTGGAGAGATAGCTTAAGTTGTAGAAAAGTGCCTATCATGGGCAGTTTAGTATCTGACAGTTCATACTTTTCCCACAATATCACTGGGCATAACTCTATTGCTACTCCCCACCCCCCCTTTTTTTTCCCCAACAAAGCAGTGGGTTTAATCCTGGGAGCACCACTGGACTAAGCACACTCTGGCCTAATGTGGCCCCTAAAAAAAAAAAATAGAAAAACTAAGTCCATTTTTACCAGTAGAATTAGAAATTCTAATTAGAATTAGAAATTCACGGTTCAGGGGGAAAAAAGGCATGAAATACAAGTGTGGGAGAAAGTAGAAGAAAGTGCCTATAACTTATGAGACAAAGAGACATGAAATAGTAGGGAGAGGAGGAAAATTTAAGAAATGACAGTAACTCAAAAGAGCAGGAAAAGAAAGGATTATTCAATTATGAATCACTTGTATTGGAATGATTCTATTCTTTTTTTTTTTTTTTTTTTTTTGAGAAAAGCCAGCATAAAGCACTTTTATTGCAATAATAAAACTTGAAACTCATACGTAGTGCGGGGAGGTGGGGTGGGCAGCAATAATTTCTCTCACCAAATCACTACACAAGACAGCAAAGGGGTGAGAGGGGGAGAGGAGGAAGAGCCAGGGACTTTGAAACGGGCAGGGAGCCGAGCATCAGAGGACAGAGTTGCCGAAGCTGCGACGAGCAGCGTCATTCCCAAGAGAACACTTGAGGGTTGGTCGTGACGACGGGGCTTTCACTGGTGGTGAGAAACAGCACCTTCAATTTAAACTTTCCATTGAAGTTCTTAAAATTTAGGAAGTGAAGTTTGGATAACTAGATTACAAAAAGTCCTGAATATCCATTAGAAAAACCACAGGAAGGGGGAAGGGAGGGACAGAGGGAAGGGCCCGACCACAGAGAAGGCTTCAGGGGTCCTGAGAGGCCCAGGGGATACCTGTAGTGTCCATCATTGTCGTGAAAACAATCTGCTTTCGAAGGCAAAGGATATTAAGGGGAGGGTGGGGCAGGCAGTGAAGGCAAAGGCTCTCCCCACTTCATTTTAGGTAGGGCTGTTCATTCAACCCAAGGATTTCTCTCAACTCGGAGAATATTTCTGCCCTCAAGAGCGCCTCAAATCTGCTATGGCTTTGCAGCGCAGCAGCAAGAATGTTTAATATATAATAAAAATTTCATCAAAAAAAATAAAATAAAAATTCTTGCACTCCTCCCACCCACATCAATTCCCATTCTGAAGTTAACCCATTGCTTGTGCTGTTAATACTCGACTAATACTTCATTGGAAACCTATTTCAAAAGACCGAAACTGAATCTTCACCCCAAAATGAAAACAGAATAAAACAACTAACTTGAGGTTTATGGCATATAGTTGGTCAACACACATACGAGGAGAAAGGGGAAGAGCAAAGCCAGGTGATAGAACATTCAGTCGGGGAAGATGTTTCTACAGAGTGGAGTGGGACGTCAGGAAAAGCTCCGTGTGGATCCGCCTGCTGGCGTTGGGAGGTGCCAGATCCCTCCACGGCACATCCAAGAATGGGGAGCGCAGGGGGAAGCCATTCCTGTCATTCCAGCTTTAGAAGTTCCACATCAAAGAAGAGAGTAGCGTTGGGTGGGATGATGCCTGGGTGTCCAGTATGACCATAGGCGTAGTCTGGGGAGATAATCAGTTTGGCTCTCTGACCCACACTCATCTGGGCAACCCCTTCTTCCCAGCCTCGGATCACTTCCTGCTTGCCTAGCATAAACTTAAAGGGCTTGTTTCTGTCCCGGGAAGAATCGAATTTCTTTCCATCTTCCAGCATCCCGGTGTAGTGCACCACGCAGGTCTGCCCGCGCTTCGGGAAGGTGCGTCCGTCCCCGGGAGAGATGGTCTCCACCTGCACTCCCATAGCGGCGGCGGCGACGGTAGCAGCGGGGCAAGGCGGCGGACGGAATGATTCTATTCTTATTAAACTTTCCTATAAACCTTATTTCAGCTTTTCATCTAACCACTCTCAACACCCTTAACTTGTCAAAAATAAGTACTGGTAGGAGTCCTTTTGAAGAAGGGCCCATAGTTCAGTGTCACTAGTGTTATCATTTTGTTTTTCCTTTAAGCAACGTTCCCAAAAGCCAAGAAGCTGTCACTTGTGATGAACTCTGATAGACAGATTTGCCTCTCACTTAAACACATGACGTAAATGCAGATAAGTGCACTTGGGAGAAATTCTTTCACAATAAACACACTTAAGCTATCTCAGGGATGTGAGTTTGCCATTTTGGATTGAGTTTTATTGCTAATTCTTGAGATGATAATCCTTAGTTGCATGGCACTTTAGAATATTTGATCTTAAGAAAAATTTTATTAATTTATTGTAGAGGGTACATAGGGCCCCTGGACCACTCCTGGGAAAAATCAATTGGACTAGGCTGGACAGTTCAGAGTTCAGGGCTTGGGCCGGATAAGAAAGTTTAGTTTAGGACCAAGAGAGCCTGGTGCCAGCATTTCTACAAACCCTGGCTCTTATTGCTTAGGCATTTCAGTGCTTCAGGTGAAAAACACTTTTTAATGCATTAAATAAGAAAGTAATTTTATAGGGGCCGGCGAGGTGGCACTAGAGGGAAGGTGTCTGCCTTGCAAGCGCTAGCCAAGGAAGGACCGCGGTTCGATCTCCTGGCGTCCCATATGGTCCCCCTAAGCCAGGGGCAATTTCTGAGCGCTTAGCCAGGAGTAACCCCTGAGCATCAAATGGGTGTGGCCCAAGCCCCCCCCCAAAAAGTAATTTTATAAGCTGATTATATATAGTATATATAAAACATGTATTATATGTAATCTGATTTTATGAGCTGATTATGTTCTTTTTCACTTCAAATGTTCTAGCAGCCCTCTCTAAATGGAGATCCATCTGTTTCCCCTTTATTTTACTCCTCCTTTATTTTTTTCATATCTTTATTAGGGCTTACTATACCCTTTGTAAAGTTTGCATCTGTTCTGTTAAATTTAATTGTGACAGAAAACTTTCTTGTCTTTCTTTTGTAATGTAGAGATTTTGAAATGAATAGTTAAGCTTTTAAAATCAAAAATAATTGGGCTAGAGATGTTGTTCATTGGTAGAATGTCTGCCTTACAAAAATGAGACACTGAGTTTGATCCCTGGCTTAGCAACAACAAAAAATGAAAAATATATTTAGAACAGTTTCATTAGTATAAAATTAAAATTAACATGTTATTGTTTCTACTTTTAACCCTTGTGACTTAAAATCCTATTTTCTAGAAATAATAAAATATAAAAGAATCTTAAAATTATTTTCCCACTAGTGTTTTTTGTTTTTTATGTATACGGTTAACAACAGAAAATGCTTGGGGATACTGACATGAAGATAGGCCCTTGCACATGCTCTACCACTTGATAGCTCCCCTGCCCTTAAAGAGCAGGTAACCTTAAAGTCAGAAAATAAAACATATTTCCACAATCATTTCACTCCTATGTACTTCTAAAAATGTAACAGTTGTTCATATGAAAAATTTGTGGAGCTTTATTGGACAAAACGTGTGACAAATTTTCCTTCACCTAATCTGGCACCTGGTTTGGTAAGTCTTATGATTATGGGTTATTTCAAAATAAATTACATTAAAACAACTAAAATGTTTATATGTGTTTTGGCTTTTTTTTTTAAAGAGGGTGCTCAGATGTTTTGTGTTTGAGGGCCCATAAATACCAGGAGTCATCCATAAAAAGCATGTACTCTAGCCCTTTGAGTTCCCTACAACCAATCTTTTTAGAGTTGTGCAATTAAGTACCTTTAGCCACCCATGATTTGTTGTTGTTGTTGTTGTTGTTTTTCTTTTTTGGGAGGGCATATCCAGTGATCCTCAGTAGCTACTCCCATCTTTATGCTTGGGAGTGGTTCCTGGCAGTGCTGAGATGACTATGTGCAGTGCTGGTGTACAGAGTTGCCTTACCTCATCACCACTGATGTAGCCAAGATCCTCTCCCTCTGGCCACCTATCCTTGTGTCAGATCTTATGTCTACCTACATGTCCTTAGTTTGGAACACTTAAAATTTTAAAAGTCAGTTTCACCAACTGAAGACATCTCTAAGTTTTATTGTAATTGAAATCTGAAAGCTTAAAAAGTAAGACTTCTACAATAAAAACATGTTAAACATTTATGAATTAAGACTACTTAAGGGCCGGGGAGATGGCATGGAGGTAGGGTGTTTGCCTTGCATGCAGGATGGTGGTTCGAATCCCAGCATCCCAGATGGTCCCCCGAGCCTGCCAGAAGCGACTTCTGAGCGTAGAGCCAGGAGCACTGCCGGATGTGACCCAAAAACAGAAACAAAAAAAAAAAATGGCTACTCAATAATTCTAAACTTATGGGTATTGCAAACTTTTAGTCTTCATAGAAATAGGAAAGAAATGGTAACATAAATTACTATCATTTGGAATATGAAAACGTTGCTTACATGGGGCTGGAAAAACCTAACACCTAGGAATATAATATAGTGTTTACATCTTTTGGATTATTTGAAAAGTATGTTTTAGCATGGTATGTTGCTTAGTAGTAAAGGCCTATTATAAACTGTAATACATTAAATTTATGTGATTTTTATAATGCAATATAATTGCTTTGCACTTTGTATTGTTTAAATTTAATCTGATGTACATTTACAGATAACTACATTTATGAATTAGAAACACTGAAAATAAAATTTTCAGTGGAAAAATGTGTGTTTATATATTTGATTTATGAGCAATAACTGACTGAGCTTAAGGCTGGCTTATTTTTGGCTCTGTGCGTAGGGATGACTCCTGGTAGTCCTTGGAAGATGGACCATATGCAGTGCCAGGGATTTGAACTGGGGTCAGCTGGAACGAAAGCACCTTACCTCTGTAGTATCTCTCCAACCTCAAATGGAAATATTTTAAACAAATGACAAAGCTATAATATATGTAGCAGGAGCTGTATAAATGTGCAGTAATTAACATGCTGATTTTTTTTTTTTTTTTTTTTTTTTGGTTTTTGGGCCACACCCGTTGACGCTCAGGGGTTACTCCTGGCTATGCGCTCAGAAGTTGCTCCTGGCTTGGGGGACCATATGGGACGCCGGGGGATCGAACCGTGGTCCGTCCAAGGCTAGCGCAGGCAAGGCAGGCACCTTACCTCTAGCGCCACCGCCCGGCCCCCAACATGCTGATTTTTTTAATCAGTTTTTTTTGGGGGGGGGCACAACCTGGTGACCCTCAGGGGTTACTCCTGGCTATGCACTCAGAAATCGCTCTTGGCTTGGGGGACTGTATGAGATGCTGAGGGATCGAACTGTGGTCCATCCTGGGTCAGCCGCGTGCAAGGCAAACGCCCTACCACTGACACATTGCTCTGGCCCCTGTTTTAATCAGTATTGAAATAAAATGGGAATCTGAAGAGATAGCAAAGGGATTAAGGCGCTTTTTTAGATGGCTGACCTGGATCCAATTGCTGGCACCACATAGGATCCCCCTAGCACTCACCAAAATAGAGACCACAGAGTCAACAGTAAGTCCTGTGCTCCAAAACAAAACAAAAAAACAATGTAGTCATAAATGTATTATTGAGCAGTAAACTCTACTTGGAAAATCCAGGATCATATCATACTCATTTTTATTTCTCTAACACATATTTTTAGAAATAGGAGGTAGCCAGTAAATACTGAATCGAAAAACAGTTTTTTTTATTAACTCTTCTGAACAGACTGGATTATGGACAGAACTTGGAAAGATTGAAAATAACTTCTTAAAGCCACTCCATACAGGACTAAATATGTCAAAAGCACATTATGAAGCAGAAATTAAAAACAGCCAAGAAAATAATGAAGGTTGGTAACATGCAGTTTTGTTTTTAGTTCTAAAAAGGAATCCAATTTCAGAACATGAATTGAAAATAAAGGACACCCTAATTCCTTTAACGTTTTGGGGCTATACCTGGTGGTGTACAAGTCACTTTATAAAGTTTATTTAGGCCACACCCACTGGTGTTTGTGGGTTACTTACTCCTGGTTCTGCACTCAGGAATTTCTCCTAGACAGTGGTCGGCAACCTGCGGCTCGCGAGCCACATGTGGCTCTTTACACTTTTAATTTGGCTCTTCTGTGTGCCGGGCAGCTGCTCCAGGAATCAGGACTCTGCTCCTAGCCTCTCTCAGTCAGTGCGCGCCCTGTGTGGCTCTCAAAATAAATTTCAATCGTGGTTTTGGCGAGATTTGGCTCAGTTGAAAAAAAAGGTAGACTTCTGAGCGCATAGCCAGGAGTAACCCCTGAGCGTCACCGGGTGTGGCCCAAAAAAAAAAAAGAAAGAAAAAAAAAGGTTGCCGACCTCTGTGACCTAGGCTTAAGAAACCATAGGAGATGCTAGGGATTGAACCAACGTTAACTATATACAAGGCAAAAGCCCTATCCACTGTACTATCATTCTGGCCCCTAAAATATAGACATTTTTAGCAGATCTGTGAGCTAATTAATTAACACAGTAGTTGGATGAATAATGAATTGAGCAAGATTGAACCAAGTTCTGTTTAAACACATTTTCTTTGGTATTGCTAATTTCTCCCCATCCTGTTAGCCTTAATATGTACACAATGCAAAAAAAATAATCTTAGATCTAGAAATACTTTTTGAAGTCAAATCAGCAATTCTATTATAATAATTTTATCATATTTCCACATTGTGCTGATGGTTTTTCTATAGGGATTTCTAGAAATTTTATTGTCTCTAATATAATCTTGGCATATGCTGAAAAGAAGCTTAAAATTTTTCTTGTATGCTATATATGACAAAATGTTACCTAAAAGTTGAATTCACATACTTTTGTATTTTATATGCCAAATTTTGGTATCAATTTGTTTTTCTTACAGCATAATTTAATTTAATAAATTACTGGCACCTTTTGTCATAGTGAATGATGAAAGTAGCTTATAAATTTAATTTTGAAGTGTTGGAGTAATAGTAAAAGCATGTAAGGCACTTAACTGACTGATCCAGGTTCAATCCCTGGCACCCCATTTGGTCCCCTGAGCACTCCCAGGATTGCTTCCTTAGTGCAGAGCAAGGAGTAAGTCTTGAGCACTGCTAGGTGTGTCCCGTACCCCTCCAAATTTTTATCTTTAAAATCTGAATTTTAATATTTATGTGTAACAAGTTCTTTTTTTCTTTTATAGAAGTCCAGAAGTCTAAAACTCTTTGCTCTGTAACTGTGGGTGGGGAAGAGATCCCTAATATGCCTCCTGAAATGCAGCTTAAGGTAGTTGTCAGCTTTTTCTCAACTATATCCAGATGGTCTTTGTTTTTCCAAAAGCAGCATCATTAATACATAATTTTCTTGGCACTGCAGGTTCTGCATTCAGCTCTACATACATTTGATTTGATTGAAAGTGTTCTGGCTCGAGTAGAAGAACTCATCGAAATAAAAACAAAGTCCATCTCTGAAGAAAATATTGGGATAAAATGAAAGTTCTACTCTCCATAAATAAAAACCTTGATACCTTTCATGACTTTTTTCCCTGTAAACCACTTCTTCCTAAAAAAAATCAGTTTCTGTACTGGCACATTATAGATTAGTAATAGTCACTGGTTTTTTAAAAGTTATCTATATGGTAAATAATGTCTATATGTAGCTTAAATACTACTGATGAAAAATCCAGACTAATAATTTCTCTCTTCTTCGCTGCCTCAGAACTAAGGGACAGAGTTCTAGCTATATCTTTTCAGTTGCAGTTACAATATGAAAGTATCTGCAAAAAGTATAGAAATATAGAAATACTAGGTGCCCTTGTGGAAAAGTTAAACGATATGTATGTCTTTTACTTTTTTTTTTTTTTTTTTTTTTTTTTTTGGTTTTTGAGCCATACTCAGCAGTGCTCAGGGGTCACTCCTGGCTCTGTGCTCAGAACTCACCCCTGGCAACTTGAGGGACCATATGGGATGCCAGGTATTGAACCACCATCCGTCTGTCCTGGGTTGGCCGCGTGCAAGGCAAATGCCCTACTGCTGTGCTAATCCATCCTAGTAAGTCAATTCAACCTAACATATCAATTTAAAAACCTGCATGAGGGGCTGGAGTGATAGCACAACGGATAGGGCTTTGCCTTGCATGCAGCTAAGGTTCAAACCCTGGCATCCCATGTGGTTCCCGAGCCTGCCAGAAGTAATTTCTGAGTGCAGAACCAGGAGTAACCCGAGCACGGCTGGGTGTGGCCCCAAAACAAAAACAAAGTGGGCCAAAGTGATAGCACAGCAGTAGAGTGTTTGCCTGGCATGCAGCCAACCTGGAAGGACCCAATTTTGATCCCTAGCATCCCATTTGATCCCTGAACCTGCCAAGAGTGATTTCTGAGCACAAAAGCCAGGAGTGACCAACCCCTAAGCATCAATGGGAAAACAAAACAAAAACTGCCTGAGTTTTAATATGCATGTACCAAGTTTAATAGAAAATCCCCATCAAATAATGCAATAAAACCACTTTTAATTGTATACATTCTATTATAGATGTTAACAAATACTTTACATTTGAACATTATACTTAAATGAAATCTATAATTTACTGTATTTTTCTAGAACATTTATTTGTAACTTATATCCTAATTTGGATTAAATGACTCACTACTCAGTTTTAACTTTTGAAGTGTTTTCCAAACAGGACTTTGCTCAATGATATATGCTTTAGTTGTTGACATTCTGTAGCAGATGGTATCTATAAATTGTTTGGAGGTAATCTAGAAGAAAATAGAAATCTGCAAAGTACTTACATAAAGTATTATTTAGCTTTTTTATTTCAAAAATATAGGTAACTGTCTAGGAGTTAGATAGTAAATGTGATTAGAGTATGAGTTATTAGGATAATAAATGAGTTTTTTAGAGTAGTAGGAAAACATCTAAATTTCAGAGGCAAGAACTAACGAGTCAAATACTATAACAACTACTTCAATGGAATTTTTTCAGAGTTCAAGAGAAATAATGACACCTCTTTCTGCCATGAAAAGTTGGTGGCATTAGCAGAGGACAAGCATTAAAAAATTAAACAACTGGGGCCGGAGAGATAGCATGGAGGTAAGGCGTTTGCTCTTCATGCAGAAGGTCATCGGTTCGAATCCCAGCGTTCCATATGGTCCCCGTGCCTGCCAGGAGGAATTTCTGAGCATGGAGCCAGGAGTAACCACTGAGCACTGCTGGGTGTGACCCAAAAACCACCCAAAAAAAAAAAATTTAAAAAATTTGTGGAGAACCTTCTGTAAAATAAAACGCTTATACTCTGACAGTTCACAGATACAATCTGATCAATATTTAGACTTTAGACCAGCATTTCTCAGCCAGGAGTCTCAGGTAAAAACAACATACATGAAGGCTACAGCACCAGATTAGGGCCAGCTGATAGGATAGGTGGGCCACAGAAAGAAGAGGTCAGAAGTGGAGCATGGTTGGAAAAATAGAAACACTGCTTTAGACTTAGAAGATTTAAGTAATCTTTTTGAGCCTTTAACACTAAAGTATATAGGACCAAATTCTCTTTTGGGTCAAGAAGAGTCATTCTAATAGTTGCTATATGAATTATGATGACTTAAGAGGCTGATTTCAGATTCAAAACAAGTTATGTAGAAACACAAACTTCTATGTCAGGAACAGAGTAGTACATTGGTCATTCTGTTATAAAGAGGGTGTTCCTTTTTAAGTGTAAGTCAAGAACCTTATAGTGGTATGGCAGGAGAAATAGTACAGTGGGTAGGGCACTTGCCTTGCATGCCACTGATCTATGTTTGATCCCTGGAACCTCATATGGTCCCCTGGGCCCATGAGGAATGATCTTGACAAATAGCCAGGAATAAGTCCTGAATACAGCAGGTGTTGTCCAAAAAACAAGAACAAAAAGAATCTTACAGAGTAGGGTGGGAAGGATAATTCAGTTTGATTCAAAACCCGCCCTCCCCCATGCCATATGGTTCCTGGAGCATAGAGCCAGGTTTGTCTCCAAAATAAAAAAAATCATAAGCATATATAAATGTGTCAATTTTCCTCAAGTAACTCACCTTAGCTATTGTGCACATAAGATTAATGGCATTTACTGTGTTGTGTACTGGAAGTATTCGTAAGTTACTACCCAGGAATCTGTAAAACAATCATAAATTAAAGAGATCAGACAACTCACTGATAGCTATTCTTTTGAGAAAAAAGAGAACCTTTTAATTTGCCATTTGTTCATTTATATCATGCCTTATTCCATGGAAGATTTGATGACAGCTTTAGAGCCAGAAGTTAACTAACTGAAAAAGTGTTCAATTTTGATTTATCCTATGGGATACTCTTATAAATGAGCATAAAATTTGAAATTTGTCACCATAACTGACACTGAGTAGCCATTGGCTTACATTTCATTATGACGTGTTCACATGATGAAGTGTATCTTTCACAAAATAAAGCTCACCTGCCTAAAGAAATTAGAACTCAAATAAACATATAATTTAAGAAAAGTAAGTCTATACAAGTATCACCAGTAGGCACTTGAAAAACTATTCAGCATCACTTATCGTTGGGGAAATCCAAATCAAGACAACCATGAGGTATCATCTCACACCAGTGAGAAATGGCACATATCAAAAGTAGCAGAAACAATCTGCTGGAGGAATGTGGTGAAAAAGGAACATTCAGTGCTGGTGGGAATGTTATCTTTTTCAACTCCTATTGAAAATGGTATGGACAGTCCTTACTGAATTCTTAAGAAAAACTCAACTATTAATAACTTTGTAAATTATGATTATTTTACTAAATAAAAAGTTAAAACACAAATTTATGAGATATAAGATACATAAATAAATTTATTCTAAATGTCAATAATTTTATTCTACTATACCTCTGCTGAATCCTGAACATCAGTTTCCATTCCTCAGTTCCATGGAGTGAAGCAGAGAGAACCAAAAAACTATTTTGGTGAGTGTTAATAAACTTCTCAATTTTGGCTACGTATATTTCTTCAGCTAATCTAAAACATTCTGCAGTATCCATCAATAAAAATGCAACTCCTAGAAAAGATGAATTATAGAGTAAAAACATTTCAAAATATTATATAATCTCAGTAAATAAAATCAACAAAAATACCTGCAAATATAGTCATCAATGTCCAGGCCCTCAGCTATTAATACAAATATTAATAAGTGTATGGTCAAATATTTCTTTGAAGTGCTATGTATAAAGGAACAACTTATTCTAAATAGCAAAGTAAAGGTTTTACACGAATAAGCATTTTTCACCAGAAGGTAATAACTAATTTTAGTTAAGATGAACATATGAAATTCCTTTTATATAATAATCACACCACTAAATATATTAATGCAACAAATAATATCAATGCATGTACATAACAAATATTGGGGTAGATGCCAGGGATCAAAGTTGGGGTTTAGTATATGAAAGGCTTGCATGCCATACCTTTGAGCTAATAAATTATATTTTCAAAGTTAATTTTCCACATTATAATGATTTATAAGTTGGGAATATATAAAGGTAGTTTTGAGGAAGCATTTAATTACTCCTTGGAGACATCTTTCCAATAGAACAAAGTAACATATATAACTAAATATATAACTAAAATGTATATTACTAATACACACTTTGCAGATAAAGTGGCTATAGCACATAGTAAGTATTCATGAAAATTGTTTTGCTTCTAGAGGGTTCTCTTCAGCTACAATGAAGAAAGTTAGAATTGGACCCCTTTCAATCTGAAAGTCTGCTTCTAAATTTTGAAAGTGACTTTTCTTCCAAAATCCCTACTAGACTATTTGCAACCCTCCTAATAAAATCCTTTACTGAGGTCTCTTTTAATTTAATTTAATTTAAATATCTGTATTTCCCAAGCCCTGGCAGAGCTGGCTTGTTTCCCATGTCCTGGCCCATGTCATATCCTATGACACACCAAAGCAAGTTTTAAGATTTCAGGAACATTATTTATGAACATATGGTTCTCTTAGTATTTGTATATACTAAATCAATAAACTCATATGAAACTATTTTTAAAAATTCTGTTTCAGGGGCCAGAGTGGTGGCACAAGCGGTAGGGCATTTGCCTTGCACATGCAAACCTAGGATGGACTGTGGTTCGATCCCCCGGCGTCTCATATGATCCCCAAGCCAAGATTGATTTCTGAGCACATAGCCAGGAGTAACCCCTGAGTGTCACTGGATGTGGTCCAAAAAGAAACACACACACACACACACACACACACACACACACACAAAATTTTGTTTCATTTCTGGATTTTTACCACTGAACACTATAATGTTGGCCTCCATTAATATAAGGAATATTTTAATATTAAATTATGATTCTCAGAGAGGTGGTTTAATTCTATTTTTGTTGTAATTCCAAAGAAAGCAATTTATATCATTCTCTACTAGATCTCATTGATTCCATTTTAGAAAACTCTAAATAGAATGGAATATATTTTCTAACTAAAAATATATACTGTTTTTTAGAGCAGTATATATGAAATTTCATACATAGTTATCTCTCCCAAAAGAGAAATAGCACAGCTGTAGGGACCATATGGTCCCCCATGCCTGCCAGGAGCGATTTCTGAGCAGAGAGATAGGAGTAACCCCTGATTGCCACCGGTTGTGGCCCAAAAACCAAAAAAAAAAAAAAGATAACCACCTTAAGTTTACTACTTTGTTACTAAACTATCCAATGTAATATAAATTAAAAACTGGATATATGTGTATTTATAAATATGAATGTTTACTACTACATCCAGCAGAGTTTAGGGCTTAATCCTGGCTCTATACAATGACTGCTTCTGGCAGTCCATGAGGAACCATATATGCAGGTCTGGGGATCAAACCATTTCAACCAGGTGGAGGGAAGTAAGTGCCTTACCTCCTGTACTATTTCCCCAGTCCAAATACCCATGTTTTTAAAGAAACTTAAAGTAATTAGATAACATACTGTACCAGAAAGAGAAAATATAATTGATCCATTTTCCACTGATTCTGAATATCGAACTTTGTGACCTCGATTTTCTAAAGCAGATGCAACTTCATAATTCTTTAAAAAAAATGCAGAAATACAGATTTATCATTTACTTACATCAGTCTTCTATTAAAGCTAAAGAAAACTTAAATTTAATGCTTTTTGATAACAGTATCTTTTAAATGGTACATTTTCAAAAGAATCACTAAATGAGTTCTCTATTATTAAACAAGAAAAATATGTATTTCTATTTAAACATACTCATCTTAGGTTTGAAATTAGTTGTAAAAATAGTTTTGTTACAGAAGGAAATTAAAGAGTATTAAAGAACAAAATGGTAATAAGATCCAGCATAAATGAAGTGCAAACATTTTTTTAAAAAACTGGAGATAGATCCTAGGGGAACTAATATGAATCTGGAAGCTGGGATGATGTATTTCTATGAGAGATGACAAAACCATGACATGTCATACACATATAATACTGCACAGGAGACTAATACTCTTATTTGTTTCATATCGCAGTTACTTTTAGAATACTTTTAAATTGTCTTATGCTTGGCTGAGATAGAAAATATGTATGAAGACAACAAAAAGACATTTGATTTAAATTCTGTATTTGCATATCACATGAGCTTATCATGTAACTCAATACTTTTTTTTGTTGTCTTTTGGGCCACACCCAGAGGTGCTCAGAAATAACTCCTGGCAGGCCTGGATACCTTATGAGATGCGAGAGTTCTATCCCAGGTCGACCACATGCAAAGCAAATGTGCTACCCACCGTCCTACTGTTCTGGCTCCTTGATATTAACTTTTAAGCAGTTAAGAATGTTTCCTAGGGAGGGTTTGGGTGGGGGCTTTGACCTTCCGGCCTTCCAGCTCTTGAAGGATCTCCTTCCTTCCTGGGAGCCAGAAGATTCTGCCAGCATGGGGTTTGGCAGCCCTCCGTCATGCCAAAGGCCTCTTTAACCAGGCCTAGGAAGGGGTGCGGGACATGGGTCACCCTAGAACCCCTCTACCTCCTTCCTCCGGAACTCCAGAGCTTCCCCTGGGCCACATGCCTGGGCAAGCCAGCGAGGTGAGAACAGCAGCACAATAGGTTCTTGCTTCAGGAAGTCCCAGGGAAGTTTCCTTACTAAAGCTGTCCATTGTGAAACCACGTAGGGGCATATTGACAAATATTTGGGTATCATTGTGTTTAATCTGTTTGCCATAATCTGAAAGCCACCCAGGAGCTCGTTTTATTCCTTTACTCCCTCACTCAGACCTCCTATTACCCCACATTTAACCATTTTTCTGTACTAATGATTTTTGTTTTGGCCAAGGTGGATTACATATCTTTCACAGTAATTTTTTGGGTGGAGTCAAGCTTCAGCAGACAACACGTGGACGGCATGGCTCCACGCTGTAGGCTTTTTGTCTAAGCTAAGGGGAAGATGCAGCCTCTGCTGCCCCCCACAGCCTTCTCTCTCCTTCCTCCTGGTCCCCAGGGTTATTCCTGTACACCTGCTCAGGGTCCCAGCAAGTGGGTTCTGGAAGGGAGCAATTTAAAGGAGACCCCAGGCTCCCTTGTTCCTGCAAGGGGCTGGGAGGGGACTGGTAAACTTCTGGCTTCCAGCAATTAGGAAGCAAATGCCTCTCTGGGAGTTGGAAGTATCAGCAGGCAACACGGGGAGGACATGGCTCCATGTGCCCTTCACTTGTCCAAAAGTGGTGTCTCGGAAACAGCACCCTACCTCTTGACTATTTCTAAAACACAAAAGGGACACGTGTATCTCCTTTGTATATCTCAGATGTATTCCCTTAACATCTATAACTCTTTTCGAACATCCTCATGTAGTGACAATTTTGCCCACTGGTTTTGTTATTTGATTGTTTGATTTCCTCCCTTTGAGATCTGTTTTATAAACAATACTGGTAGAAAAGTAAGTATCTTGGAGGGGGGGAAAAAAAAAAAAAGAAAAGTAAGTATCTTTGTACAGATTTCATATTTGAACCAAGTTACGGGAAATGTTGGACTTTATTCATTGGCCCCCAGATGCACTAACAATATCTGTGGCATTGCTTCTCTTTTGCATAGGCACATTAAAATGGGAAAATAATACATATGCAAACAAGATCTTATCTAATAGAGATGGGAACACAAATTTGGTAATGCAATTAGGCCTTATACCCTGAACATTGGCATAATGATTTGGCTTAGGCCTCAGAAGAATGGGCATCACCCAAACACACCTGAACAATGGATACCATCTATGGAAACAACCACAATTGTCTATAAGATTACCAGGATCCAAGCCCCTACCAGGGAAGACCTACCACTGCTTTGGCATTGACTTACTCCAAAGAGTGCTCTCAAAACCCAGACGACTCAGCAATAGCCTGCTTGCAGGGCAGATCGCTCCGCATTTAATGGTATGCTGAAACTAGAGGATGCTCCACATCAGCCTGACATCGATGAAAGAAATGCACAAAATCCAGAATCTTTAAATATAAGAACCTGATACCAACAATAGCTAAAGTGTGAAAAAGTTTCCCGGGACCACGAAGAATGACTCAGGTTGAACAGACTGGTATGCCTTGGAACCCAGAGTTGGTCTTATGCCAATAAACTTCTGGGGTGAGGTTTTTTTGTAATCAGACCAATGATTTTTTTCCGTTTTCCCCATATTTTCTGGACCTACGCAAACAACGGCGATTGCCACTATCACACCTTTACTGTATTTTTTTACTCTTATCCTTAAAGGAAAGAAAATACAATTTACTGAACTTAAAAACAAACAACTGTAGTAGAATGCCTATCTCTAATACAGGCAGGGGTTGGGAAGGGTGGAGGGGGGAATGTTACACTGGTGAAGGGGAGTGTTCTGTTTGTGACTGTAACCCAATTATGATCATGTTACTTAAATAAAAAATATATTTAAAAAAGAAAAAGAATGTTTCCTGGGGCTGGAGAGATAGCATGGAGGTAGGGCATTTGCCTTGCATGCAGAAGGTCAGTGGTTCGAATCCTGACATCCCATATGGTCCCTGAGCTTGCCAGGAGCGATTTCTGAGCATAGAGCCAGGAGTAACCCCTGAGCGCCGGCCGGGTGTGACCCAAAAACAAAAACGAAAACAAAAAAACAAATAAAAAGAATGTTTCCTGGGGGCCGGGCGGTGGCGCTAAAGGTAAGGTGCCTGCCTTGCCTGCGCTAGCCTTGGACGGACCGCGGTTCGATCCCCCGGTGTCCCATATGGTCCCCCAAGCCAGGAGCAACTTCTGAGCGCATAGCCAGGAGTAACCCCTGAGCAGTACCGGGTGTGGCCCAAAAAAAAAAAAAAAAAAAACCAAAAAAAAAAAAAAAAAAAAAAGAATGTTTCCTAGAATCAGACCAATAAATAGTATGGTGGTCAAGGTATTTGCACGCAGCTGACCCAGATTCCATCCTAGGATCCCATATGGTCTTCCGAGCCTCACCAGGAGTGATCCCTGAGTACATAACCAGGAATAAGCTCTGAAAACCATCAGTATGGCCCTAGAAGCAAAAAATACACCTGATTGGATAAAATTATTAATTTCCATATAAATACAAATGTATTAACTGCTTAATTTATTTAATACTCTTTCTCAAAACACTCAATTTAAGCAAACAAGCCAGAATCAATGTATCAAATATAGGGCCCTTTCCTTTTTTTTTTTTTTTTAGTTTTTATGGGATGTTGGGAATTGAACCCAAGTCCATCCTGGCCAGCAGCGTGCAAGGCAAACGCCCTACCTTTGTACTATCGCTCTGGTCCCACCTTTTCTTCTTTTAAGTATTTTTGTTATTCAAACAGATCCTGACATACAGTTTAACTTCGTTTTTTTCCTGTAGTTTTATTTTTTATTTTTTTTTTAGTATTTCTAGCAATGGCAGACTAAATAATTTAGGCCAATGCACCAGTAAAGACAACTAGGTAAACTAGATCATTCTAAAAATGTGTTGACTGTATCAGAGATGGCCAATTAAAAAAATTACAAAGTCAATTTCTAGAAAATTTCAAAGACCCAAGTCCAGCATTTAGGCCATTTCTTCCCTGAGGGCATCTGCCTTTTCAGGAAACAGCAGAAGGGAGACTGAATAGAGATTTTGACCAAAAGTAGAACATCTCTCACAGGGTCTGCAGTCTAGCATTAAACTAATCAATCCATTAAATTATATTCAGTTTAGGGGCCGGAGAGATAGCATGGAGGTAAGGTGTTTGCCTTTCATGCAGAAGGTCATTGGTTCGAATCCCGGCGTCCCATATGGTCCCCTGTGCCTGCCAGGAGCAATTTCTGAGCATGGAGCCAGGAGTAACCCCTGAGCACTGCCGGGTGTGACCCAAAAACCACAAAAAAAAAAAATTATATTCAGTTTATATTAAATTACTAGTGTTCCCAATAAGTGCTTGCAGATGAACTCCCTAGAGAAACCTTTCTCAAACATGTCTCTCCATTTGAAGGATAGAATAGAGGAATTAATGTATTTTCAATTTCTTTTTTTTTTTTTTTTTTTTTTTTTGGTTTTTGGGCCATACCCGGTGACGCTCAGGGGTTACTCCTGGCTATGCGCTCAGAAGTCGCTCCTGGCTTGGGGGACCATATGGGACGCCGGGGGATCGAACCGTGGTCCGTCCTAGGGTAGCGCAGGTAAGGCAGGCACCTTACCTTTAGCGCCACCGCCCGGCCCCATGTATTTTCAATTTCATCTCATATTCTAGATAGAGGAAATAAGTAGACTTACTTTGTACAATAGATGTATTACTTGGGACTAGAAAGATAGTACAGTGAGAAGGGCAGTTGCCTTGCACACAGCCACCCATGTTCAGGCCATGCATCCCATATGGTTCTGCAAGTCCACTCCGGGTGATTCCCAGTAGCTGCAGAGCACTGCCAAGTGTGACTCAAACCACTGTCTCTCCCCCTCCCACACATTCCCACCACCAGATTCTCAGCGAATTCTAAGAATGTGTACAGAATAGTGATGGAGAATCTTGGGTGGTAGGGATGATATATCATCAAAACCATGTTAATAATATATCATTTGTCATACAATAGTAAGGGGTGATAGTGTTGACATAATAACTTTTTTCATTACAACTCTGAAAATAATACTATAGTAGCATGTTACCTATTACATTTTTATTATAGGAACTATAATAAATTGTAAAGCCCTTGACTGCTCAAATCCAGACATACTACCACTAAGTCATATCCCTGACCCACAACTCTTTACTGTTTTATAGTGGCCACTGGGGCCACACCAGTGGAGGTTTGGATGGAAAGGCATCTGATTCCATAAATCTAAGTCACATTTGCTTTACCACCTGAGCCTTATCTACTAACCCAGAGATAATTTCTAACTTTTCAATCAACAATATTTTTCTAATTCTCTGGTACTTTTCTTTCTGATACCAGCTTATGTTTAAGGTAGGCAAGTAACGTTTTCTCCAGAGTAACTAGGAGAGGACCCAGTTACCTAGGCACTCCGTGGTTCCCCAAGCATCCAGAAGGAAGATTCTTTTTTTTTTTTTTTTTTTTTTTTTGTGGTTTTTGGGTCACACCCGGCAGTGCTCAGGGGTTATTTCTGGCTCCAGGCTCAGAAATTGCTCCTGGCAGGCACAGGGGACCATATGGGGCGCCAGGATTTGAACCGATGACCTCCTGCATGAAAGGCAAACGCCTTACCTCCATGCTATCTCTCCGGCCCCCAGAAGGAAGATTCTTGAGCAGAGATCGAGGAGAAGACCTGAGAATTGCCAAGTGTGTGGGTTGACTAACAACAACAACAACAACAAAAATTGTGTGTTGATTAACAGATGCAGGCATTCAGCTTTATATTGCCTCCTCCTCCAAACTGCAGGTAAATAGCTACTCCCTAAAGACAGACACATCAGCTTGTTGTTTTTATCTTGTAAAAAAAAGTTATGATATATACTGGGGCTGGAGTGATAACACAGTGGGTGGGCATTTGCTTTGCACGTGGCTGACACAGGTTCGATCCTGACATCCCATAAGGTCCCTGAGCCTGCCAGGAATAATTTCTGAGCGCAGAGCCAGGAGTAACCGAGTACTGCTGGGTGTAGCCCAAACCTCCCCCTCATTTGGTATATTTATATTTGCATTATTACTTAACATTATTATTTAACATCTATATTAGAAAAAATAAGAAAAAACTTATGTTTCCAAGATATTTTGGGAAAAAGGACTTGAAAAGTTTCAAAGGTTATAACAATTATCTTTAAGTTATATTCAATTTAAGATAAAGATTAAAATATATAATGTTCTATTATTTTGGATGGATTTGTTTTTTGTTTTTTTTTTTTTGTTTTTGTTTTTTGGAAGGGGCAATACGTAATGGTAGGGCTGATTCCTGTACTACACTTAGAGATTACTCCTGGAGGAACTCAGGGGACCTCATGGGGTGCTGAGATCAAATCAGAGTTGGGGGCAGAGAGATAAAAACAGATGCAGGACATTTGCCTTGCACGTGGCCAACCATGGACAGACCCAGTTCAATCCCTGGCATCCCTTATGGTCCCCGAGGCCTGCCAGAAGCAATTTTTAGTGCAGAGACAGAAGTAACCCCTAACACCGCTGGGTGTGACCCCCAAAAAATATTTTAAAAAATCAGGGTCAGCTGCATGCAAGTCCCTTACGCACTGTACTTTATCACTCTAGGTGGATGTTCTAGTCATTTTTTTTTTAGATCAATGAATGGCCCAATGCCTCTTTACCTTAAGTGATGAGCTAATGATAATTGTGGTTGTCCATTTTATTTTTTCTTTTCCACTACTTTCAGCCATGTTTGTCCTTGGGTTAATCGTGTCACGATCTAAGAAAAATAAGAGCAAAGGGATATGAGCAATGGTCAGTAATTATAGAAATAAAACTATTGAAAGAAAATCTGAAAGTCAAAATCTGATATAGGAAATGGATTATTAAGTTATACATTACTATCTTTCCTACTAACAATGATTAAAAATAATATTTTCAGTCTGGTGAGATAGTACAGCAGATAGGCACTTGCCTTGCAAACAGCCAACCTAGGTTTGATCCTCAACATTCCATATGGTCCCCTGGGCACTGCCAGGAGTAATTCCTGAGCACAGAACCAGGAATAAGTACAAGTACTGAACATATCTAGGGGAGGCCCCAAACCAAAACAAAAAAATACATTTAAAATAATGTTTTCAACTTCAGAGCATTGATTTTGTTTGTTTTTTGTTTGTTTTTCAGGCCACACCCGTTTGATGCTCAGGGGTTACTCCTGGCAATGCACTCAAAAATTGCCCCTGGCTTGGGGGGACCATATGGGACACCAGGGGATCGAACCGTGGTCCTTTCCTTGGCTAGCGCTTGCAAGGCAGACACCTTACCTCTAGTGCCACCTCGCCGGCCCCAGAGCATTGATTTTTTTTTAATAATTTCTTTTTCTTTATTTAAACACCTTGATTACATACATGATTGTGTTTGAGTTTCAGTCATGTAAAGAACACCACCCATCACCAGTGCAACATTCCCATCACCAATGTCCTAAATCTCCCTCCTCCCCACCCGACCCCCACCCGTACTCTAGACAGGCTTTCCATTTCCCTCATACATTCTCATTATTAGGACAGTTCAAAATGTAGTTATTTCTCTAACTAAACTCATCACTCTTTGTGGTGAGCTTCCTGAGGTGAGCTGGAACTTCCAGCTCTTTTCTCTTTTATGTCTGAAAATTATTATTGCAAGAATGACTTTCATTTTTCTTAAAACCCATAGATGAGTGAGACCATTCTGCGTTTTTCTCTCTCTGACTTATTTCACTCAGCATAATAGATTCCATGTACATCCATGTATAGGAAAATTTCATGACTTCATCTCTCCTGACAGCTGCATAATATTTTGTGTATATGTACCACATTTTCTTTAGCCATTCGTTTGTTGAAGGGCATCTTGGTTGTTTCCAGAGTCTTGCGATGGTAAATAGTGCTGCAATAAATATAGGTGTAAGGAAGGGGTTTTTGTATTGTATTTTTTTGTTCCTAGGGTATATTCCTAGTAGTGGTATAGCTGGATCATATGGGAGCTCGATTTCCAGTTTTTGGAGGAATCAAATCTTAGGCCCCAGCACACAGCAGAGAAGACAATCTGGAGAGAAATGCTGGGCTTCAGTGATCCAGCACAGTTCTTAGTGTGATTTTTTCTTCTTGTTTCGATGGTCTTCTTTTCTTAGAAAGAGCGCACAGCTGCGTAGCGAGGCAGAGCTGCTCTTCTGGAGCCTCTTTTCAGCCCACTCCCAAGAGGTTCATGCAACAGGACAGTAGACAGACACACAGAGGCAGCACTCACAATTTTTCACAGTCGGGCCCCACTGGGCAGGCGTAGTTTCGTCTAATAATTTATTTAAGCACTGTGGTTACAAAAATGTTTTCATAATTGCGTTTCAGTCATAGAATGTATATCCCCCTTCACTACTGCAACTTTCCTGCTATCAATGTCCCCTATTTACCTCCTTCTCCACCCCATCTGTCTTTGGGCAGGCATTTATTCTATTTCTCTCTCATAATATGAATTTAAAGAATACTTGAAGACCAGGGGGGAATAGATCAAGAGGTCTAAGTACATATTATGAATTCTATACAAGTTCAAATGAACCCCCCAAAGACACTGGGCATTATGCTAGTGGACCCCTAAACTCTGCCTATTTCACTGAGCCCATCACCACTAGATGAACTCAAACCCTCTGCAGTGCTTTACAAAGCTAAGAGTCATGTTTTCATTCCTTAATTTATTCTTTTGCTTCACTGAAAAGGATACAATGAAAATAAATCACACATATATGTGTATATGCTTTGAGTCTTTGCATATCATAATTCTTAATTCTATCTCTGTATTCGAATGCCATTCTGTATTTCCTATTTTAAAAGTTTTCCTTCATAATTGTACTCTTGTCATCTAGTCTACCATTGTAGCTGCTGACATATTGATTCCTATTTCTGTGTAAATGATCTTTTTTCATTACTTTCTTCTTTTTGGGTACCTTAACATTTGGTACTTTTTCTTAAACTCTGTTGTTCTAAAATTTCATAATATATTTTGAGTAAACCTACATCATGTTGAGTACTCAGTAGGCCTTTTTCAACATGGATCTTCAGAATATTCAATCTAGGAAAATATTTTAGAATATTTAATGTTCCTATTATTACTAATTTTTTGCAACTACTATTAGTGGGGTACTTTTGTTACTGTTTTATTTGTATGTTGTTGTTGTTTTTTGAGGGAGAACACTTCTAGAGGTGTTCTGAGTTTACTCTTGGCTATGTGCTATGAATGATTGGGGATCATTCCTGATGGTGCTCAAGGAACCATATGATGTGCTAGGGATCAAACCTAGGATAGCTGCATGAAAGACAAGTGCCTTGCCCACTGTACTATCTCTCTAGCTCCAATTGGTTTGTTTTATGCTGAGTTGAACCTAAGGTCTTATAAACAAAGCATAAAGCATATGCTCTATCTCTGAGCTATACTCTCAGTTCTCTACCCTAGCTAACTCAAGGAATGTATGGCAGGAAGAGGGGAAGGAGATCTGGGCCACATACTGTGATGTTCAGGGCTTATTCCTGGATCTGCACATATAAGTGATCCCTGCCTGTGCTTGAAGAACCACTTGTGGCAGGGACCAAACAGATACAACACAAGCACCTTCCCTCCTATAAATATATCTAGTCTTTAAGGGATCATTTTTAAACTTTTTGGGTTATTTTTTTGAAGTGGGGGCACACTGAGAGATGCTAGGGGTTGTTCCTGGCAGTACTCTTAGAACCATGTCATGCTCAGAACTGAGCCAGGACTTCAAACATGCAAAGCATGCATTTAAACTTTTTAAGTCCTTGCCCTAGAGTTTTCAATATACAACTAATTCAATTCTACTTTTAAATACCACTATACCACTTTATGGACAGTATGAATACCTCATAATAAAAAATATCCCTAATTCCTCCCTCCCATCTCTTTAGTCATTGCTGCCATTTTTTATTATTTACATAATTTAAAATCAAAGAGCATAATGTTATTTGAAAAATATCTGTTCACTTTATTAAAAATAAGAGGGCCAGGGAGTCAGCTCAATGGGTTGGAGTACATGTTTTGTATGTGGGAGGCCTGCATTCAATCCCTAGCGTTGCCAGCAGTAGCGGGCCAAATACTAGCTAGAGTAGCTCCTGCGCACTCCTGGGTATAGCCCCCAAACAAAATAAAAAAAAAAAAAAAGATTAAGATAAATAAGCGGTATGAATTTTGGTTTTAAGTAGAGTACTATGTTTTGGTTCTTGGGAAGTGGGGTGTTGGGGAGGTATAAAATAAAAATACAAATTCCACGAGTTGGGTAAATCCACTCCAGGCAACCTGTTTCCAATCCTTCAGGCAGACAGATGGGTCTGATGAAGCAGCGTAGCATGGAAAAAATAATACACCAAGCAGTGAGAAAAAGATTAAGTGGAGTCAGTCTGCTCTTTGCTTCAGGGCCTCTCTCTGCCATGTGCGGCCTATCTGCCATGTCTCATTCTCCAGAGCCCAAAGTCACAGTCCTTTCTTTATTATCCAGAACCCTACCCACCAGGGTGGGGGAAAGTCCTGTAATTCGGTAGGCTTTTACATATCCAAAGAAGAGGTTACAGAACAAGAAAATTGGGGGAAGGGTTCACCTACAGAGATGCATACCTAGAGGTCTACTTCCAGCTCTGTGCTCAGGGAGCATTTCACTCCTAGTATTGCTTAGAGGATCATGCGGTGTCTATGATTGCATCCAGGTCTCCCACATCCAAAGCATGTGTTCAGTCTTGATTTGTCTCACTTGCCTAAAATAGCATCCTTGTAATTTTTTGTCGAAGGTCAAACATGATATAGTGTATAAAAGGAATGCTGGTAAATTGTAAGGACATGTTGGTAAGGTGTGTGGGGATGGGACACAGTCTTGTCCTATGATTAGGTTTTCATGAGTAAGACTTTAAGACTGTGAAATTCGCAAGCACGTCTTTGTTTATCCTCTGAGAGACTAGTCCCCTGATGATAGCCTCTCCCTCAAGACTCATTAAAAATCCTGCTTCCTGCAAAAAAAAAAAAAAAAAGATCCCTTATCCTCTCAAACGAACGAAACCTCTTCTTCTTCAGCAACTCTTACATTTCTGTTGACTATTTTGTCCGGAAATACTAGTTGTAAATACATTTCATTTCCCTACCAAGCCATAAGGTTCTCGATGCCAAAGTCACTTTCTATGTTCATGCAAAAATCATAAAGCAAACTTTAGAAACCAAGGAACTCGAATGTAAGCCACTGTCACTGACGCTGAGATACTCTCTCCCGAGGCGACTGAATTTTCCTTCTGAACGACTCTAATAATTAGGACCTTCTTCCTACTGGGCTGGAACCAGCTGCTCTCTAATTTTCTCATTTACTGCATAAACAAATGAATGAATGACAAGTTAACTAGATCCAGGGGAGCTAAGACACCTTAGTTTTATCGAATCTTTCACGAATCTTTGCAACACAGACATTGCAAATCAAAGATTTTGAAAGAGTCAAATGGGGGGGGCACCATTTTTTGTTCCTCCCCAGAAATTCCTTTTCAGCTAATGAAAATACACTCTACAAACACACTCACATAACACTTATAGCTGGTTATTTAAACTTCATACCCTGAATGTAGGTTTTGGGGTTCTTGTATATTTTGGGGCCACATCAGTGATGCTCAGGGGTTATTCCAAGCTCTGCGCTCAGAAATCACTCCTGGCAGGCTCAGGGGACCATATGGGATGCTGGGGATCAAACCTGGGTCAGCCTTGTGCAAGTCAAACGACCTCCCCACTATGCCCTAGTTTATTTATTTAGTTTTTGGCCACACGCAGCGGTGCTCAGGGATTACTCCTGGCTATAAGCTCGCTCCGGGCAGGCTCCAGGGACCTTATGGGACCCTGGGAAGTTAACCCAGGTGGGGTGCATGCAAGGCAAAACACCCTACAGCTATAATAGCTCTCTGGTCCCACGTAGTATGAATTTTGTTTGTTTTTGTTTTGGGGTCACACCCAGCAGCGGTCAGACGTTACTCCTGGCTCTGCGCTCAGAACCGGGTAGGCCGCGTGCAAAGCAACCGCCCTACCGGTTGTGCATATCCTCCAGCCCCTGCACGGACACTTCATAGCCAGTTGGGTCCAAATCAGACTGTGCTCAGGGGTCACGCTGGGCGGGCTTGAGGCCATCCGAGAGATGCCAACGATCCAATCTGGGTTGCACAGATGCAAGAAAAGAGCCTCATCCACTCCCCCTCTTGGAAGCATTTTCAAGGGACTTCCAGCTCCCAGAAGGGAAGTGATTTGCTAGTTTATTTTTTGGGGGGGCCACACCCGGTGACGCTCAGGGGTTACTCCTGGCTATGCACTCAGAAATCGCTCCTGACTTGGGGGGGGGAACCATATAGGACGCTGGGAATCGAACCCAGGTCTGTCCTGGGCCAGCCGCATGCAAGGCAAAAACACACTCCTGTTTGCACTACCACTTTGGTGCACCAGCAAGTGGGCAAGATGTGGAGATGAAAGATTCTCCAGAGAGTGACCCCAGGAAGAAGAAGGAACCCGAAAAAATGGGAGCTGTGAGCTCCCTCCCTGACCCCTGAGGGCTGAGCCCCCCAAAAGCATCCAAATGGGGTGCCCCAGTCCAGTTGGTTGGTGGCCGGCTCCTGAGAAGCCTGACGCAAAGGAAAAGACCTTTTTCCACCCCCCAACACAGGGAAGGGTCTCGGGGCTCCTCTAGGTCGCACCACAGCTAGCTCTGTGGGTAAGACTTGGGGCCTCGAGTTGAGGTGGGAAACACCCTGGGAGGAGAAGAGCAAGCTGACGGGGTGCCCCCCGCGGGGAGGAGGGAGGAAATATGAATCCAAAACTCTTGCAAGGTACCTTCTCAACAGCCTCAGCTTTCTGCGATACAAACGTACCCGACCCGCAGATGCTTCCAAGTGAGGAAGCGACCAGCAGGTTCCAGAAGGTTCCTTCCAGCAGCGCCGCCTCTGACACCCGGATCCTACGCACAACGCGTGCGTGCGCATGCGTGCATGCACGTCTGGCCTTCTGCGCAGCCGCAAACGCGCTAATCCTGGCCCCGCCGGCTTCCAACGTGCAGTCGAATCAGCCAGTCAGTCGCTTTGAGGCCAGGCCTTTCAGCAGCCTGGTGGGGTTGCTTATGTTTTTTGGGTTTTGTTTTTGTTTTAATTTTAATTTTAAATTTTTTATTTAATCAAAGAAAACACATTACATAGTTGACATAACTGATAATAATACATTTTTTTCCTTTATCTTTATTTAAACACCGTGATTACAAACATGATTATAGTTGAATGATTACAGTCATGTAAAGAGCACCCCCCTTCACCGGTGCAACATTCCCACCACCAATTTCCCAGATCTCCCTCCTCCCCACCCCCCTACACCTGTACCTGTACTCGAGACTCATCACTCTATGTGATGAGCTGCATGTCCTGAGCTGCACCTACCAGCCCTCATCTCTCTTGTCTCTGAGATACTGTTAAAAATGTCCTTCATTTTTCTTAAAGCCCATAGATGAGTGAAACCATTCTGCGTCTTTCTCTCTCCCTCTGACATTTTTTTAATAATACATTTTTAGGAAGACCAAAAGCAACATACTTTTTTTTAAAAAAAAATAGAAAGTTGAAAGAAAAACTAAAGAGATGGAAGAGAAAGGAAAGAATATTTTTGAAAAACGATTGGCTCACAATGAATTCACTGAAGCACCAGCAGAAACTTCAGTAAGTTCTTCTCAATGTTTTAATGGTTTTGTATGTTTAGATGTCATCGCCTGGCATTGATTTTTTTTTTTTCATTGCTTGATAAAACATACACTCAGTTCTTGCTGATACTGTTATTTACAACATAAAGCCACACAGCCTCTTTATCCAAATTATTTTTTAATATATTTATTTAAACTACCTTGATTACAAATATGATTGTAATTGGGTTTCAGTCATATAAAGAAATCCCCCTCCTTCAACAGTTCAACATTCCCATCAGCTATGTCCCAAATCTTTCTCTTCCCCACCTCTCACCCCCCCCCCCACCTGTACTCCAGACAGGTTTTCTACTTCCCTCATGCACTCACATTGTTATTTATCCAAATCATTTAAAAAATTAGTTTTACAGCGGCCAGGAACATAACATATACAGATCTACGTGTTTGTTTATTTAGTAGGATCCCAATGTTTCCTGGGATCCCTGAGAGTTATTAGGAAGTAGAATCAAAGTTCTGAGAAAAAAGAAAAAAGAAAAAGTTAAATTACTATTCTCAGAGCCCAATGCTTTGATATATATCTTTATATTTGAATTTGTATTTATTTGTGGGTAGGGGGTCTGTGGCCCTTCTGCAGTTGCTGTTTAACCAGCTCTGTTGTTTAGTGGTAGTGCCTGTGGATGTTGTGCTGTGACAGGGCCTTGTCTTGCTTGCAGCCCACCTTCCAGGAGATCTCTGGGGCCTTCAGGGTCACATAATGCAGTTCTGGAACTGCAGGATGGTGAGGGGTTTCTAGGGTTACAGACCCCACGTGGTGCCTAGGAGATTCATTTTGTTTTGTTTTTCTTTGGTTTTTGGATTTTGGTTCACACCCAGCAGCGCTCAGGCGTTACTCCTGGCTCTGCGCTTAGAAATTGCTCCTGGGGCCCAAGTGATAGCACAGTGGTAGGGCGTTTGCCTTGCATGTGGCTGACCTGGGACAGACCTGAGATCAATCCGTAGCATCCCATATGGTTCCCCAAGCCAGGAGCGATTTCTGAGCACATAACCAGGAGTAACACCTGAAGCATCACCAGGTGTGGGCCAAAAACAAAACAAAACAAAACAAACAAAAAAGAAAAGAAAAGAAAAGAAAAGAAAAGAAAAGTAATCCCTCTTGGCAGGTTCGGGGAATCATAGAGGATGCTGGGATTCAAACCACCATCTGTCTTGGATCAGATAGTTGCAAGACAAAAGCCCTACCTCTTTGCTATCGCTCTGGCCCCCTGGGAGAAGCACTTTACCTCTGTATTATTTTTGCAGCCCCTATGTCTTAATTTATAAATGTGTATGTAGGTGAAGGAAAGAATACTCCAAGAAAACACTTGACATGTGGGTCAATTATTCCCAGAGTTATCACTTTGTACATTTGGCTTTTCCTAGAACTAATAATATAAAAATTCTTCATATCATTTTGCTGTCCCTGTTGGACAGTTGGTGTTAGTAATATGCACACCTCCCAACAAAAATTTGGGAAAAGGTGAGTGTGTTTTTGTCTAAAGACATTCCTTAGGTTTCCTCACCTTTCAGAACTGGCTAAGTATAGCAAAGGAACAGGAGGCCTCCAAGATTGAAATAATGAGTATGATTAAGTAGAACACCATAATATTTCAAAGACGCTTACCTGGATGAAGAGCAAAGGGCTCCAGTTCTGGGATTGAAATTGGAACATGCAAGAAAAGGTTTATTTTAGGAATGCCACTGAAGTTTTGGGCAACTCATCAGAATAGGGAAGGGAAGAAAACTAATCTGATATCTTGTATCAGTCACCATGTCATGTGCTTGCACACATAATTTTATTCATCTTTTCTAAAGATGCTGTAAAGTATATTCTCATTTTAAAGATGTGGAAACTGGGCAAAGACAGCACAAGGGCTACAGTGCTTGCCTTACATGCAGCTGCCAGCTTAATCCCCAGCTGTACAATGGTCCTCAAATCATTGCTGGGCACAGTTCTGAAAGTCCAGCACTGCCAGGTGGCCCAGAGTTTCTGGAAGAGGACCCTATATCTCTTGAACAATAGCAAAAAGCCCCCGAACCTGTAATAGAAATAAAGGTGAGGAAATAGGCTCAGAGAGATTAGATACTTGGCCAAGGCAAGTTAGCCATTGAGGAAAAACCTGAGAGTCAAACCTATCCAGTTTCTTAAATCATGGATCGTTACCCCAGGTAAATAAATGTGGGGGTTGTAAAAGAAATTGCCAATAGGACCAGAACAACTGTATTCAAATAGAGCACTTATCTTGCTCATGGCTGACACATATAGTCAGTCCCCTGATACATGAGCCAAGAGAAAACCTTGAACAATGCCCTCTATGGCCCCAAAACAAAACTGGTGACAGTAAAAGATTTCAGAATACATATGGACAAAAATTAGAAATCAAATGTACAGTAAATTCAAGATATTTCTGATAGTGTTTACCAGTACTACATATCTCTGGGAAAGGTAGAGTTGAAAAAGTTGGAGAAGAGAGGAGAGAAAAGGAGGGGAGGAAAAATGGAAAAATGAGAGAGAGAGAGAGAGAGAGAGAGAGAGAGAGAGAGAGAGAAAGAGAGAGAGAGAGAGAGGGAGAGAGGGAGGGAGGGAGGGAGGGGGACGGGGAGGGGGAGGGGAGGGAGAGAGAGAACTACCCAAATAAGTGATGATTCTTTGGCTCTCCTATTTATTTATTTATTTATTTATTTATTTATTTATTTATTTATTTATTTATTTTTTGCCCTTCCTTTTGTTGTCCCTATAACCAGATCATACACTTACTTGGTTGTGATGCCCACTAGCAGTCACCACCAGCAATTTTGGTGCTCTCACACTATTGGTTGCAGTGTGCTAAACATCATACACTTTGGCAGAAACAATTGCAAATGGCAGAGTCACAAGTATCACTTGATGTGTGGTAGTGCTGAGTATGGAACTCACAGTTTCATCACCAAGGCAGGTATTTTACCACTGAGCCATCCCTTATTATGCACTTATTATGGATATTTTCTGTTATTCAAATGCTCACTTAATACTTCAGACATTTGCACTGTATTCATTTTTCCCAGTTTACACATATTTGCTCTCTCAGATAACTGATTCATACATTCTCTTCTTTCCAAATCTCCATCACCTCTTTCCCACACATAGCAAATGATCTTCTTACTTAAACGAGATAAAAAAACATTCCAAAGGGGCCAGAGTGATGGCACAGCGGTGGGGCATTTGCCTTGCATGCTGCTGATCCAGGATGGACTGGAGTTCAATCCCTCTGTGTCTCATATGATCTCCCAAGTCAGGGGCGATGTTTGAGTGCATAGCCAGGAGTAACCCCTGAGCGTTTTTTGGGTGTGGACCCCCCCAAAAAACATTTCAAAGTAATATTTCACAGTGGTCTACAAGCACATCTAGTGCTATACCATCAACTGTACCTACAAATTTTGAATTTTATACAATTATAGTCATTTAACTGTGCATGTTCATATGGAAGATGAACTCAAGATTACTCAAGAACTTATTTAATTTTGGCTATTATCTTTTATCACTTCATTATAAATTTTCTCCTCTCCAGTAAAAAAAAATCATAATGAATACATTATGTCTGATTTTTGGTGCTGGTGCAGAAAACCAGGCTTGTTCCATAGATGGGACCAAAGGTTCAGAGGTAAATGTCCAATGCATGATTTTCTGAAGCCTAAACCAAGTCACTATGACAAATGTTCAGGGTGTAAGGCCCGAGTGCTATATAAATTTTATGTGTTCTATTAGATAAGAACTTGTTTCAACATGTAAGATTATTAACCATGACTTAGAACTTTTACTGGGACCACTAGGAATTAGACAACTTAGTATGCCCAGAGCCTGTAGTTGTTGGTCTTATGGCAGGATGCTTCATGGTAGGGTCTCCCTGTTTTTAGGCCAAAGATTTTTCCTTTCTATTTCCCCCATCTTTTGCTGTGCCTATGCAAAAACAAAAAACAAAAACAAAAACACAAAACAAAACAAAAAGCAAACTGCCACACAAAACCCTTCATTTTCTTTCTTTTTTTTTTTATTTTTTTTTAATTGGGGGCTCTTGCCTTTTTCATGGAACCTTGGGAAACAAATTACTTTGTTTTACCACATATTTCTGCATTTTTGTTAAATAAACTAAGAAGAAAGGAATAAAGAAAAGCTGGGAACCAGAGACCAAGTAATCTCAGATACATTGGTAGGAAAAAAATAAGGGCAGAACTAAATCCAAGCGAAAGTCAATGACAACAATCTAAACTTAAATGAGCCTGTTATATTGGTAGGCCAGGGGGCAAAGGGTGAATGGTATAGCATACATTCTGGGTTCATTGGTAGAGGGAGGGAGACACTGGTGGTGGGAATGACCCTGACTCATTGTTTATCTAAAATTCAACTATGAAGGACTCTGTAGATCACAAGTGTTTCAATAAAATAAAATTAAAAATATAATGAACACATTAATACACTGTTATTTTTCTTATCTTAATAATCTCTTGATTCTACTTCATACTTTTGCTAATCATCCCCCCTTTTTTCCTTTTTGGTTTGGGCTACACCTGATGGTGCTCAGGGGTATGTCTGACTCTGTGCTCAGGAATTAGTCCCAGCAGGCTCAGGGACCACATGGGATGCTGGGGATTGAACCCAGGTTGGCCACATGCAAGGCAAGCACCCTCCCTACTGTGCTATTGTTCTGGCCCTAATTATCCTATTTTTTACTACTTTCCCTATTTATGCATTGCCCCTTAAAGTTCATTTTCAGGGAGGATTGTTTTTCAGTTTATTTGCTTATTTGTTTCATTTTGGGTCCACATTTAGCGGTGTAGAGGACTTACTCCTAGCTCTGAGCTTATTATTCACTCTTGGCAGAGCTGAGGGATTATATGAGTTGCTAGGGATCAGATCTGGGCTGGTCTGCAAGGTCATATGCCCTACCTACCATACATACTATTTTTTTGGTCCTTAAAATCTATTTTTAACATAGCAACCAGGGTAATCCTACTGAAATCACAAGTCATATTTATGTATACCTGTTTAAAATCTTCCAATGATTCTCAACTCTCCAATAATGTCCTATGTGATCTAGTTCTATTATTTATCAAACAAACCACTCCCACTATTATGCCACTTGCTCCTAATAGAGCAATTTTGGGTTCCTCTCTGCTTTTCATAAATGCTCATTCTTCTGCACCAACTTTTCCAGAAAAGTGCTTCTCACAGATATATTATAGTTCTCTCCAGTTCAAATCATAGCTTGGATATATCATCTTCCCAATGGAGTGCACCCCAACTTTCTCACTTAAAACGAGAGCTTCTCTCTCACTCTTATTCTTTTGTTTTGAGTCATATCCAGAGGTGCTCAGGACTTATTCCTGTCTCTGTGCTCAAGGCACAGAGGAACAAATAGGATGCTGGGAATTGAACCTGAATGGATCAGCTGTGTGCAAGACAAGTACACTATCCGCTGATTTGTCACTCTGGTTCCTGGAAACTTCTCTTGATGTTTCCTAGGATACAGTGTTCTTTTTCTTTCAGTAGTACTTGTCACCTTTCAGACTACTACTATGTAATATACATATTACTATCTTTCTATCCTTTTCCTACTTACCAGACTGTAAAAGCAAAAAAAAAAAAAAAAAAAAAAAACCAGGAATTCTTTTTTTTTTTTAATTTAAAAAATTTTATTGAGAGCATTGTGAATTACAAGTCTTTCACTTTTGTATTTTAGGTATTTAGGGATAGTGAATTAGGGCCATTCCCACCACCAGTGTTGACCTCCCTCCACCATAGTTCTCTGCATGCAACCCAAATCTCCCTGTTTTGCCCCCTGGACTACTAGTGTAACAGGTCCATTCTGTGTTTAGCTTGTTATAGTTTGGTTCTCTTGATTCTATTGTCATTGACTTTGATAGAGGTTGGTTCCTCTAATTTTGCATTTCATCCCTCTATCATATTAGACTCCAAACAAAGTGTTCATTATGACAATGTCTTGACAAAATATCCAATTTATGCATTTTCTTTTGATTACATCTGCCATTATGATCTAATGCTTATGTCCATAGAGACCACTGAAATAGGCAACAGCACACCATAGAGACTTTTGTTGCAGGCCCCGTTCATTGAGTATATCTTTTTCTTTTTCAATTCGAGCTGTTATTATTATATCATAATGTCCATGCTGTCAGTTTCCTTTCAGGAAAGGAACCTGAATGCATAAGACAAGGTCTACATGGGGTAGGCTCCTCTTGTAGTGCTAACTACCAAAAGCAGGAATTCTGTCTCTTGCTTTCTGGTTAATTTTTAGCACTAAAACTATCTGGTACTACTAATCACTAGTAAATAAAGTCAAATGTTTAAGTATCACTCACCTTCTTCTATAAATCCTTTTATTTGTGACTCAATGATGTGATGAATAGCACCAATGAGGCTTTTGCTTTTAGTATTATTGCTTTGCTTTATTACTTTTCTTTTCTTTTCTGTTTTTTTTTTTTTTTTTTTTTTTTTTTTTTTTTTTTTTTTTTGGGCCACACCCGGCATTGCTCAGGGGCTACTCCTGGCTGTCTGCTCAGAAATAGCTCCTAGCAGGTACGGGGGACCATATGGGACACCTGGATTTGAACCAACCACCTTTGGTCCTGGATCAGCTGCTTGCAAGGCAAACACCGCTGTGCTATCTCTCCGGGCCCTATTACTTTTCTTAATCTCTCTCTCTCTCTCTCTCTCTCTCTCTCTTTTTTTTTGCTTTATTGAGTCACGCTCTGTGATGCTCAGGGGTTACTCCTGGCTATGCACTCAGAAATCACTCCTGGCTCGGGGGACCGAATGGGACACTGGAGGATTGAACCAAGGTCCTTCCTAGATTAGCCGTGTGCAAGATGTGTGCAAGCCCTACCGAATTGCTGTTGCTCTGGCCCCTTAGTCTTAATACTTTTAATCTAGCACTAATTTATCTTAATCTTTACTCTTTGGTGTCAAGGATAAATAACTTGTCTGATAGGTCTTTGCTATAAACAAATGCTTAACAACTAATTATGTTAACTAGTTTTCATTTGGGAGAATAAATTGTATTACCTAAGTTCTTTCATTAGTAGAACCAATAAGATTATTTAAGTTGTACTTTAATATGTCTAACATGATTTAAGCCCAAATACATTGAAATTGAATACACAAAAATATTCTGATTTCTTGAAGAACTCAGCTTTCTGATTTCAGTGACCCCTAGAATTTCTACATTAAAACATATTTCATAGGGGCCGGGCGGTGGCGCTGGAGGTAAGGTGCCTGCCTTGCCTGCGCTAGCCTAGGACGGACCGCAGTTCGATCCCCCGGTGCCCCATATGGTCCCCCAAGAAGCCAGGAGCAACTTCTGAGCGCATAGCCAGGAGTAACCCCTGAGCGTCACAGGGTGTGGCCCAAAAACAAAAACAAAAACAAAAACAAAAACAAAAAAAAAAACATATTTCATATATATTTCTGCTAGGGTCAGGATTTCCCTGACTAGTAGCTATAAGAAAGCTATAATGAAAAATTAATTTCATTAATTATTAATTTCTGAATTTAAAATGTAAACTTCAACTTAAAAGCATAGGATCAATAAACAATATATATTTCATAAGCTTTGCAACACCATATTTCTCATTAAAGAATGACAAGCTGTTAAGAGACTGTAAAGAATTGCTTTATGATTTTTGTGAGAAGTCTCAGTCCCAGCCAACCCTCTAGTCTACTTAATGTTTTGAATGGTTTGATAAATCTATGAAAATGAATGCACTCCAGTGTTTTCCCCTTTTAGTCAGTTGCAAATATTGAAGGAGTGTTTTATGTTGAGGTTCCACTGCATGAATATTTTGTGACTGCCTCATCTTTGATGTTCTGACCTTAATGTTGTTTTGTAACTGTCAAAATGAATCACACACTTGTACAGACACAGGCACACATAGTAAAAGGGAACTGTAAGGAAATTATTATTCCTGTTTCCAAGCCTAGCCTTTCAGTAGGTTTGTTTGATACCAATATTATGTTCTTAGGTTCCAACCATATATATATATATATATATATATATATATATATATATATATATACATATATTTAAAATGAATGGATTAAAACAATTGTTTTGAAAGCAATAAACTCAATTTAATGAAGGTGTGGACTGTCTTTTGTTGGTTCCTTTTTTATTTTGGTTTTGAACCACACCAGGATTGGCACTTGGGTTTACTTCTGGCTGTGCTCCTTAGTAGTGCTAGCAATTGAACCTAGTCCTGCATGCAAAGCATGCACTCTAGCCATTAAACAATTTTTTTTAGATCCCCCCACAATTGAACCATCTTATCTCCTTTAGTCCTAGGCAGTTTTAAAAAATATCTGGTGGTGTGACTTCAAGTACCTTTCTATTTTTTTTTCTGTTTATTTGTTTTTGGATCACATCAAGCTGTGTTCAGGGTTTACTCCTGGTCCTCTGCTCAAGGATCACTCTGGCAGTGCTCACTGAATTATATGCAATGCCAGAGAATGAACCCAGGCAGGATTTATGCAAGGCAAGTGCCTTGCCTGGTACCATCTCCTGTCTCCAAACTTTTCTATTTCTAAAAGGGTTGGGTATATATGAATATAGGACTTAGGTAAAGCAGAATGCATTGTTCTTCTGCACTAAGAAGATATTTGTGCACTCCTTTACTGAAAAAAAAATTTGCCCATTGGGTCTCAGCCCAATCTCTTATGCTACAGCAAAGGTAGACTTCACATGATTATTGATCAGTTATTTTTCAGTAATGAACAATTGAAATTTTAGAGATTCCTGATTTGGGCAGGAGAAATTGCCTTTAGTTTTCCATCATAATGTGAAAACAATTAAATTTAAAATTCAATATACATGCAAACAATACATATAACATGAGTAACATAGAATTCCTAAATTTATAATAAATTAAGCAGGAGAAATATATTTTTGCTTACACTTCCCCTCAAAGCCTAGTATTTTGTTATTTTTTTAAATAAATTTCATGAACTTATCAGGCCTCATCTGAAAGAAGATAAAAGATGTATACAAATCTATTCCTTTACCCTTATCACAGATCAAGATTCTGTACCAATAGAAGTTTTATGATACTTTACCAGGTAGGTTCTACTTTTTGAGGCAGATAAATTATATTAATCATTCATTCTTTCTTGCCTTTCCTTTACTGCCATTATCTCCTGTCATTTTATATAGAGAAGAATTTCAAGAAGACAGTTGACTAGAATGTAAGGAGCTACTCGTAAAGGAAAGAAAGGTCTCTGTGTGTAGCATTGTACATAGAAAAAGAGAGGAGAACCTGTGAGCAGAATGGACTGAGAACTTTGTCAGTATTTTTGTGTACCATATTTCTAAATAACAGATGACCAGACAATGATGTATGAAAACTCTTTATAGCAGTATAGTTGGTCAATGTCTAATAAAAATTGAAATTGAAATAAAAATTGAATAAATACAGCAGGTATATAACAGAATCAAGAGAGACATGCAATTTCCTTTTATATATCCCATATCTTTGGAGATCTCTTACCTATGAAAAGGGGAGAAAAATGTCAACATAGAGCCTATAAAAATATGTGAGGATATAGGAACAGAAAAGATATCATTCACTAAAAGCAATACATAAAGATGGTTCAATGAAAGATCCAAAAGAAAACTTCAAGAGACAATTTGCATCCTTAATAGTATTCTAAACATGTAAGAAGAAAGATATGAGAGAACAGCCTGAAATGAAAAGTGAATGGATGTTATAAGTGAAATAAGAAAAGACTGGAATGATTGCAAAATATTGCCATACAGTTTTAAAATCCACATTGGTAATAAAGCAAGACTTAATTCTGGAGGTATATTAAATAAATAATGAAGACTGCTTGACATTACTCACTCTGGGATTAAGAGATAAAGGTCAGAGGTAGGTGGTATGGACAGAAGTAAGAAGAAAGAGAAAATATAATTGGCACCATGAAAAAGAGATCAAACAGATGAGAGAAAATCAAATCTGTGTTAGGGTCATTTCCTGATGAGAAAAATATTTAAAAATGATTTGTGGAGACAGAGAGGAATATCCTTTATAATTTTTTGAGGAACCACGATTTAAAATACTGTTAATTATAGAATATGCGTACAATATCCAAACCCACACTCTCCATCAGAGTATCAGTGTCCACTGTCTCAGTGTCCCCATCACTCCACCACCTGTTATACCCCCATGCCATGGTAAACTCAGTTATGTAGACCAGCCCTAAGGTTCTGTTACCTTTGGCCACTTGTTTTTTTTGTTTTTTGTTTTTTTTTGTACTGTATGTCTTTATATCCCACATAGAAAGAGAATGTTCTGTAGGAGTAACCATACAAAAATCAATGACTTTTGATTGTAAGTCTTACATCTGGACATGGCAATGTTTTTATTATTCTACTTCCCTTTTAAATACGGTGTTCTGAGCCTACCAGTAATGATCCCTAGGTGCAGAGATAGGAGTAAGCCCTGAACACAGCAATCTGTGGTCCAAACACCTCTCCACCAACAACCCCCCCCAAAACAAAAAAAAAACCAAAACAAAACACCAGAGTGAGTTGATAGTCCAGTGTGTGTTGGCCAAGTGGAAGCTGCCCTGGTCCAGCAATGCAGAAATGGGATAGGGGCATATTAAGGTCTTCCCATGGTGCAGAGAGAGGCCATGTGGTTTAGAGAAAAAATTTGGGTTCTTTTCCACAAACAACAAAAACAAAACAAACAAACAAACAAAAAAGCAACTCAGCATCACTAGGTTTCATAATGTTATCAACAAGGAAATACATTGTTTTTTGTTTATAATACATAAAAACGAACTATCATTTACTGTATTTTTATTGGCAGTTATTTCTTCTTTTAATTTTATCTTTTTTTTTACCTAGTCTTTCCTCCAAACCGCCCATCCACCATTTTCTTGCATCCCATACACATACACATACACAGGTGTCATCACTTTTGGCAATGCTTGGGTGCATGTGTGATGCCTGGGGTCAAGTAGGTGGGCTCTGTACAAGGTAAGTGCTGAACCCTTGTATCCTTCTGGCCCTGGTCTTATTTTTAACCATACTATTAGCAGTTTTCTTTTTTTATTAGCAGTTTTCTAATAAATATATAAAGTTTTATGAATGTCTTTTTACTATTTATTATAAATAAATTACTAGTTTTCTTTCCTGTTTTTTTTTTCCTTAAAAATTTTTGGGATCCAGGAGTGAGCCCTGAGCATCACTGACAGTGACACCGAAACAATAAAATATATAGCTGCAAAATCCAGCTCTAAAATATAACTTTTTTTTTTTTTGGTTTTTGGGCCACACCTGGCGGTGCTCAGGGGTTAGTTACTCCTGGCTGTCTGCTCAGAAATAGCTCCTGGCAGGCACAGGGGACCATATGGGACACCGGGATTCGAACCAACCACCTTTGGTCCTGGATCGGCTGCTTGCAAGGCAAACACCACTGTGCTATCTCTCCGGGCCCTCTAAAATATAATTTAAGGGTGGGATGATAGAGAAAGAAGAGGTATAGAGGAATGACTCTTTGGCAATGACTAAGAAGTCTTCTTATGAAGACTCTGCTTCTTAGTCATTTGGAGTCAGAGTCTAGCTGGAGATAAAGTATAGGGAAGGAATAAAGCACTTGACTTGCATGTGGCCAACCCTAAGAAACAGCTGCCGAGCAAGGCCAAGTGTTTCTCCAATCAAAAACAATTTTTAGGGGCCAGAGAGATAGCATGGAGGTAGGGCATTTGCCTTGCATGCAGAAAATGGTGATTTGAATCCCTGCATCCCATATGGTCCCCCAAACCAGCCAGGAGCGATTTCTGAGCGTAGAGCCAGGAGTAACCTTGAGTGCTGCCGGGTGTGACCCAAAAAAAATTTTTTTAAAAGCTTTTTAAAATGTAAAGTACCTTAAGAAATATATATTCTGGGGCTGGAGAGATAGCATGGAGGTAAGGTATTTGCCTTGCATGCAGAGATGATGGTTCGAATCCCGGCATCCCATATGGTCCCCTGAGCCTGCCAGGAGCGATTTGTGAGCATAGAGCCAGGAGTAACCCCTGAGCGCTGCCGGGTGTGACCCCCCCCAAAAAAAAGAAATAAATATTCTATATACTTTAACTTTGTATATACATACTTATATACATAAATTATATTTAATTTTATATATGTATGTAAAATATATATACTTTAACTTTTCACTTAGAAAAACAATGAAATTAATAAATATATAATCATATTATTGGTGACTAAAATAAAGTGAACTGAAACACGAAACAGCATTTTCATACAGCAACAAAGCATCACTCCCCCAGATGACTCAGGTAACTAATCATAGCTTTCCCCCCAAAAAAAATACTTGAGAAAGCGCAATAAATGTTTTTATCTAAGATGTCTCTCTTTACAGTGGTATTAATAACTGTAGAGTCAAGGAACGATGTTATTGTCAATAGGAGGTCAAGTCAACATAATGTTCAAATACATTTTTTCTTTTTTTTTTTTTTCTTCTATCTTTTTGGACCACAAAAAAGAGTTTCTCCTGGCTGACTTGGGGACCATATGGGATGCCAGGAATCAAGTCAGGCTCTGTCCTGGGTTGGCTGCATGCATGGTGAACCCCCTATTGCTGTGCTATCACTCCAGCCCATGGTTAAAATAATGTTTTATGTTATTCTTTTCTTTTTGGAACCATACCTGACAGTGTTTGAGGACCATGTGGTACCAAGGGATGGAACTTGGAGCCCCTCCATAATACACTAGTCTTTAGTGCTTCCTGGCCCTAATGGATCATATTTTGCTTTTGTTTGTGGGGGACACACCAGTAGTACTCAGGTCTAATTACTGATTCTATGCTCAGGGGTTACTGCTAGCAGTATTCAGAAGACATGTGGTACTGGGGATTAAATTGGATTGGGTTGCATGCTAAATTACTCCCTTTTTTTTGGTTTTTGGTTTTTGGGCCACACCCGGCGATGCTCAGGGGTTACTCCTGGCTGTCTGCTCAGAAATAGCTCCTGGCAGGCACAGGGGACCATATGGGACACCGGGATTCGAACCAACCACCTTAGGTTCTGGATCGGCTGCTTGCAAGGCAAACACCGCTGTGCTATCTCTCCAGGCCCTAAATAACTCCCTTTAATCCCGAACTTTGTGCTGATTCCTAGATGAATAACTTTTTTTTTTTTTAGTAATATCTTTATTTAAGCACCATGATTACCAACATATTTGTAGTTGGGTTTCAGTTATAAAAAAGAACAACCCTTCACCCCTTCATTCCCACTACCAATGCTCCCCCAGCTCCTTCCTCCCCTACCACCTGCCTGCCTGTCTCTCTTACTCACCACCGTTGTCATGATAGTTGTCAGTGTAGTTATTTCTCTAACTGCACTCATCACTCTTTGTGGTAACCTTCATATCATGGGCTGTTCCTTTCAATCCTCATCTCTATTGTCTCTGGGTATTATTACCATACTGTAGCATGAAATAATTAACGATGAGGCTGGATGGTGGAGGATACCATCCAGCCCACATGGCTCTGCAACCTCCATGCAGCCGGCGAGTTCCAGGCCCAGGTGAAATCACTCACTCACACGCAGGCTTCAGGAAGAATCATCTTTATTCATGCCCTAGCCACCACAGGTGTGTGGCCTATGTCAACCTTTTAAGCATCCAGCTATATTTTGCTAGCCCTGCATCTTATCTCCTGTTAGCCATCTTCCCTTTGGGCTCCATGCGGCCCAAAGATTCAAAAGCCAGGAAGCCAAGCCGGGCCAAGAGAGAAACGGCAAAAGGGCAAAGAGCCAAAAGGGCCGAATTCCCTTGGTCCCAGCCTTATCTACCTTTTTCCAAACCCCTCCCAGGAATGGGAGGTCTTGCAGGTAGGGTCACACCTATTATCGGGTTCCCAAAACTCCTCCCAGATATGGGTGGGTCTTGGGGTACACCACACCATACTATCTATTATTTTTCTTAAATAGTGAGACTATTCTGTGCCTAACTTTCTCTCTCTCTCTCTCTCTCTCTCTCTCTCTCTCTCTCTCTCTCTCTCTCTCTCTCTCTCTGACTCATTTCTCTCAACAAAATAGTTTCCAGGTCCATCCATGTATAGGAAAATGTAATGACTTCATTTTTTCTGACAACTGCATAATATTCCATTGTGTATATGTACCACAATTTCTTTAGCCACTCATCTGGGTTGTCAGGCAACTGTGTTGCTGGGAATCTGGGTTGTTTCCAGATTCTGGCTATTGTAAATAGTGCTGCAATGAATATAGGTGCAGAGATGGCATTTTTTGTATTGTGTTTTTGTGTTCATAGGGTATATCCCTAGATGAATAACTTTTAAAGGAAAAACTGATAGGTGAATGAACTAAAGTGCTTTGTTTTCTTTCCTATTTTTAAAGAAAAAATTTAAAATTATAGAACTGCAAATGTAAATGTTAAATCTGTGATGACTGTATAAACTTCATGCCATTCTGCAAATATATCTGTGTGGTAATAAACTGAGGTATTATGTGTCATGTATGATAGCTTAAAAGTATTTCATTTCTTTTTTAGGAATTTTTAATTTTCTTATCTCATTGATTATGGAAAGCACAACCATCCCACACACTGTTCTTGGATTGAGTTTTAATGCCATTTACACTGAATTTTAGCTTGATTTAAAAAATTATGATTGAATGGGCCAGAGCGGTGGAGTAAACAGTAGGGCGTTTGCCTTGTGTGCGCTAACCTAGGACGGACTGCGGTTCGATCCCCACGTCAAATATGATCTCCCAAGCCAGGAGTGATTTCTGAATGCATAGCCAGGAGTAACCCCTGAGCGTCACCGGGTGTGCTCTCCCCAAAATATTATGATTGAAATAGAATTTCCAAAATATTATCTAATTTAACCATAATTTAAATTAATATGGTATTGTAATACTTCACGTTTTCTTTAATATATATCAATTGCTTAGCTGCATTTGTTGATTAGTTCCAATAATTTTTGTTGAAGTATCCAATTTTTCAAATGTAATTTCTAAGTAATTAAAAATTAGTCATATTTGCTAATTCACTTAACATCCGCTATTACTAATAGGTTATTATTTTTTTCTTTTTGGTTTTTGAGCCACATTATGCAGTGCTCAGGGGTTACTCCTGGTATCTGCTCAGAAATCGCTCCTGGCAGGAAAGGGCCACCATATGGGACACCAGAATTCAAACCAACCACCTTTGGTCCTGGATCAGCTGCTTGCAAGGAAAGCGCCGCTGTGCTATCTCTTCAGCCCCTACTAATAGGTTATTTTATATATTATTACATCTGTAACTAATATAATGGAAATAATCTATTCATATTTTTAAACTCTTTAACAACTCTAATTATGTTAAATACATTTCCATTGTCAGCTTTTTCAAACTTTATAGATTATAAAATTTATCTTTTGCCAGGACCGGAGAGACAGCACAATGGTAGGGCATATACCTTGCATGCAGCGGATCCAGGACAGACGGTGATTCGAATCCGGGTATCCCATATGGTTCCCCATGCCTGCCAGGAACGATTTCTGAGCACAGAGCCAGGAATAACCCCTGAGCACCGCTGGGTGTACCCCAAAAGCCAAAACAAAACAAAACAAAAACCCAAAATTTATCTTTTGCCTTTTCATTATGGTTATATATATATAACCTGGCAGGCACGGGGGACCATATGGGACACCGGGATTCGAACCAACCACCTTTGGTTCTGGATCTGCTGCTTGCAAGGCAAACGTCGCTGTGCTATCTCTCCGGGCCCATGGTTATATTTTTGACCACATATTAGTTCTATTTTTTTTTTTGTTTTTGTTTTTGTTTTTAGGGTCACACCCAGTAGTGCTTAGGCTTATCTTGACTCTGTGCTTGGTGATCATTCCTGTGATCAAGGGACCACCTGGGGTGCCAACTTGTGCTGGCTGCATGAAAGGCAAGAGCTCGCTTCCTGCTGTATTATTGCTTTGGCCAAAATTAGTTCTAAATTTTAAATAGTTAAATTATCTTTTATTTTGTGATTTCAATGTTCCTTTTCCCCTGGGATTCATATGCTTTCTTACTATAGCTTCTACTAAAATATTAATCAGGTTTTCTTATAGTGCTCTGTAAAATAAAGCCACACAGTTTGTGAGATGACCCCATGCACCGTATCTCTAACCCCCACGCAGACCTTACTGAAGGAGCAGGGTAGCAGAGAAAGACTAATAAGCCAACTAAGTCAGGAGCAATCTTCGATTTGTAGTCTTTCTGAGCCAAAAGCCAGACTGCCTCTTTCTTTATTAAACCAATACCCATACCCCAGGAAGGGAGAGGTCCAGTAATCCAGGTGAGCTTTTACATATCAAAAGAGATTTAACAGAAAGAGGAAGCTAGGCACCCCCCCCCCCCAGAGATAGCACAGCGGGGGGGGGGGGGGGCATTTGCCTTGCAAGCAGCCGATCCAGGACGTAAGGTGGTTGGTTCGAATTCCGGTGTCCCATATGGTCCCCCGAGCCTGCCAGGAGCTGTTTCTGAGCAGATAGCCAGGAGTAACTCCTGAGCACAGCCGGGGGTGGCCCAAAAACCAAAAACCAAAAAAAAAGAGGAAGCTGGTAAACGCCTTTATTTTGGGTTAATAGTTGGGTGTCATCTTACAATTACACCCTTTCTGTTTAAAACAAAACAAAAAAAATGAGAAAAGCTATAAAAGTTTTGTTCTACTTTTCTCCACCAGAGGCAGGAAGCCCAGATCAGAATTTATAAAAGTAAAAGCATCAAAGGTCAGATTGTGCATACACATTCTCGAAACAATCAGTTTTTTCCAATTTTTGTCTTATACATATCACAAAATTTTTTTCATAGACTTCTATGAACATAAACATTAGAATCTGTAGATACACTTATGAAAATTCTTAAACATTTTTACATCAAGCACTGTAATACGAATCTAGAACATCTGAATTCCTTTTCATAAACTTCTCAATACAAAATCACAAGAACACAAGAACAGATATATAAACACTTTGAAAATAAATTTTCTAAAACATTCTTATAATGAGAACTGTAATTAGAGTCTATCCAAGTTCCTCTTCCATCAACTTCTGTGGACAAAACATTTCTGCAGACATAATTTGAGAATAAGTAATTTCACAAACCATGGGTTTTATTTTACAGTGCTATTGGCTTTGTGTCAAATTAAAATTTGTTATTTCTGGAGAAGATAATTTTTAATTTGATTTTATAATATGGATGTTTTATAATAAATTTATCAATATTAAATTGTTTTTGCATTCCTAACATTGACACATATTATTTTAATATGCATGTGTGTTTTAAGGAATTTTTCAATGATTATAAGTAATGGTATTCTATATTATTTTAAATATTATCATCCATAACAAAATGTTTTATGCTGTATTTATATTTTTGTGATTACATTATGATGTTTTTTAAAATTGCATCTGGACTATTTTTGTCTTACTTCATATTTCTGTTCTTACACTGTACACTTAAGCTTTTATCTCCATTATGGTAGTATGTGGGTTTTTTTGTTTTTAGGACCAGTTAGTAGATTTATTCATTCCACCATTTTCTTGCACTATAATTACATACCACAATTGTCTATAAATTTCTTTCTTCCACTTTCCTTTAATTCAGTTGCTGCTATTTTTCTAACTTTTTGAATTTAAGTGCTCTCTGTAATTTACTCTAACTCAGAAAGTTGTAGGAAAACATTTTATTTACTTGACTTTAAACATAAATTGTGCATTAAAGTTGTATGAGATTAAGTAAAAGGACACATTTTATAAGGCTGTTAGACATATTTCTAAGCATAAAATTATTTATCATGAAAAAGTTCTTCAAGCTACTGCAGTATAATTTTCAGACAAATGCTTTGAAAGACTAAGCTCCAGTTCTTTATTTCCCACACATCTTTCACTGTCATTTATTTCTGCTATTAATACTACTCTATTGAAAAAAAAAATTAGGGGCCGGAGAGATAGCATGGAGGTAAGGCATTTGCCTTTCATGCAGGAGGTCATCAGTTCAAATCCCGGCATCCCATATGGTCCCTGTGCCTGCCAGGAGCAATTTCTGAGCCTGGAGCCAGGAATAACCCCTGAGCACTGCCAGGTGGGACCCAAAAACCACCAAAAAAAAAAAAAAATTGACCATAGATGTGGCTTAATGCTAGATCACAAACTTTGAATGTAGAGTTCAATCCTCACCATTTCAAAGAATAGTAATTGACAAAAACTACCAATAAAATACTAATGTCCAAGTCCAAAGGTCTAGTCTAGGTGAGTACCTTAACATTTGGGGTGGGGAAAATAAGGTCACACCTGGTCATGCTCAGTGCTTATTCCTAGCTCTTTTGTCAGGATTATTGTTGGTGGGCTCCTAGCTCAGATTCAGCCCTAACATTGTGTGTGTGTGTGTGTGTGTGTGTGTGTGTGTGTGTGTGTGTGTGTGTGTGTGTGTGTGTGTGTGTGAGACACCTGGCAGTGCTCAGGGGTTACTCCTGGCTCTACGCTCAGAAATAGCTCCTGGCAGGCTCAGGGGACCATATGGGTTGCTGGGATTCGAACCACCATTCTTCTGCATGTAATGGTCCCAACATTTTAACTTATTTCCTTCAAGTGCCTTTCTCTATGTAAGGGTATTTGAATAATACTAGGATATTATACTTGTAAATGTTCTGACTTTTTCCTTATAAACATCTTTCCTTAACTTTAAAGAGAATTTTTAGAAATATTTTTAATCGGGGCCGGGCATGGCGCTAAAGGTAAGGTGCCTGCCTTGCCTGCGCTAGCCTTGGACGGACCGCGGTTCGATCCCCCGGTGTCCCATATGGTCCCCCAAGCCAGGAGCAACTTCTGAGCACATAGCCAGGAGTAACCCCTGAGCGTTACCGGGTGTGGCCCAAAAAACAAAACAAAACAAAAAAACAAAAAAAAAAGAAATATTTTTAATCATTGTATAATGTATGAACAGAAGTACCATAACTCATTTAGTTTTTCTCCTACTGTTGACATTTAGCTAGTTTTTAATTTTCACAAGTATATCTAGCTCTCATAGACAAATCATTGTTTAAGTTCTTTATGTCTTGGGAAATAAAGCAGGGGGTAGAAGGTGAGGGGTAAGAAAGAATTAAGTTTGGGAGGTATAAATATTGATATTGTTTACCTTCTAAGAAGGCAATTTACACTCTCATAGCCATGTATGAGTTTCCAAAATGTATTGAACATTGAATTTCTAAAATATCCTCTACAATTTTTGCCCACTTGACGGAAGAAAGTAAAAGTACTCAGCTTTGCTTTGACCTTCTCTGACTAGTAGTAAAACTTATATAGTTATCCAATTTCATTATTTTGATTTCCCATTTCCCTTATCATAGTCCCTTTTCAGTTCCCTGCTTAGGTTTTTCTTTTTCTAATTATCCCAGTTTTGTCTACAGCCCCTTGAATGTCCCACAGAGGACATTTAGGTCATTATGTACTCAATTAAATTGTTCTTCATACCCAAGCCTCCTTCAATTTTTTGCTAGTGACATCATCACCTGACATACTCAGGGGTGCTATTCAAAGGATCCTACAGTGCCAGATACTGAGCTCAGAGCTCCTGCATACAAAACAGGCATTCTTCGGCCTAGTTCCAGAAATAAAGGATTTAATATTTTGGTTTTGGGTCACATCCAGGTGTGTTAAGGGCTTTCTCTTGGCTCTGTACTCAAGGGTCACTGGTGATAGTGCTCAGGAATACATATGTGGTGCTCAGAATCCAGGTCAACTGCACATGGAAACCTTTAACATGAGTCCTTTCTCTCATTCTTACATCCAGCTAAGTAATATCACTTTTAAAATATCTCACATATAGTCATACCTCTTTTTTTGATGGCCACAAAGTGCCCAAGTAAAAGTATTTATTTTGTTATAACATTCATCACTTGTTTTGCTGTAACCCTGATTCATTCCATCATACAAACTATTTCCGGAGTGATCTTTCTAAAATGTCAATCTAATCACAGTACTCTCAGAAGTCTGTCTCTACCCAGCTTCATCTCTTGTCCTTCCCATTTACTTCTGTCTCCTTTCTAACCATGTGGAACCAGAACTTCCCATTACATATAAACTCCTTTTCTGCCAACAGTGTGATGCTTCTTTGGTCATGTATACTCTAATTTATCCTTAAATAGTAAAGGGTCTATACGAATCTTATTCCATAACTTTCTTCTCTATGCACTGATTATAGAGATTGCTTCATCATGACATTAAGCACCAAAATCTCGCAATTTTTGATATTCTCTCTGAGATATTCTAGGGCAGATACCATCCATCTTTTTATTTCCAGTACTAACATAGTTTGGGGAATATAATTATCCTGAAGTGTGTGAAGTATTTTTTTATCATATTGGAAAAAGATCTCTTCTATCTTCAACTAGATTCTATAATTTCAATCTATCTAATGTTTGTTATCAAATCTGCCTTCACTCCCCATTTCTAAAGTTGACCAAAATACTATAGTTGCACACTAAACTATGGAAACTTCCCAAGCACACTATCTTCATTATTATTTATAGTTATTATTTTTATTTGGGGGCTATACAAAGTGGTATTCAGGGTTTGCCTGCAATGGTGCCCAGGGTAACATGCATTGCTGAGGATCAAGCCTGGGCTCCTATATACAAAGTATATGCTCCCACTAGATGTCCAACAAGAGGAGTGAGTGGACCATAAAGATGTGGCATATATATATATATGTACACATAAAGTATGTATATATATTTAGTATGTATATTTAGTATATACATATATTACATAGCTGTAAGGAATGATGCAATCATGTAGTTTGCAGTAACATGGATGGCACTATGTTAAATGTATGTAGTAAAGCAGAAAAAGGATAAATACAGAATGATGTCACTTATATGTGCAATTTAGAATAACTGCATGAAGAAATTCAATTGTCTAAATAGGAGATGTCCCGAACACCCTTGGCCCCAGAATATAGTGAAGAGAAGAAAAGCGAGTAGAAAAGAAGAAACACGAATATGAAAGGATAGAGGCCAGGGGCCAAGCGGTCTCAGTTGCATTGATGGAGATAAAAAGGACAGAACTAAATATCCAAGCCAAAGCAACAACAATGGAATCAAGAGACCCAAACTCTAACAATCTAAACTTTAAATGGACCTGTCTTACTTGCAGGTTGGGATACACTCTGGGAACATTGACACTGGTGGTGGGATTGGCCCTGATTAATTGTATGTCTGAAGCCCAACTACGAAGGACTTTGTAAATCACAATTGTTCCAACAAAATAAAACTCATTAAAAAACAAAACAAAGTATATGCTCCCACCCATTAAACTATCTCTGAACAAACTGACAGCCTATTTTAATCATTGGCATAAAGTCTCTGTTCCACAAGTTTGGAGATCCAAGTCTGAGATCAGGGTGACAGTGCAAATTGTGATAAAGCCCCTCTTCCAGTTGCAGACTTCTAACTTTTGTTTTGTTCTATACCCCACCTTTAAAAAGTTATCATTAGCTCGAGAATTACAGCATGTCAGGGCAACAGCTCTCTGAATGTCTGAACTCTAATTCACCACACCCTCCACAAGTTTCAGTGGTAACATATCAGCAAAACAAGATCCTTCTGCTCATCCATACCATTCTCTCTCCTCTCCCCCTGGGAACTCCAATTTCTAACATGTTTTTGTTTTTTCTTTTTTGCTACACCTGGCAGTACACAAGCATTACTCATGGCTCTGAGCTCAGAAAACATTCCTGGCAGGCTCAGGGGTTGAGGGGTATATGAGATGTCAGGGATGTTTAAACCTGGATCAGCCACATGAAAGGGAAATGTCCTACCCACTATGCTATTGCTCCTGTCCAGGAGGAGCTTTCTTTTCTTTTCCAGTTTGCTTTATATCTCACATTTGAGAAAAACCATCTAGCAATTGGTGCTGTATGATTGCCAACTTGTATGTGGCCGGCCCAAGAATGACTCCCAGCATCCCATATGGTCCTTTGAGCCTGCCAGGAGTGATTCTTGAATGCAGAGCCAGAAGTAACACCTGAACATCACTAAGTGTGGCCCCATACAAAAAACAAAAACAAAAACAAAAAAACAAAAAACAACCAATCATCCCATCCATTTTGTTCAAAGTGACACGATTTCATCATTTTTAATGACAGTAATATGTAGCTAGTTTAGATAGTCATCAAACACTTGTCTTCTGAAAATACACCTTGCTTATGTAAACAGACTACATACAAAACAATTTTTTCATTACCTATGATGACTATTAGGTGAATATTTTTCCAGAATATGAAGATTGATATTCTAACCTTTATTTGGGTTTATTTACTTGTTTTAATACATACACAAGAGTTAAGAATAAATGAATGTGGGGTTGGAACTATTGTACAGTGGGCAGGGTGTCCAACCTGGGTTTGATCCTTGGCTTCCAGTATGGTCTGGAGCCTGCCAGGAGTGATTCCTGAGTAACCAGAAGTAACCCCTGATAATCTCTGGTTTGGGCCCCAAAACCAAACAAATACATAACAATCTAGGGCTTTAATTTTTTAAACACTTAGGCAAATATATAACTTTCAGAATCCTACTCTAGCTCATCTCTTTAGTATTATCTCCTAATACTCTTTCCAGCCTCAATGTATGTTCTGGTTATCACTTTAACATGCTGTCTAGAATTCCTGAACAAACTAAATCCCTCCTCAGTCCTGAAAGTCACAATTAAAGGATGCTTCAAGTGATAGAATAAAAGTATTTTAGAATATCTCCATAATCTTTATCAGTTTTCACTTAAAATCAAAACTTTTAAGATTTTAGGGTATGGAAATTAGTTTTAATACTCTTTTATAAACTATCTCTGAAAAAATCTATTAAAACATTTCCATTTTTATTGATTATAACTCTAAGTAAAAGTGCATCTTCAAGGTCAACACTTCTATTAGTTTGCATCTCTGAAGCATTTTCCCCCCTTCTTTCCCTTTTTAGCAATGCCAGGCATCAAATCCAGAGTTTCATATATACACACAAAATATTTTATCACTGAACCACATTCCCAACCTTCTTTATGCACATTCTTTAGAAATTCTGAATCAGTACTGGATATTATTTTCCCTTTCTCTAGTGCTTTCTTCTTACAAGGAATCTGTAGCTTTTCCCTCTGGGTTTCCACAATTATGACCACATGCAACTGTTATCTAACTAAACAGTAGTATAAGTGTCATTTTTTTTTTTGTTTGTTTGTTTTGGGCCACACCCATTTGATGCTCAGGGGTTACTCCTGGCTAAGTGCTTAGAAATTGCCCCTCGCTTGGGGGGACCATATGGGATGCCGGGGGATCAAACCATGGTCCTTTCCTTGGCTAGCACTTGCAAGGCAAGACACCTTACCTCTAGTGCCACCTCACCGGCCCACTCCAAAAAAAAAATGTCATTTTTTTTTCTTTTACTTTCTCCACTAGAGTAGTTTCAAAGGATTCTAAATCAATTTACTCATGATTATAATAATATCAAAAGTATCTCACAAAATTGTGGAAATTAAATATTAATGTCTGTGGGTGTACCCATTTGAGACCCTAGACCCACCCATTTTGGGGAGGGGTCTTGGGAACCGGATAGTAGGCGTAACCTTACCTGCGAGCCCCTCCCATTCCTGGGAGGGGTCTGGAAAAGGTTAGATAAGGCATGGACCAAGGGAATTCGGCCCTTTTGGCCGTTCCTTTCTTGGCCCGGCTCGGCTCCCTGGCTTTTGGATCATGGGGCCGCATGGAGCCCAAAGGAAAGATGGCTGAAAGGAGTTTAGATGCAGGGCCAAGAATAACTATTGCTTAAAAGGTTATGAGATAGGCCACACACATGTGGTGAATAGGGCCTGAATAAAGATGATTCTTCCTAAAGCCTGCATGTAAGTGAGTCTTGATTACACCGATCACCTGGGCCTGGAATTCGCCAGCTGGATGGGGATGAAGCCACGTGGCTGGGGCCTAAGCACAAAGGCCTCCATCCATCGCCATCCAGCCCCATCGTTAATTATTTAACACAACAAATGTCTATTTAAAGCACTTACATAGTGTCTAATGTATAAATGCTGAACAAATATTAACAATTATTTTACAGTATACTGGTCGAATGAAACACTAGCTGAAATAATGCCACAGAAAAGATTCATAGATGAGAAGTTCACGAGAATGTGATGAGAAAATACATATATCTTAAAATTACCTAAATAGTCATTTCCTAAGCAAAATGTCTCCCTTATTATCTATATAATAAATATATTATACTAAATTACATACAGTATTATAAGATAGTATAATATATAATACATAATATAAAACAGGATAGATTTGAAATGGCTACTGTTTCTGAGAACCTAAAATTGAAAAGAAACAAAATTCCAATAATAAATTTGTAGATTTATGAGGTAGTTTATTAAAAATAACACAAAACAATTTCACATTTGGAAAGCGTCTTGGGGGAAATCTGTGCTGTTCCTATCATATATTACTTTTCTGCACCACAAACATCTATAAATATATTTGTTCTTAGCTTTTATGATAAAGATTAAATGAAATGTGTTAGGTGGTAGAAATGACATCAAACTATAAAATTCAAGCCCTCAAATTGGTGCAGGACTTTGAGCAGTCTATTTCTCTGAGCTTTAGAGTCCATCTTTGGAATTTAAAGGGATTCACTTAATCTCCAAACTCTCCTCATCAGTAGCATATGAAGTCCTAAAAACATGTATAATCTGAACCCTTTCTTACATGGTTTTCTCTCTCATTAAGAAGTGAAGTTTTGTTGGTGGGGCAGACAGGTGGGAACCAATTGTACTTAAGCCCCTACCTAGAACCAGTGCCTGTGTCTTGAAGAAAGAAGTGCTACGTGTAGAATTTCTAGTCCAAAAGAGTAAAGAAAATCTATGATGTTACAGTTATTGCTAATGTTGACACGACTTGTTCCTATTTAAAACAAATGACTGTGCAATAATATAATCATTAACATTTAATATACAGTTTCTCTGTAATGTTGATCATTTCTTGAGACTGTTATTAATCTAGAAAAGATTTCCTTGTGACATATTTAAGAAAAAATATTAGTTATAAAGCTTTGAAAAAAACTAAATGGATTCTATTAAAACTCATCTTAAGGGCAATATTTCCCCATAATGGGTGGTATCTAGGAGTACATTCTTTTGCGGCATTTAGTAACAAAGATCTTTTTTGATGCCTTGCCACCACAATTATGTATTAAAAGACAATCTGAAAAAGGAAATAAGGGAGTATACAGATACATAAATAAATCATGCAAATAATTATACACCCATGCAGTTTACCTAATTTACTCATCTACATCCACCCTTTTCAAGTTACTGTTTAGTACAGGCTTACTGCAAAGTAGTTTCAAACCAGTCTGACATGAAATAAGGTATATGGAAAGTTTTCTACTTCTCTTGAATAAGGGCAGATGTTTCTCTCTGGATGTATCTCCAAAAGAGTATTACAGGGAGTTTCATTTCTGTATCTGTAGAAAAGTGACTGAAATTCCAGATGCATTTATTTCACAATTTTCTGACTAGTTGGTAAAGTGTTTTCCAATGCTCAATATCAACCTCAACCATACCAGCCTGAGCTTGAATGTTTTTCACAGATTAACTCTACATAAAGGGACACAAGCAAAGAAGGTTTTTTTTATTATCATATTACTATCTTACCATATGCAGAACAAAAACAAAGGAACTGACCTATTTGTGCATTCACATTTTAAGTTCTTGAATGAAAAGTGAATAAATGGCTATCTAGGAAAGAAAAACTTAAACAAGGTTTATTTTACAAATTGTCTAATTATGCTAATAATTATAGAAAACATGCTCAAAATTTTTAGAAAAATTTTATTCTACATGTAATATGTTAATGAGCTATGTTTATTTAATAAATTATAAAGACTGCCTCAGGACAGTTTATCTCTAATGCAATTATTTTGATATGATTATTAAAAAATAATGGGCGTCATAGTTCACAATTTTCCAGTGTTAATACTTTTAATGCTGAGTTTCCAGTTCCAGAATTGTCCATTCCCCTTGGGGTGAACAATCTTCGGAGGAAAAACTCGCCATGGTGATGCTTGCTGGGGAATCATCAAGTGGAGATGTTAGTTCATTCCATTTGCTCAAAGTGTCAATATGTGCTTTACCCTGAGGTTTTGAGTTGTCACGTGCTAAAAGTAGTGTCTGATTGATTAGATACTGTGCTAAATTTAAGTCTTCAGGAACAGAATTTGTAATATTTAAGTTAGAATTCTGTTCAGAAAGTAGCTGCTTTAGCAGTGTCCAATCTTGCTTTGCAAAATGTTGATCATCTTCAAAATCCATGTCTGTCACGTGTGTTTCTGATTCCATTTTCTGCTCAAATGCTTCAATCACATCCATCTCATAAATTGGAGACAGGGTCTTTGAAGGACGATGGCCATATATGCAGGATTGTGCCAGTGTGTCACGATCATCTATGTCTCCTGAAATAATTCATAACACTACACAATGTGAAAATTGCACATGTTGGTGCCCCTCCGTCTTGTAGAACAATATTAACTCAATGTAATAGTTATAGCTAAAATAAAAAACCTCACATAGAATCAGCAAAATAATATTGTACAAACTTGACAACATTTTTGAGGCATTCCTGTTACTGAATTTAAAAGAAAGCTCTGGAGAGATGTTCAGTACCAAAAACCACATAGGCAACTAACAATTCCACAAACTTTAATTTGAAAACTTATGATACAGGAAAAATATAATTTAAACGTGAACATGAATATGCACATATACCTAATTCACTATAATAGAAACTTAAAGAGAAAAAAAAAAGGCTATTTGATAGTGATTTTATGGTAAGTCAATTCCAAAGGGGAATAAATACATTCTACATAAAGCATTTATTCTTTGTATTTATTGCACATGCACAGGAGGATGCAAGCAAAGACAAACAAAAAAAAATAATACAGCTTTGAAGAGTTCCCTATTCTTGTCATTTTGTTTAACAAGGACCATTTAATCCATACTTTTCAGGATTTTTCTTATTTCTGATAGACAATAGCTCAATCAGTAACTACTGTATATTGTAAGTCATTAGTTTAAATTCCTATTATAAAGAAGACAAACACAAAACAGACAGGAAACCATGTGAAAATAAGCCTAGACTTTCCCCCATATAGCCTCAACATTTTTAAATATAATCTCTTTTAGGAAATTCATCTTTCATTGAAAACTTTAGAATAGAATTTGTTATCCTGAAAGTCTTAATCTCTGCAAAATGTATATAAATTATAATATAGTTAAAATATTTCAGTTATTTTAGTTATTACTATAGTTTATTGCATAGCCCTCTTAGATATATACTAGCAAATCCATAAATCATATATAATGTATAATAAAAATTCTAATAGATAAGAATTCCTATATCAGACATAAGCAACTAAAGAATCTAAGTTTTTCTCTTAAATCTTTCATTTAGGATTTCTTAGGCTAGCCAAACTGTTTACTAGAGATTGAGTCTTCACTATAATTTTAATGAACTAGAGTATATAATTTTCATAACAATTAGAAATTTTAACTATATCACTTAAATTGGATTCTGATACTTATTTTTTTAAAATATAATATTTAGAGACACAAAACTTTAAGATTCTCTAAATTCATTTTTTATGGGTTTAGAATTTCTATTTCTGTGCATTACCTGCAGATAAAGCAGTATTAGCTTTTTCGGTAGCTGTTGAATGGCTCTCTTTCACTTGGGTTTCCTGAGGCAGATTATGACTCTGGCAGGAGTCTATTGATTTTGTAGAGTTGTTCTTTGGTATGCCAGAATTTGGTTCTTTTTGATGAAGCTCCAAATGACATGGTCTTTCTTGAGATTTTATGTCACCGTCTAAGAGCTTGTTACATTGTTGAGTGTCATTATTCACTTCATTTCCACCGATTTCCACTACTTTCTTATCTTCTGGAAGAAATAGTCTGCCTTCTTTGGATAGGGCATCCACTGCATTCTTTTTTTCTATGGCTAACGTACTTTGCCTTTCTTTTCTTGAAGGGTCAGTGTTAGAGTGATCCCAGAATGTGCTTTCACTATTGCTTTTATCTTGTTTACATTCTAAGTCAGCAACTTCTTTTTCTTTCGAATATCTGGTCCTTTCATGAGTCTCATGGACAAAGTTGTCAAAAACATCAGACGGTGAAAGACAATCTACAGGAGGTTGAGAAGGAGTCTGAACTTCCCCTTCATCAGATCCTAATTCTTCACATTCATCCACTGAAAGTAAAACTGACCTTTTAAAAATTTTAGTTGCAGAAAATTCACGACTTTCATTTTCCGCTGCATCTTCAAAGGCTAAATTAATTATTCCCTGAAATTGCTGAGGAACATGATGAGATGTAGAAAAATGTTCTGTAATGTTTTCTGCTTCAGACCTTTCATCTTCTGTCTCATCTGCTGAAGAAGAAATCTGATCTACTTCCTGAGCAAACTGAACACTACCTCGTGGAAGACTTTCTTTTTCTCTAGGATGGAACAGTGTTGGTCGAGACCAAACATCTGGCCTTTTCCGAGGAAGCTCCTCATCACTTGTTGAATTAACTTGGAAGAGGTCATTGCTACTTTGTTTTTTCATTTTCACTTCAATTCTTAAATTACTATCATATGCTTTTAACTCTTCAGGAGTACTAGTGTCACTGCTACTTCTTCCAAGAAAATCATGGCACAACATGGTGCCACATTTAGAAACACCTCTGTCATTTGATCCATCATCATCCTGAGAACCTCCAGCATCATAGTCTTCTGACCTGGGCTTTATATCATCCGAAGATGTTGTAGCACTGCCAGTGTCAGATTCAGGGCTTTCTCCCTGATGTAGAACATTGGCACTCACATTCCAGTGACTCATGAATGGAGGGTCATGGCTCTCTGGAGTCTCTGTTGTTTCCATGTCTTTAGGAGAATTTTCCCCTGATATTTGTTCAGAAGAACACTTGGAAGAAATATTAGTACCTGCTGTAATATATTTATTGTCCTTTAGAGCAGAGTTATCAGACAAGTGATTAGAAATTCTTTGTTCTTTTACATGAATTACAGTTTTTCTGTTGTCTTGAACAGAACTTAAGATACCATTTGTCCTCTCAGGAATATATGATGATACATTTTTTACACACTTAATGCTTGATTTTTGATTTATATCTTTCTTCCCCACTTGTTTCTCCCTGTCTGATATCGAATATATTTGTTCTGCATTTGTTGAATCTAAACCAAAAACTAGATTAGAGTTCCAGGAGTTTTCAATTGGACTTGAAACTATGGCTTTTAGTGAGGTGGTGCTAGAAAAATTTGAATCTACATTACCACTCCTATCAGAATGATAATGTGTTCCTTTGTTAGTGGTATCACAAGGATCTTCTATAAGGTGATTAGAAATTTTTGGCTCACTCTTATCTAAACAAATCTGTTTCGATTTTAATTCAGACTTTATTGATTTATCCAGATTTGGAATATTTTGACTTTCTAACACTAATTTCTCTTTCTTTTGATTATTTAATGGCATTTGTGGGTCTGGCCTGCCTGACTGCAGAAATGTTTCTGTACCACTGGTTCCAGAAGTGAGACTCACTGAAGGTTTGTGAGGCTTCTGTTCAGAAGTATTGTTTTTATTATTATTATTATGTATCTCTTGAAGCATATTTCTCTGAGAAACAGATGTTTCACCTTTTAAACGTCTTTGAGAAGAAATGTGAGTTTTTGCCTGTCCAGGAAGCATTTTCTGTTTTGAATCTTTATTATTCAAAGTTTCACTTTTTTTGGATTGACTTAGATTTTTAGACATTACAACTAATTTTGCATTAGCCTTAGGCAAAGTTGTATGTTCTTGCTTGACAGTTTTTCTTTTGGGTGTTTGTTTATCTGTAGTTCGACTGTGGTCCAATTTTGTCACATTTTCATCACACTGCCTTGAAGAGATCGAAGATTTTACTGAACTGAATGATTCCCCTTGGGATCCTAAGAAAAGAAAATTGAAAAAAAAACATATTTTACATTTCTTTTTTTTGTTTGTTTTTGTTTTTTTTTTTTGTTGTTGTTTTTTGGGCCACACCCGGCGCTGCCCAGGGGTTACTCCTGGCTGTCTGCTCAGAAACAGCAGCTCCTGGCAGGCACGGGGGACCATATGGGACACCGGGATTCAAACCAACCACCTTTGGTCCTGGATCGGCTGCTTGCAAGGCAAACGCCGCTGTGCTATCTCTCTGGGCCCTACTTTACATTTCTTGACTAAAATTCAATTAAACGATTTGATTGAATGTTGGAGTAAAATATTTTAATGATAACAAATCTAGGGACAAAGAATCAATCATAGATTACAACTAAGTGACATTATAAAATAAGCAAAAATATTTTTCTATTACAACTATAAAAGGACTACTCTATTGTAATACATCTTCATTCCTTAAGGAAAAGGTGTGATGGGAGCTGGAGAGATAGACCACATGCAAGGCACTTGCTTTGCATGCAGCTTACCTAGATTTGATCTTCAGTACCTCATATGGTTATCCAGGCATTGCCAGGAGTGATCCCTGAGTGAAAAAGCACCACTACAGGTGGGCCCAGACAAAAAACAATTACAAGCCTGATGTTTATCAAGGCTGACTGGGTTTGTATAAATATGTATATATACACATACCCGAATAAAGATAATTTTCTTATAAGAAAAAGAGCAGGTAGAGTCTTAGCATTTAGGAGGGAAAAATGACTTACATCTAGCTAGAGTGGAAACTAAAGCTGGAGATAAAAATATGTATTAGGGGCCGGAGTGGTGGCACAAGTGGTAGGGAGTTTGCCTTGCGTGCGCTAAGGACCGCAGTTCGGTTCCCTGGAATCCCATATGGACCCCCAAGCCAGGAGTGATTTCTGAGCGCAGAGCCAGGAGTAACACCTGAGCATCACTGGGTGTGGCCCCAAAAGAAAAAAATTCATATTAAAGGCTGGAGTGACAGTAAATAGATTAAGGCACTAGCCTTGCACACAGATGACCCAGATTTTCTCTCTAGCACATATATTGTCTCCTGAACACCAAAACGAATATCCTAGGATTAAGTCCACCAGGTGTGGCCCAAACCTCTCCCTACACACCACTAAAATGAAGTACTGAAATTATTGCATGTTTTTCTCAAACATGAAAAACAAAGAATTCATTTCTTTTTACTAGGTTCTTGATAGCTCATTATTTTTAACAACAGATATTTAGCAGAAATGAAAACTGATGACAAGAGGGAAAGCAGATCTGTTTATAAGTTCAAGTCTTTGAGATGACTAGATTTTGAACATTTATATCTAAGTATCTAAAATGTTATACTATTAGCTATTGCTAGAACAAGAATAATTTTGCTTTTTATTTTACTCAAATTATTATTTAAGTAGTTTAGTTTTATAACAGCTCATCTATGTGAATGCTTAATACATATAGTAAATTCCTTAGATATGGAAGAATATCAGGAATGATCCAAGTTCCAGAAAGTTCTTCCTATGTATTATTGCTTTCTAGACTATATTATTTTTAAGAGCTCTTTAGCAGCAGAGTATTTCTAAAGCTATCAATGAAACTTTGAAGAAATGTGGGTATAATACACAAAAGAACCAGAAAAACAAAAACGAATGAATTCCTAAATTATTTCATAAAGGAAAAAACCTCACTTGACATCCATGTCTGAAAGTAAATGAATAAAATCTTAACTCTATAGAATAAAACGAATACAAAGTTAGTGAAATCAGTTATAATTTGCTTATTTCCAGCTAAAATTCCAAATGGGTGTTTTGCTTAACCAATTTAAAACAGGCGGAAATGTAACAGGACTATTTTATATTTTACCCTTACCCTGAGTTTTAACAAGGTTGGATGGGCCATTCTTTGTCCTGGGCTGAGTTACAGCATATCCTTTGCCAGTTCCTCTTTTCTTTAAAATTGCATGTGGTACTGGATCACTGTGTCCTTTGATGATCTTCTTTAGTACACTAAGAAAAATGATTTGCATTCATTAGCAAACTGAGATTACAAAATATGAACTTTACAGCACTCATACCAGGACATCTTTTTTCTCATGTAAATAAAAAGTATTCCTGGGGCTCAAGTGAAAGATAGTACAGCCTGCTTTGCATACTGCCAACCTGAATTCAATACCTGGGGACATATAGATCTTCAAGCCCACAAGGAATGATACTTGAGTGCAGAGCCAGAAGTAAGTCCTAAGCACTGCAGGCTGTGGCCTCCAAACCAAAAATCATTAAAGATATTCTTTTTCTGAAAATAAAAATCACCTGAGGTTTATATGTTTTTTTTCACTTAAATACTGTGTGAACTTTTGAGAATTCTTCTACTTTTTTTTTTTTTTTTTTTGGTTTTTGGTTCACACCTGGCAGCGCTCAGGGGTTACTCCTGGCTCTATGCTTAGAAATCGCTCCTGGCAGGCACAGGGGACCATATGGGATACCAGGATTCGAACCACTGTCCTGCATGAAAGGCAAGAGACTTACCTCCATGCTATCTCTCCGGCCCCTCTTCTACTTCTTTTGAGTAGAATATACTATTTTTTTTTTCTTTTTGGTTTTTGGGCCACACCTGTTGGTGGTCAGGAGTTATTCCTGGCTTTGAGCTCAGAAATTGCTTCTGGCAGGCTTGGGGGACCATATGAGATGCTGGGGTTGAAACCTGGGTTTGCAGAGTGCAAGGCAAATGCCCTCCCTGCTGTGCTATCACTCGGGCCCCAGAATATACTAACTTCTTTTAAGTTTTAAAATGATTGTGTGAACATTAAATATAATAAAAATACATAAAATTACTATCTAGAAATGAGAATTTAATTTTCAGCAGTCAATAATATATATGTAGAAAAATAAATGAAGATTTACCCATTATTTAAATTAGTTTCTTGTTCATGAATGTTTCTTTTATTAGGTGTTCCACTGGCAATTTTGGAAACAGGTCGAGATTTTACTGCTGTAGATTAAGAATAAGTGAGTCATAAGACAGAGCGTTAGTAATAAATATATATAAATTCACTAACAAGATACATAGAAAAACCTTAACATAGGAAGAAGTGTGTTTCCTCTCACTTTGCAAGGAAACGTCAATATTTTTGGCATTAAAAATAAAAGCTCAAAATCAATTTCATAATTTTTAGCAAATTTATCAGGAGTTATTAAAAATGAAAAAGACCCACCTATTGTGGAAGTTTTGAGGCTTTCTAAATTGTTTTTCACTGTCTGTCCTGGAGGGTCACAAAAGAACTGTTTATGGACAGATGGCTTCTCTCCTACTGATTCAGTTTCTTTTGGCTCATCCAAACTCTCCGTGGAAACCAAGAATTCCGAACTTGCATTTGTAGATCTGCTGGTGGTTTCTGTGATTCCAGGGCATGGAGAGTCCTTTCCTCTCTTCAAAGGCTTTGCATGGGCATGTATAGTTAGGTTCCCTGTGCCTTGGACCTTGGGTCTGGCACCTGTTACCTGCATTTCCTGATTTCTCACTCCTTTTCCGTTTAGCAAAATTTTCTGCCGACCATTTGCTGCTGCTGCTGCTATTGCTGATCTTTCCATAGCCTGTTTAGGTGGCATGTTTGCTGACTTCACATTATTGTTTTCTATTTTGGGCTTTACAATAGATTTGGGGTTTCCAGAAACATTTATACCCCCAGTTTTTAATTCTTTGGTTATCTTTGATGCTGATTTCCCACTATCTTTTTCCTTTGTATCATCATGCTTCAAAATTTTACTTATAGTATTTCTATTAGTACTTGATGAATGTCCAGATGCTAGTGGTCCATCGGATTTCATCTTTCGATTAGTGGAGGGGGAACGCCAACACTCTTTCTTGTTATTTTCTCTTTGAGATGTATTTTTTATTACACCAGAGTCAGAAATTTGTTTCCTTTGCTACAAATAAAGAAAATAAAAGCAATTTGTAACTTGACTGATGTCTGAAACTTTGCTTCAACAAGCCAGTTTCTTAAAGAGGGAGAAAGAACAAAGTGCATAGTATCACTGAACATCACTCAAGTCTTGAACTATCTTTGATCATTTTGATGTACAGGCTGAATGTATTGGTCAGACTTACCTACAGGTGTCAGCATACCTTAGCTGAATGATAAGGATAGCCAATGCTTTTAAAGGACTCATTTCCAGGTTATGTGTTAAAAAGCCCTTTCATAGACCTTGTTGCTCTCCATTTCCTTGAAAACAGACTAGAAACTAAAAGAGGTGTGGAATATAAAGAGGGTCACATGATGGTAAGGAATGGAACTAGGCCTTGTGTTCCCTCCTGGAACTTCATCTGACGGCTTTGTGAATTTCTCTACCGTCACCCTGCAACCTTCAGACCTGCCAGGCTGTAGGGGCTGCAGGAGCCAGGCCGAGCTGAGAAAGGCCTTACCATTCCCTTACCAACACAAATGAACTGTTTCTATATATTAAAATAACACAAAGTTGATCTCTGTGGTAATTTTTCTTTGTATCCATTACTCAAAACATGTGCTGAATGCTGTTAAACTTGAATACATCCTGATGTACAATTCCAGGTCTAATCATTTCTAAATATTTCAGAAAGCTACTAATTACATTAAAATTTTGTCCAAGGGGCCGGGGTGGTAGTACTAGAGGTAAGGTATTTTTATTAGTCTAGGACGAACTGCAGTTCAATCCCCTGGTGTCCCATATGGTTCCCCCCCCCCATGCCAGGAGCGATTTCTGAGCACATAGCCAGGAGTAATCTCTGAGCGTTAATGGGTATGACCCAAAAACAAAAACAAAAAATTTTGTATAAGATAAAAATATCATAAGGGGTTCAATGAATTGAGCTCAAACTTTTGCATGTGGGAAGCCAGGAATTTGATCCCAGGCTGCATAGTCCTCTGAGTGTAACCAAAAGCAACTTTTGAACACAGAGCAAGGAATAGCCTCAAAGGGTGTGCTCAAAAACCAATAGCAAAAAACCAGACACATTCATATTTTCATGTATACATAATAACCTAGCTTGCTTCTAACAGTTTGGAGAAAACTGTGGGATCACCTACCATTTATCTAAATTAAGGTAATATTCTATGGCAGTAATAAGTTTTTTTTTTTTTCTGAAAAAGGGGTAGTGGCTCTTTAATAACTATTAGATTCTTGTGAAAGCTTTACTTCTAATTTATTTAGGATACTTAAGAAATCACACACACACACACAAAGAAATCATTAACATTCGCAAATCTCATATTACTCAAAGCAAAGGGATGGAGACTAGCTCATTTCAAAGTAGTATTCTAAGACCAAAGTAATATTTATAAAATTCAAACAAGTTTGTTCCTCAATTTTGTAATGGTGAGCAATCGTGTGTGTGTGTGTGTGTGTGTGTGTGTGTGTGTGTGTTTGGTTCTCAAGAAATTCTCTGACTCTGGAGGCTTCTCAGTCAATATTTGGCCAATAGGCTGTTATTTTAGTGTGAGGCTCTGAGAATGCAGTGCTACTCAGGTCCTGCTGTGACATCACAGGGAAGTGACTAGCATCCAGAGTTGTAGCTGGTGATACTCAGGTTTCTTTCTTTTTGTTTGTTTCTTTGTTTTTGGGTCACACCCAGCAATTCTCCAAGGTTACTCCTGGCTCTGCACTCAGAAATCACTTCTGGCAGGCTCAAGGGACCATATGGGATGCCATGCCAGGAATCAAACCACTATCTGTCCTGGGTTGGCTGTGTGCAAGGCAAATGCCCTATTGCTGTGTTACACTGTTCCAGCCCCAATCCTCAGATTTCTGAGAAGTCACGATCAAAATGAGATCAGGTGCATGTAAGGAATGTACTCCAATCCCTATTTATTTATTTATTTTGGGCCACACCAGGCAGTGCTCAGGGGTTACTCCTGGCTCCATGCTCAGAAATTGCTCCTGGCAGGCACAGGGGACCATACGGGATGCCGGGATTAGAACCGATGACCTTCTGCGTGAAAGGCAAACGCCTTACCTCCATGCTAACTCTCCGGCCCGAATCCCTATTTATTTTTAATATCTAAAACTAGATAGATTTCTAAGTTCAGATTGCTTTCTCCCTTAAAATTGACCCTATTTAAATTACGCCATCATTGAATATATTCATTTCTGTGTAAATCATGGGGTAACTACTACAATCCTTTAGAAATTTCACATTAACAAAATAATGCATGATGAAGATTTCAGATATATAGATTTTCTTTTTTCTATTTTTTGGTTTTTGGGGCCACACCCATTTGATGCTCAGGGGTTACTCCTGGCTAAGCGCTCAGAAATTGCCCCTGGCTTGGGGGATCATATGAGATGCCGGCGGATTGAACCGCGGTCATTCCTTGGCTAGCGCTTGCAAGGCAGAAGACACCTTACCTTTAGCGCCACCTCACCGGCCCTAGATTTTCAATCACTCTGGCTAAAACATAAATGTACACCTGCACCATTTATGTTTATTTCTTATATACAAATGACCAACTGGAACTATGTGGCACATACTACTAATGAAAATGAAGGAAAAGAATGTGATCTTTAGACACCCATTTGCTTCTAGTACTGTATCTTAAATTTTTAATATAGAAAATTTAATCAAAAGACTAGAGTATAATAAATTCTGATGTGCCCATTCGCTACCCAGATCCCCTCATTAAGGTGAATGACACCATTCAGATTGACTTGGAAACTGGCAAGATTACTGATTTCATCAAATTTGACACTGGTAACTTGTGCATGGTGACTGGGGGTGCTAATCTGGGAAGAATTGGCGTGATCACCAACAGAGAGAGGCATCCTGGTTCTTTTGATGTCGTCCATGTGAAAGATGCCAATGGCAATAGCTTTGCCACCCGCCTATCCAACATTTTTGTGATTGGCAAGGGCAACAAATCATGGATTTCTCTTCCCCGAGGAAAAGGCATCCGCCTGACCATTGCTGAAGAGAGAGACAAAAGACTGGCAGCCAAGCAGAGCAGTGGGTGAAAACACTTTCAGGGGCAAAATTGGATCATGCGTCCTATGCTTAAATAAAGCAAAGTGTCATTATGGCCTCTGTTTAAAAAAAAAAAAATTCTGATGTGCCTATTGCCCAACTTTAACAATCATCAACTGTTCTAATTTTGTTTCATATATATCTACCCCATTTTATTTTGAAGCAAATACCATAGATTTTTTTTTATTTTTTTATTTTTAAAGATATTTAATAATTCAACTAATTTGTTTCTAATCACAATTTGCTAGGGTGAAATATACCACTAGATTTTATTAGTTACAAATATCTTTTTTTTTTTTGCATATTTTTTTTATTTAAACACCTTGATTACATACATGATTGTGTTTGGGTTTCAGTCATAAAAGGAACACCACCCATCACCAGTGCAACATTCCCATCACCCAAGTCCCAAATCTCCCTCCTCCCCACCCAACCCCTGCCTGTACCCTAAACAGGCTCTACATTTCCCTCGTACATTCTCAATATTAGGACAGTTCAAAATGTAGTTATTTCTCTAACTAAACTCATCACTCTTTGTGGTGAGCTTCCTGAGGTGAGCTGGAACTTCCAACTCTTTTCTCTTTTGTGTCTGAAAATTATTATTACAAGGGTGTCTTTCATTTTTCTTAAAACCCATAGATGAGTGAGACCATTCTGCGTTTTTCTCTCTCTCTCTGACTTATTTCACTCAGCATAATAGATTTTTTTTAATCTTTTAACTACTTCAGAAGTAGTTCTTCTTTTTTTTTTTTTGGTCTTTGGGCCACACCCGGCGGTGCTCAGGGGTTACTCCTGGCTATCTGCTCAGAAATAGCTCCTGGCAGGCACAGGGGACCATATGGGATACCGGGATTCGAACCAACCACCTTTGGTCCTGGATCGGCTGCTTGCAAGGCAAACGCCACTGTGCTATCTCTCTGGGCTCAGAAGTAGCTCTTTTAAACCTTCTTTTAAACCTTCTTCTGTCTTATCTCACTTTCTCCCACTACTAGAAGACCTCACCTCTTTTTGGAACATTCATTTACTTATTCTGCACTTACTACCCAGTGGATACTTGCATATAAATCATCATGCTCAATTTTCACGACAATTCTGCTAGGTTGACCATTCTAGTTTTCATACAGGCAAACTAAAATTCACAATGACATACATTGTGAGTATGTAAAGTCAGGTCCTCTCTGCCCCTAAAGACTGCATTCACTCTTAAACATGTATTTTTCTTTCTCCTCTCATTTCTCTAAATAAATTTATTTAAATAAAAATGGTTGTACGTCAAAAAACATGTGAAGTCATACTCTGCCAGTTGCACTGCCCTTCTGAGAGAAATGTATTACACTGTTTCCATCCCACTGTGGATAGTTTGTCTTGGACAAGTTATTAGGAAGATAAGGAAGAAACTGTTCTATTTTTCTAGAAGGCAACAAAGGCGAAAAGCACTGGAAAGAAAGGCAGTGAAGTGTTTTTTTCTGGAGGCATTAAAGCAGGCACATGTACGACTACCACTCAGGATAAGAGGGAACTGGTACATAGTTGGGGTGGGGGTAGGGTATGGAACCTGCCCTAAAGTTCCTTTTCCTAGAGTACGTTCTGTGGAATATCAAGTCCTTAAAGGGTCTGAGGCAGAATCTTGTGGAGTTCCCTGGTTATAAAATTTGGGATAAAAAAATGTTCTTTGTTGCTGTATTCCTCAGGAGGCTTTTTTTTGGAGGGGAGAGGCACAACCAGTGCTCAGGAATCACTCCTGGCAGACTCAGGGGACTATATGAGATGCCGGGAATCAAACGTGGGTTGGCCACATGCAAGGCAAGCACCTTATCTCATCTACTATTGTTCCTCCCCCCCTCCCCCAGAAATTCTTACAGGTGCTCATGTATACCCTCAATCAGTCTCTACAGGAAACAACTGTGAATTAAAATTCTCAAATTTGGTTGACAACTACTTCTTCTTGTGGAATATATGAAAGAGCTTGTGTTTGGTAGAATATACTTAGTGGTGTAATTCTAGGAAGTTTACTGGCAAACGGTTCCAATGACCCATATTTTTTGTAATCACCCGGATCTGGAGCTGGACCTCTGCCCCACTTCATAAGAGCTTTCTGTACACAGTTGTATAAATTCCTGTTGGCTGTTGAGAAATAAGATGCCCTATATAATTCTGCAAGTGTTATTTTTCATTCCAAATTTGAGCTCACAACGATTGTTTCCATCTCATTGCCTGCATGTACTATGTCTTTATAATTTTCTGGGAGGCCACTTCTGGTCGTGGCAGAGCTCCTAGTGAGCTAAAAACAGAACCGGAACCCCAACCCTGTATCCCACTTGCAAATAGCGTGTTTTAGCCCCTTAAGCCATCTTTGGGTCCTCTAATTTAGTATAGATTTGTAATGCACAATTAAGTATATAAAATCATAGAAATACAACTTTTATATAGCTGTATATGCATAATTATGTATAATCATATAATTATAACAAAAATATATAAATTAAGAATGTAACAGATAATTAACAGATATTAAGTAATAATTTTTGAGCTATCTCTAAAATCATTAGTGACAATTGGGGAATAAAAATGTACTATTCGTATAAATGGTTCTCAACCTTTTTGCCTACAGAATATGTTTTCTTCCGATGGCCCCTCTGTTCTACTTAATGCTTGCTAGTTGGCCCCTAGTCTTGTGTCTTGGATCCTTGCATGATCTTCATATCTGGAGATCCACAAGGAACCATATGACCCAATTAGAAATGCTGGTTTGTTTTAACTAAATATATTTATATGAGTTCTAGAATTATTTTATTATTTTTACCAATATATATGTGTGTATATACACCTGTGGTAAAAATATTAACCATATTATTCTTATTTTCCCCCTAGGACAGGGATCAAACCCAGGTTCTCACACATGCAAGGTATGTACTATACTACTGTCATATCCTCCCCCCATTTATCTTTGTTATTTTTAATGGCCAATAGGTCACCATTAGCTATATTACATTATTGTGCAATGTAACCCTGGAATGTTTTCATGCTGAGAAACCCCATATCCACTATTGATTAATAGTCTTTCTTGCCTTCCAGTCTATGGAAACTACCATTCTACTTTTCAGTTGTTGTCTTTATTAAATTATCTTAGGGGGCATCTATATTCAGTGATTCCTGGCGATACTTGAATAACCTATAACTCCCCATGCAAAGCATGAATTCTATCCTTGAAGCCATTTCTCTGTACCATTCTACTACTTTAAGACATTTTACTACTTAAGACTATTTAGGCAACACACAGAAGAACACCAAGTAACTTTGTTTTTATAAGGGCCACCCACAGTAGTTCTCAAGGGTCAAAGAGCAACTTCTAGTGATGCTGCCCTGACAGTGCAGACTGTGGGTCACACACAGTAGTGCTGGGGAGTTGTGTAATGTTAGAGGATGAGCTCAGAAAGTATATATCTAGGCTAGGCATGTGTTCTGTCACTGAAGCTACCTCCTGAACTCATAAACTAATTTCTTTTTTAAGTAAAACACAATTGCACTCTTGGTATTTATCACATTTTTTTATGTGAAAAATGTTATGTGAATTAAAACCTTAGTACAGAAAAACTGGGACAGCTAAAATCTTACTTTTAAGAAATAGGTTAATTAGAAAAATAAGCATCAAATTAAGTTTAGAATTCTAGGCAATTTCTGACCTGCTGGAATAGCTCCAATATTTAGTTGCCAAAAAGGCTTTCAAGGAAATAAAAGGGTGGACAATATTTCACTTCCGACACCAGCTGAAATAAAAATGCCTATCTCTGGAAAATTTATGAAATTACCTAATTAAAAAGAGACTACAAATGATTTTCATTGAGAAAAAATTTAATGAAAAGTAAAATCTTAAAAATTATTCTGACACATAAAATAATGAAATTTAAATTATGTATTTTATTGGACCCATGTAGTTTTAAAGATTTACCTTAGAGCTACTGAATATGGGTTTTTTGCCAAGTTTTCGATCATCACCTTTGTCAAATGCAGCTGCAGAAAAATAAAAGCGATTAAGTTTCAAAACCAGAATCACTATTATTACTATATAAATAGACATAATATAGGATGGTAGCAGAGAAGGAAATAGTTTGATAAAAGTAGAAGCTGATATCAATTTAGTACTCATAATTCCTTTTGTTTTAGAATTGTTTTGAAAGAACCTAATTTTCAGTCTTGTTTTCTTATACATCCTCATGTTATTTTTTTAGTTGAATCACCATGAGCATAAAGTTGTTGATGGTTGGATTTCAGTTATACAATGTTCCAATATCCATCTCTTCACCTGTGCTCCCAGTTTCTTTCCCTATCCCTTCCCCACAACCTGCCTCTATGGAAGACACTTTCTTCTTCTCTTTGTTTTCTTTTTTTTTTTTTTTTTCCTTTTTATCCTTTTAGGCATTCTGGTTTGAAATGCTGTACTGTAGGAGTATCATGCATATCACTTTACCTCCTTTCAGTAGCCTATTTTTATCCAGTGATCATTTCAACTATCACTGGCATAGTGTTCACTTCTCTGTCATAACTGCATCCCCTCCTTCATCCGCTTTGTGACAAGCTTTCTACCCATGAGTTAGTCCTCCTGGACTTTGTTTTTATTGTCTTTGGGTATTATTCTCAAACTGTGTTTTTTAAGTCCCACAAATAAGAGTGATCCTTGTGTCTGTCCATCTACCTATGATTTTTTTTCAGTATATACTCTCCGTGTCCATCCATATATAGCAAATTTTATGACTTCACTTTTCCATATAGCTGCATAGTATTCCATTGATCAGATGCATCATAATTTCTTATCCACTTATCTGATATTGGGTACTTGAGTTGTTTCCAGATTCTGACTATTTGAATACTGATGCAATGAACGTAGGAGTGCAGATATCTTTTCTGCATTGTGTTCTGGGGCTCCCAGAGTATATTTTCAGGAATAGTCTTGCTGATTTTATGTGTGAATCTCAATTTCTAGTTTTTGGAGGAATGTCCATATTCTTTTCTGCCCTTACATTTTATTACTTAAACTATGGAGCATACAATTTTGAAAAGATTCATACTTTGTTAGTAAAGCAAGATCGTTTAAATTAAAATTTTTACTTAAAAAGATGTGAGATGAGAAAGGGGAAAATGTGCTCAAGAAAGAACATAGGCACCAAAAAAAAAAAAAAAAAAAAAAAAAGAGACAAAAGCAAGAGAGATACGTGTTCAAGGGGTATTAAAGAGCAATCCCTTTGAACGGGCTTGAAGAGCAAGCTGTAAAGAATCATACTTTTACCAAAAAAAAAAAAAAAAAAAACCCAAGAAATTCCTCAAACTTTAGAAATTTTAGAAATAAATGATTTTGGTTTTATAAATTTCAAAAATTCATAGGTAGTAGTAAATGGAATACTCCATAAGCTAGTAAATATGAGAAAGTGTCTATCTTAAGAAGGTGAAAAGCAGGGGCCGGAGAGATAGCATGGAGGTAAGGCATTTGCCTTTCATGCAGGAGGTCATCGGTTCGAATCCCGGTGTCCCATATGGTCCCCCGTGCCTGCCAGGAGCAATTTCTGAGCCTGGAGCCAGGAATAACCCCTGAGCACTGCCGGGTGTGACACCCCCCCCCCCCGCCAAAAAAATAAAAAAAGGTGAAAAGCATTTTGTTGTAATAGTTGTATCTTCTGATATTTTAAGTATATTGTAAAGTAAAAAGAGAAGAAAATATTCGTTGAAAATAAAAGTCTTCAAGCCCTTTTTTAAGAATTACCTAAAAAGCATTTTATAAATTAGTGTTATATGAATATTATCAGAGGACTCATGCTTATATCCTTCAAGTAAAAATTGAATGGTATCAGGAATATGAATAAAGGTTTTATAACTGTAAGTGTAATGTATACCTATAGCTAATACTTCTTTTAAAAGCAACAAGGCTTAAATATATTTTGAAGAAATAATCTGATAATTCGAGTTTTAGATAAAAAGTTTAAATGCTAAAAATACATTAATAGACTCTACATCTAGCATAATCTTCTATTACCTCGATTCTCTAAAATCTGTGATAAGCAGGATCCTAGAGATGACATTATAAGGATGGGTTTTATAGTAGATAAGTGATTTTGCACAGTAATACATAAGAAGAAATTAATACAAGATCTTTCCTAAAGGTCAGTAACTCAAATAAAACATACAAAATGTTATGACAAAGATTACCCAAGAACAATTCTTTCTCTGGGATTTTTCAGATGCAGTAATTATGTATAAGTAAATATAATAAAACTGTAAGTAAAAATTATTATATAATAAAATAGATTGAAAAATTCTTTTCGACAACTATCAATGGCATTTTGGTTTTGATATATGTATATATAGAAGAATACACATGAATATTCATATTCTTACTTTATTCATATTCATATTTCTTACTTAGCACTTAAAGAACTATGATAATAAACATGAAAAAACATAACCCTGAAAAGGAGAAAATAAAGTTTACTACCAATCAGAAGAAAGTTGAATGACACTCTGATCTTATTTTTCACACTGTATATATTTTGTGGTAAGTGTACATGGTCATCAAAAATTCAGTTCAGAAGTGGTCACAAGAAAAATCATCTAGTTTCTAACGATGTATTTTGTTGTCATATGATTTATTTTGCTGGAATATCTTTGAAAAGTGCTCTCCATATTGTATCTAGCTACACTAATATATTAGGCTCACAATGTATGATAGAGCAAATAATATTCTAGTGATACTGTTAAAGAATTTAACACATATTTATAGAATATGTTGTTTCAATCATAGATTTTATATATAGTAAAACTTTCATAAAATACAGCATCAATTTAAAATGTTTTAAAAAGTATTCTTGCTGAATCTGCCAATATTTTTTCTTAGGTACCTGCTTCAACCCAAAAATAGTCTTGAAGCCATTTTCAGTTCCACACCCTCAAAATTCTATTTCACTTTTTCTGAAACAAACATACATTATGAGGAATACACATTTACTGCTTAATGCTAATGTTTCAAATAGTACCTATTCAATGTCAGAGACTACTATGCAGTTCCTGAGGGACAGTCTGCAAAAGCACATGCCGTATCACTGAACAGATCAATTTTGAAATAAAGCCATCTAATCTTAGCAAAACCAGAAGCAAGAACACTTTATGCAAAAGGCAGAAAACCTTTATGGCAAAATATATTTTTAAAGGGAGAGAAGTATGTTTGGTCATTTGTTCTACGTGACTTATGTTATTTATTTATTTTTTACTTCTAATCTCTTTACAAGAATTCCTTTAAACAAATCTGGCTACAAACATTGTTGCAAATACAGAGTAGGATTACAAATTTATATATATGTACATTATTCATACATATAAGTGAAATGAATTTCATTTTCTAAGAATAGCAAAAAAATATCATGATGCATTAAAACTGCTTAAACATATTACCACTGTTTTCAATTAGCAAGCTATTTTTGAAGCTAACATTCGATCACTTATTAGAATCTCTTCAAAACAGCTCTTAACAAAGATCTAGAATAAAAAATCTCATCAATAACAAACCTGCTTGGATTTTCTGTTGATCATCTGTGCTCATTAGCTTCCAGCTTTCTGTGTGACGAACAGCATAGAAAGACTGAACCAGGAAGATCCAGAGCTTATCACGCAGAGCCTGGATCTTACACGTAAAACCCTGTGTTCAAGCAACAAATCAGCAGCTGGTGAGCTACATTGTCATAGCAACCAGTCATTATTCCTTTCTGAACCTACTTACTCCTGAGCTAGATCAATGATGTCATCACTTAGGTTTTTAACAATCTCGGGTATATGTTATTTATGAGGATTTAACCCTTCAATTACAGAATTGTATGGAGAAAACGAAGCTAAACCTTACTTATCTTTCAACCAGACATTATTTTAAGCTATCAGTAGCTCTTACATGAATACCTTCCATAGTCTTCATATAAACTATGACATTACAAGGTCATACTCTATGCAATAGTAATAAATATGATGAACATTTTAAATCATTCTTGAATTAACACAAATATAAATGATTTACAATTATATTATTAATTGAATGTAAAAAAGCAATATTTTAACCCAATATAAATTATTTTTTCTAAGGATAAAAGGAATTTAGATATTATAAAAATAAGACACCGATAAAAACTGATGTAAATTTCATATTTAGGGAATAGAAATAGCAACTTGGGAGCAATATTTGAGTTATGCTTTTCTATTGATTGATACTGCTATGCTGTATGAATTAAAAAATGAAAAAAAACTAACTTTCATTTATTTATTCTTTTATTTTTGTTTTGGGGCCACAACTGGCAATATTAAGGGACTACTCTTGGTCCTACATAAATAATAGTTATGGCAGTGCTCAAGGCACCATTTGGGATGTCAGGGATCAAATCTGGGTCAGTCATGTGCAAGGTAAGCACCCTACCCAATGAACTGTTGCTTTAGCCAAAAGTCTAAACTATAAATCCCACTACAAGGTAAATAAAATTTTAAAGAAGTTTGTACTATAAAAAATTCTCAGTGTTCAAAAAGTGAAGACTATAACCAAACCCCAAGATATCCATTACCTCATTTCACTGAGTCATACAACAATTAAAATGTGCATGTCAATTTTAAACCATTTCAACATTTTATTTTAATAAACTTTACTGCATTCAATACCATTTCCTTTGTATTATCAGAGTTCAGTAATATGTCCAGAGCCATAAGGAAAGAGCAACTATTCTCAGTGGTAATGTTTTCTTCAATTGCTTTTAAAATCTTGACCAGTAGATCAGCTGTGCTGCTCATTGCTTGCGACTACAAACACAGAAATTGACATTAATAGATATATAAAATATATATGAAGGTCTGAATAACAGTAGACCAGCATTGGGTCTGATTTTATGATATCAAATAGAAATCTTATTTTCTTTGTTATTAATATTATTAGTCTATTACATAATTATAACAATCTCTTTCCTTTTAAACACATACATGTTCTTAATTGCCAAGACAATCCTGAAAACAGAATCTAGAAATCAATAATAGACATTTTTTAATGACTTTAGAGAAAATTGGTTCCTAGTAAGATATCTTGCCTAAACCATAATTGCACTACTGACCAAAACAGTATCTTTATTACTTTAGTCGCTAAAATATGGCTTAGGTTAATTGAGTGGTATTGAGGCCAGAGTTATTCTCAAGCCTGCTTTTGCCTGTCTTCAAATTCTGTCTTTCACAGTTTAAAATCCCATACAAGCATGCCAGCTACTATGGAATTTAAGCCATATTAATTTAATGAAAGGCAACCTGAATTTTAATTTCTTTTACATAATTAAAGCCAGGAAAAAGGTACAATTAAATATAAGATTTAATTTTAGAGATATTACCTGTAAGAACAGATCAAAATGTTCACTTTGAATGATCTTGGAAAAGTTTGCTATGATAAATGCAATGCACTCTTCTTGAAGCTGAGATGCCATAGTTAGTGCTGCTTCTGTCCATTTCACTCTGGGTAAACTGATGACTAGCTTCTCACTTTCCATCAGAAGAAAAGCTGCATTCTTATCAGTCTTAGAATTTAAAAAGTATTGGGACAGTTAGATTATTATTATTATAGATCATAATATCTAAGAAAACATTTTCATTTTCCTGTGATGTTTTCTTTTAACATTTATCCCCTGCGGTCCCTATATCCACAACCTCCTTCAATATTACTTTTAGCTACTTTTGTCACTAATTTTTATATAGGCAGTGCTCAGGCATTACTACTGGTCCACATTCAGGAATCATTCCTGGCAAGCTTGGAGGACCAAATGGGATGACAGAGATTGAACCTGGGTTGGCCACATGCAAGGCAAATGCCTATGCCCTGTATTATCACTCTGGCCCCTGTACTTATTTTTTCATTCAGAAATATCCCAAATGGTAAACTCTGAGCTAGGAGTGAATTACATTAAAAGATAATTACAATAAACTTTGGAGTAAAAATAAAAATTATAAAGAAAAAATTTGACTTTCCTCTTATTTTCACTACTGAATCAATTTTTATACTTATAGATATCATTCATAACTACATAACTTCACTGACATAGCCTTAATACTTTTATGTCTAAAAAATGTATTCTTTGTTACAAATTTAGAAAAGCTAAAAATTACTTCAAATCTCCAGCAATTTTCTTCCTACTCTCTAATTAAAGATTCCTTTTTTATTCATTTAATGATTCATTTTCATACAGAGGAAAAATGTTCATGAATACTGAACTCTCTTAAAGACGAAGTTAAAAAAAATATCATGTGGGGCGCAAGCGGTAGGGCGTTTGCCTTGCACTCTCTAATGCAGACAAACCCCGGTTCGATTCCCCGACGTCCCATATGGTCTCCCAAGCCAGGAGCGATTTCTGAATGAATAACCAGGTGTAATCCCTGAGTGTCACTGGGTGTGGCTCAAAAAGCAAAAATAAATAAAATAAATGTCATGTGAAGAAATGTGAAATATCACAGCAAAATTACAACTTATAAATTATTATGCCTTATTTGTGCTATATTTCTACTTATTATAAAAAAATGTCATGATTTAAAATAGTATTTAAAGCCAGAGTGAGAATACAGCAAGTAGGGCATGTGGCTTGCACATGGCCAGTGGAGTTCAATCCCCAGTATCTCCAAGCATCACCAGTGATAATTCCTCAGTACAGAACCAGAAGTAAGCCACCAGTTGTGACCCAAAAAAGTAATATTAATATTTGTTTTAGACAATCATCATTAACTATACAACACTCATCGAAGTGACAATATCCTTCCACCACTGTCTCATCTCATCTGCCACTACCCCTTCCCCTAAAATTACCACCCCACAGGCCCGGAGAGATAGCACTGTGGCGTTTGCCTTGCAAGCAGCCAATCCAGGACCAAAGGTGGTTGGTTCAAATTTCGGTGTCCCATATGGTCCCCCGTGCCTGCCAGGAGCTATTTCTGAGCAGACAGCCAGGAGTAACCCCTGAGCACCGCCAGGTGTGGCCCCCCCCAAAAAAAATTACCACCCCACAAATTAACAGCTTTAGACTCAAGAAAAGATCACTGTATTTCCTTTATTTCTACTTCACACAGTAAAATGATACATTCTAGTATCATCCACGTTGTAGCAAAAGAGATTTAATATTTTCTTTCTTTTTTTGTTTGTTTGTTTGTTTTTTGTTTTTTTGTTTTTTGGGCCACACCTGGCAGTGCTCAGGAGTTACTCCTGGCTGTCTGCTCAGAAAAAGCAGCTCCTGGCAGGCACGGGGGACCATATGGGACACCGGGATTCGAACCAACCACCTTTGGTCCTGGATCGGCTGCTTGCAAGGCAAACGCCGCTGTGCTATCTCTCCGGGCCCGAGATTTAATATTTTCTAATAGTCAAGTAATATCCCATTGTGTATATATACACCAATTTCTTTATCCATTCAACTAGGCATTTGGTCTGTTTCCAGATCTTTCATATTGTAAATAGTGTAGCAATATATATATATAGTGTGTGTACATGTATTTATATTGAATTAATGATTTTGTGTTTTGGGGGATGTTGAGTAGAAGTAATGGGTTATGTGGTAGCTCTATTTTCAACTTTTTTTGTTTGTTTTTGGGTCACACCCGGCAGCACTCAGGGGCTACTCCTAGTTCTACGCTCAGAAATTGCCCCCAGCAGGCTCGGGGACCACATGGGATGCCAGGATTCGAACCACCATTCTTCTGCATGCAAGGCAAATGACTTACCTCCATGCTATCTCTCGGGCCCTTCTATTTTAAAATTTTAAAGATGTCTCCCTGCTTCTTTTTATTTAGGCTTATCCCAATTACCTCTCCATTAACAAAGATATTTCTTAGTTTCTATCTTATCCCCAATAGCATTGGTTTTTACATGCCTTTTTGATATGGCCATTCTCAGAAGTGTGAGGTGACATCTTGCTGTGGTTCAAAAGTGCATGTCTCTAATGATCAATGATGGTGAACATGTTTTTACTTGCCTGTTAATTAACTGTATGTTTTCTCTAAAAAAGCAACTAGCCAGGTCTTTCTCAGTTTTTGATGGGGTTTACTTTATTGTTGAATTTTAGGTGTTTTATATATCTTTGATAGAAATCTATCTCTGAAAGATATAGGAAATATATATCTCTGAAATATATTAATCACAAAGTTTATGTATTTATATGTCAAATACCTGATATAAAATATGTTTAGTTGTGATTTCTTTATAGTACAGAAGCTTTATAGTTTGATAATATATATATTTAATATATTTCTTTTCACTGAAGATATTTGATATTTCTGCCTTTATCTTTATTAATATACTTTATGGATTCAAGAATAATAATTTCACTTCCAGGGGTGAAAGGGGGCTCCCAAGCAGTGCTCAGGAAACTTAGTGGCTATTCTCAATAATAATAAGATGAAAGAACCAGCAGTTCAGTTCAAGAGCCTGAGGATACAGGGCTGCTTAGGTCCTGTGATGCCAGGGTCTAAAAGAGAACCATCACAAAATAGCTGGGGTGCTTCCAGGAAAACACCCAATGATGCCCAGGTTGAACCAATATGATTTGGAATACTTGAACAGACCTATCACTATCAAGAAAACTGAAATGTAATTACAAGTTCTATTTCTCTTACTCACTATTATTGTCATGGTAGTTGTCAATGTAGTCATTTTTACAAATGAACTTACCACTGGTTGAGGGTTGGACCTTCAACCTTCATCTCTAGTGTTTCTGTGTATTATTAAAATGTTTTTTTTTTTACTTTACTTAAAACCCATGGATGAGAGAGACTATTCTGAGTCTCAGCATAATAAATTACATGTCCATTCATGTATAGGAAAATTTTATGAACTCATCTCTTCTGACGGCTACATAGTATTCCATTGCATATATGTACCACAGTTTCTTTAGCCACTCACCTGTTGTCAGGCATCTAGATTATTTCCAGATTCTGGCTATTGTAAATAGTGTTACAATGAATATAGGCATGCACAAGGCATTTTTGTGTTGTAGTTTTTTGTGTTCAACAGGTGAATTTCTAAGTAAAATGAAATTTAATCTTTAAATATCAAAAGCTCTTAAAATTTCAGCCATCTACCACAAATTGTTTTAAAAGTATACTTTCCTTACTTTCAGAGTAAAAAAAAAACTCCAGAATTTGCTATGATTGAAGTGTTTTGTTTGTTGTTACTATCATCAACCCTTATTTCTCCAATAATTTCTTGAGCAACCATGCAATTGATATGGGCTTGATGCCCAATTTGAAATACTGTCAAACTGATCAAATATAGGGCACACAAATATACTTGGATATCTACCTAATACTTACTACATATATAATGTATGTGACTGATAATCAGGATTTTTAAAAATACAAATATGAGGTAAAGTTGTTATCAAATCATTTTAAGTATCCATAATAAAATGAATAAACTTTGATGGGATTCAGGTTATACTTACTTACCAAAGACTGAATCAAAGTACTAAGACAAATTTTCTGAATATCAGGAGGTATGTTTGCAAAGCTTCTCTCAGACCAAAATCTTACAAAATGCTTTATAATCCACCTGTAAAAATAATATATAAAAATATTTTCATCAAATTAAATAAAACCTTGCTTTTAATGAGCTATATTATACACACATATATATTTTGGCTAACCATTACAGTTAGCTCTGTGTACTCTTAAGATGGAATTGACTTTGCCTCTTTTTGTAAATATATATTTTAAATAAACTTTTGGTTATGTATATGAATTTTAACATAAATAAACTAATGAAGGTCCAACTAAAAGAAAACTGATAATAAGCACAAAATAATACTTAAATCAATATGTTATCTTCTACTATTGAAACTGAGTTAAGCATTAAGGTAATAAATATATCATGACCAATAAAATAGATCCAAACATTTCCCCAAAAGAAAGACGAATAGAAGGAGAAAATCTCTTTATTATTATGAAAGTACAGCACTACTTTCAAATCACTTACTTCATGCAGTCATCAAAAAGACCTTCCACTCCAAATGAATGTGCAATAATCAAGCATTCTAGTATAGGCTCCAACTTTCTAAGAGGCTAAAATTGATAGAAAATACTACATTTATCTTTTGAATATACAGAAGCTAAAAATACTTTGTTAACAAAGTGATTTTTATTCTTAAACTAAAAATTTATGATATAATTTATTCTTTTAAACCAAGCATTATTAATGCCTTATTTTATAGTGGCATTTGAAAACTTAGGTATCAGAATGGATACAATTTAAATTCTAATTTTAACTCAAAATTTTAAAGTAAAAGCAGTATAATAAATTTTATTTCATTATAGTTCATTATAGTAAACCATGTGGTATATATAACCTTTACTGGATACTTCTACATTGATTCCAGATAAAATGATAGAATTTATTATATCACAAATACATACTTTCTTAAAAGCACAGACACAAAATAATAAACATCAGATAAAATATAAATACAGTAATGGAAATCAGTCTTTTCCTGGTATTGTCTCTGTGCTACATATTGCTCATGTCACATAATTGCAGTTTTGGAGTTATGTTTCAAAGCACATCTATTAGGGTGAACAGAGTTCAAGTTCTTTTTGTATAATTTGGGGTTTATATACTTATAACGACTAACAATCAGTCAAATTATCTCTAAATGTGTACTTCAGAAGATCTCCTGATTCAGAGAAGTACAAAAGCTTCTATAGAAATGACCCAAGCACAGTTTTACTTTATAATAAGATCAGGCTATCACCAACTTTTAAAGGAATGAATTGTTATCTAATTACATTATATTTAAGGAACTGAATATAGGGGTTGGATGAATAGTATAGCAGGTGTGGTACTTGCCTTGAATGTGGAAGACTGAATTTGATCCCTGGTACCATTTGTGTTGCCTGGAGCCCTTTCAGGAATGATTCCTGAGCATAGAACCAGGAGTAAACCCTGAGCACCACAAGGTATTATTCACCCTCATCCTCAATTAAGAAATTACACACAACGAAACATAAGATTTTCAGGCTTAGCAAGTGAGACACTATAGACTAGAAGAAATATTTCTATTTCTATTTAAATGGTGGGATATTTAAAATAAAAAACCTTCAATGATATTTATACCTCACCAAGAATACAAAGCTAGATTATATCTTAAGGAACAAAACATCATTACGGATAAGCAACAGCTCAGGAATTCATAGCCTTGAAAACAACTTTGCAAGAAGCACTGAAGGAATTCTCTGAGGCAAAAAAAACAAAACAAAAAAAAAAACTTAAGACAACTTTCACAAACACGTCTAACTTCTACATAAAAATGTCCAAAAAAAACTCCTTTATGTCAATAATTTCATTTGGTGTCAATGGCTTAAACTCTCCAAATTAAGAGACACATAATGGCAAGATGAATTAGAAAACTGACCCCACTTTTTGCTACTTGCAAGAGACATCTGAACAATCATAGTAAACACTGGATCAAAGTCAAAGGCTGGAAAGCAATATTACAAGCACTTTCCTTAGAAGAGGTTAAGCTGGGGCCAGAGAGATAGCATGGAGGTAGGGCGTTTGCCTTGATGCAGAAGGACAGTGGCTCGAATTCTGACATCCCATATGGTCCCCCGAGCCTGCCAGGAGCAATTTCTGAGCATAGAGCCAGGAGTAACCCTGGAACGATGCCAGGTGAGACCCAAAAACCAAAACCAAACAAACCAAAAACAAACAAACAAACCAAAAACAAAAAAGAGGTTAAGGTGAGAAACATAGGGGGGAATGACAAATGGCCAAAACAACAGAAACTGAAAACTGATCTTCAATAGAAAGTTTACCAACGGAGGTGTGTGTGTGTGTGTGTGTGTGTGTGTGTGTGTGTGTGTGTGTGTATAGCACTTTCTTTAGAAGAGGTTAAGGTGAGAAACATAGTGGGAGAATGGCAAATGACTGAGAACTGATCTTTAATAGGAAGCTTACCAAGGGGTGTGTGTGTGTGTGTGTGTGTGTGTGTGTGTGTGTGTGTGTGTGTGTGTGTGTGTGTGTGTGGTGTGTGTAGTGCTAGGATGTTAGAAACATGAAACCCTACCAGTAACAGTTTGTAAACCACAGTTCCTAATAATTTTTTAAAAAATAATAAAGTAATGGAAAGAAAGTATGAAAGATTAAAAAATTAGGTCAAGATGACTATATTTATACCAGAAAGCATAGACTATGAAGTAAAAAGGTGATAAAGTATAGGGATGGTCATTGCCTAATGAACAAGGGAATAGAGAAAAGACTCAAACACTTGGAATGAAACAACTCAATATTAAAAAGCCAAAGAGGGAATCAAAAACCAAAGATTCCTGGAAACCAACGAGATTGATGATATAAGGTTTATTATTTTAGTTTCTTTTTTATTTGAGGGTCACACCCAGCAGTGCTCAGGGACTGTTCCTGGCTGTGCATTCAGGGATCATTCCTGACTGTGCTCAGGAATTAGTGTGCAGGGAATTGAACCTCAGTCATGTACTTGCAAGGCAAACATCTTGCCCGCTGTACTATTGCAAAAACCCTGAATAATATGTTACTGGAATATATGGACACATCAAAAGCTGTATTAAGAAGGTAGTTCACAGAAATGTAAGCATTCATCAGAAAGCAAGAAGGGCTAAAACATGTAACCTAATAACACAGCATAAGCAACTAGAAAAAGACCAACAAAGGGAATTTACAGAAAGCAGAATGAAGAAAATAACAGGACTTACAGAAGACATCAGTGAAATGGAATTAAAAAAAAAATGATTCTAAAGATACATAAAAGAGCTGGTTCTTTGAAAGGATAAAGAAGATTGACAAACCATTAGCTAGAATCACAAAGAAGAGAATACCTTAATAAATAGAAGCAGAAATGAGAATATACCACTACAAATACACAGAAATTCAAAGGATAGTCAGAGATCATTATTAAAAACATTATACCATGAAACTGGAGAATCTAGAAAAAAAAAAGGATAAATTTTTGTACTCCTATAATCTTCCAAGGTTAATCAAGTAGAATTAGCACCTAACAGATCCATTAACTATCAAGAAAATTGAAAGGTAATCAAGAATCTCCCCTAAAAAATAAAAGCCCAGACACAAATGGGTTTATTAGTAAGTTCTTCAAATCCTTTGTCAAGCTCTTCCAGAAAGCTGAAGAAACAGAAAACTTCCCTCTCAAAGAGTTTCTAAGAGGCTGACTCCAAAAGAAGATATACATATCACTAAAATAGAAAACTCTGGATCCGATGAAGCTACATATAAAGTCACTAAAAAATCTTAGTAAACTAATCCAACGGTTCATCAAAACTGAAACGCATGAACAACCTGGTAACAGTGAATATCACTGCTACTGTATTAAAGAATTTATTTAAAAGGCCCATCCTAAAGAATAAAAAGGTCCATCCTAATCCCTGCTGACTTCCTGTGGCCTGAAGGGTTTGCTTGTTAAAAAAAAAAAAGAATTTATTTAAAATCAATAAATATAAATTTTAACTGTTAAATAAAGGATCATACAGCATGCCCAAGTAAAGGTTTTTTTTTTTTTTTTTTTTTTTTTTTTGGTTTTTGGGTCATACCTGGAGGCGCTCAGGGATTATATAGGTTCTGCGCTCGGAAATCACTCCTGTCTCAGGGGACCATATGGCAGGGTTTTTCAACCACTCTGCTGTGGCACACTTGTGTACCATGAAATATTGTCTGGTGTGCCATACGAAAAAATTCCAATTTCATCTGTAACATGTGGCTTCGGCTCACAAATAGACCAATCATAATAAAATACTTTATTATTTAATAATAAAGTGATTATAAAATAATTTCTTTGTGTTTATTTGATTCCTATACAAGAGAATTACTTTATATATATAGTCAACATAGTCACAGAGTTAAATTTTTTTTTAACATTTTCTAGTGGTGGTGTGCCTCGTGATTTTTTTTCATGAAAAAAGTGTGCCTTTGCACAAAAACTTTGAAAAAACACTGCCATATGGGATGCTGGGGATCAACCCACGTCTGTCCTGGGTAAGCTGCCTGCAAGGCAAATGCCCTACTGTTGTGCTATCACTCTGGACCCCCAAATAGGATTTATACCAGGGACCAACCTGCATCTGTTCCAGGTAATCCACGTGCAAGGCAAATGCCCTACTGTTGTGCAATAAATTCCCATCTCAATTTACTTAAAACGATCTGTTTGTTTTATGCATTCTCTGAGTTACTTTTCAACTGGAGCTCTCATTACTTAAATTAACTTAATAATTAAGAAATATGTGTATGTGTATATGTGTGTGTATGAGAGAGAGAGAGAAAGAGAGAAAGAGAGAGAGAGAGAGAGAGAGAGAGAGAGAGAGAGAGAGAGAGAGAGAGAGAGAGAGAGAGAGAGAGAGAGAGAGAGAGAGAGAGATATGTAGGAGGGTAGGGGAGTATTTACAAGCAGTGCTTAGGAAGCCTTAGTCTCTTGGCAATTACCAGCCAATTGAACTGGTGGTTCAATGTGTGGCTCAAGGATAACGCTGTTAGATCTCCAGGGCTACAACTGCCTGTGCTTGTCTGTCTCTCTAGTGCTGTGTCCAGCAATGTTCAGGAGCCAAGTGGTGCGACGAATTGAACCAGGATCAGGCACATGTAAGGCATACATTTTAGCCCTCATACTATATTATCTCTTAACCCTACTTTTAAGATTTAAAAGCATTATTACTATCCACATTAAGAATCTAGTAGGTAATAATGGGTAACCTTAGGCATTAAGGAAGATTTCTCAGACTTAATAATTACCTTCTGAAAGAAATTACAGTAATCTCTTCTTAAAATATAGACTGCTACTTCTTTTAATCCATCTATTCCAAACATATCAGCCATACTGAGTATGCAACTAAAATAAAAGCAGATAAACTGTTAATTCTCCAATTTAAATACAAATACACAATACAAAATACTTTCCTAATAATAGTCTGTTTAGAAGTAAATAATATTTTTGTTGTTGTTTCGTTTTGCTTTTTTTGGGAGGTCACACCCAGCAGCGCTCAGGGGTTACTCCTGGCTCTATGCTCAGAAATCGCTTCTGGCAGGCTCAGGGCACCATATGGGATACTGGGATTCGAACCACCATTCTTCTGCATGCAAGGCAAAAGAGCTACTCCATGCTACCTCTCCAGCCCCACAAAAATAATATTTTTATATAAAAAGTTTTAAGAAGTAAAAATTTCCAAATATGTAACAAATAAAGTACATAAAGCACAGCATGAAGACTATAATCAATAGTATTGCATTGTATATTAAAAGTTACCAACAGGGCCCGGAGAGATAGCACAGCGGCGTTTGCCTTGCAAGCAGCCGATCCAGAACCAAAGGTGGTTGGTTCGAATCCCGGTGTCCCATATGGTCCCCCGTGCCTGCCAGGAGCTATTTCTGAGCAGACAGCCAGGAGTAACCCCTGAGCACCGCCGGGTGTGGCCCAAAAACCAAAAAAAAAAAAAAAGTTTCCAACAAAGTCATTCTCAAAATTCCTTTAACATTGGTTTTGTTGTTGGTGTTTTGGTTTTTAGACAACACCAGGTGGTTCTAAGTGCTTACTCCTGGTGGCGTTTGAGGGACCATATGTGGTACCAGGGATCAAACCTGGGTCAGCCACATGCAAGAAGAGGACCATCCATTGTACTATCTCTTTGTCCCCCCAAATCTGTAAAACTTTATGTTGCTCTATAATAACTAGAACTACAGCAGTGGTCATGTTAATGTATACAAATAAGAAATTGTGTTGCAAACCTAAAATTAATGTTACATGCCAACTTTACCTCGATAAAAATATTTTTGATAGCAAATAATCTGGGCCTAGGAGAATAGCACAGATATTCGGAGTACCTGTCTTAAAAGCATATGATAAAAATGTGAAATCTGCAGTGTCCCACATGCACCAACAATAATCCTGGCAGCTTGGATGTTTTAACTTGCAACTCTGTTGTGTTTGTGTTTTTTTTTTTTTTGTTATTTGTTTTTTCGGGCCACACCCGGTGAAATTTAGGGGTTACTCCTGGCTATGTGCTCAGAAATCCCTCCTGGCTTGGGGACCATATGGGACTCTGGGGGATCGAACCACAATCAGTCCTGGGTCAGCCACATGCAAGGCAAATTCCCTACCGTTGCACCACCACTTCGGCCCATCTTTTGTCTGTGATTCCTAGAGCTTCAAACAATTCCTAGTTACACCACAGTGAGATGTGTTCAATGCACCACAAAAAAAGGGGGTGGGACCGCCCCAAGTAAGCACCATAACAAAAAAAAGATGTCCAAACACCTTGTCCAAAACCTGTGTGCCCAGGCAAACACATGTAATGAGCACAGCACCTCAAGGAGAGGCAACTGCAATGAGCACCATGGCTATATATGTGACTGCCACAACCTCATGTGTGACCCACAGCTAAGAATATGTGAGCAACACAGTCATGCCCTGTGCAATCTTTGGCTATAAAAACAGCATCCTTAAAGGAAAAGGAGAGAGAGGAAAAGGAAAAGAAAAACAAAAAGAATTATTTTAACTTTAGCTTTCTGTCTTACATAAATGATATTCTTTGTGAAGTATAAAAAAGATTTAAGTTAAATGTTAAAAGCATAGTCACATAATTTGAATAGAGATTAGCAAGAAGTACACTGGAAGATCACAATCAAATTCCTAGTCTTGGGGACGTATACAGCAAAGCCCAAGAAATTCCTTCTAAAATTAAATAAAAAGCATAAAACTAACATATTTGTATAATAAAATCTTAGGAGATGGCATTTAATTGAGACTTACAATATTGAATATGCCTATAAGTGACCCCAAAATCCAATGGCTCATATGATTCTGTTACTGCTTTCATTTGGCTAGTATTTCTGAGCTCCCACACATACACAGAACTTGAGAACATGATCAAATATTATATAGGTTCCTGGGAGGGGGGGGATTTAGAACTTAATCCCTATGACTCATGTTACTTTTTCTCTGTAAATCACATTTACTCTATATATAATTAAAGGAGTGAATATTTAAAGTTATAAAAATTTTCACTTTTCTGATATTATAATAGCAATAAAAATGAAAATATCCAGAAAATTGAAAGAGCAAGACATATTTTCATTTCCAATGGGATTCTAGTAGCTTAAATGACATTTTACTGCAGATCACTTAAGAATCACAAATTATTAATCTATAGAGTAAATATATAATTTTTTAAGTAAATAGTTTTATTTAGAAAAATGTAAGGAGAATCAGAGAGGAAGTACACATTGCAGGTTGTAAGAATTAGCCTAGAATTAATTCTCCAATTAATTTGTTCTGTTTTCTTTTGGGGGTGACTTCCAGCTTGGTGCCTGGGGGCTATCAGTAGTGCTTCAGGGAATTATACAGTGCTGCTGATAGAAACTAGGGCTCCCTAATGCAAAACATGTACTCAGCCCATATATTTTTAAACTGATTTGAAGAATTTTCCTTTGGTTTCTTTTTTTTTTCACTATTTAAAGTATAGTTACCATAAATAATAGATACCTATACCATAATAGATTTATATAATATCTTATTTAAAAAGGATCTCCTAAAACTAAAAAGGTAGTAAAACAATTGCTCAAAATTTGATAAGTTCACTTTTATTTTATAAAAACATGTTATTTACCTCATTGAACCATATAAGGCATTTCTAAATATAATTCAAATCTCATAAAAGGATTCTGCTAGGGACTGGAGTTGTGGTGCAGGGGTAGGGCGTTTGCCTTGTACACGCTAACCTAGGAAGGACGGCAGATCCCCCGCAGCCCATATGGTATCCCAAGCCAGGGGCGATTTCTGAGCACATAGCCAGGAGTAACCCCTGAGTGTCCAGTGTGGCCCAAAAACCAAAAATCAAAAAAAAAAAAAAGTTTTGCTAAGTCTTATTATGAGCTGCAACATTTTATCTAAAAATGGTGATAAAGATTTAATTAAATGAAAACACAAGATATGGAATAACAGACACAAAAAGCAAGTTTCTACTAACATTTTAAAACACAGCTAAACAGACTGGAGAGATGTATAGCACCTAAGATATCTGCTTATATGCAGCCAACTTGGTTCAATCCCCAGCACTACCAGGAGGAAATCTCTGAGCACAAAGCCAGGAAAAAGCTTTCAGTACCACAGAGTGCATTCCCAAATCAAAAACAACAACAATAAAAATCACACAAAAACCACAACTCTACTCCACAAAAGAAAATCTATAGCTATACAAAAAATTCACAAAAATATCCTGGTAGGAACTCGCCAATTTAGACACCAATGTGTATCTGCAGCCACCTATTGTTCAGAAACAAAAGAAGTAATAAACTCATCAACTAACAATACGAGCTTATAACCCTTCTGATAATGACTTAATGACCTCATTGTGAAATACAATAATTTTCACTTTTTTTAAAAATAATTTTGCTCTCACTAAACTAGAAATAAATGTATTATAATCGACTATGTCAACTATGTGAAACATGGTCTTTTTTTTTTTTGTAATGGTTTTTATTTATTTATTTTTTCAAACAGAAAAAGCCATTTAATCACACATATACATTCATAGGACTTAAAACAAAATGTAATATAAAATATAAAAAAAACCAAAACCCCACAACAAAAAAAAATTACATTTACTTGTAAACTGCTTAAAAGCTGGTGGGTTGGCTAACAGGGCTGCCCAAGAAAAGCAAAAGCAGATATAATGAGGTACATTTTCAATGAATAACCACCACAGATCATGTGAACTGCTCTAGCAGCCCAGTCACCTGTTCCCCAATCTCACCTCCTTAGAGACAAACCAGGGCAGTCCTCCCATGAATTGAGGGCTCCAGCTATATCGATAAGCACCTCAAAGAACAGACAAAACAAACAAACTAAAAAAAAAAAAAACTAAAACAAACAAACAAAAATCACGCCATGGTCTTGAATCTTGAATTAAGAAACACGGTCTTTTAAATAATTTGTTAAAATTTTTTAATTTTCACAAAAATATCAGTACTTTTATATTTAAAACCAATAAATTATAGTACATACCCAACATTAACTTTGTCTGGCAAGTCCAAAGTTCCTCCATATAAAAACTGCATCATAACATCCATTTCTACATGGTTTATACTAAAAAATAAAAGAGAACTAAACTCAAGTCAGGAAACGATTGAAATTTACTTGTTATCAATGAGACATTATATTTTCCCATAAACATTTAGCAATGAAAAATTCTAAGTGTTTAATTAAAGAACTTACTTTTTTTGTTCTGGTTTCAGAGCTTACTCCTGGCTTTGTGCTCAGTGATCACTCTTGGAGGTGCTCAGGAAATCATAGGTGGTGCCTGGGATCAAACTGGGGTTGACTGCAAGCAATGTAAGTGCCTTATGCCCTGTATTATTATTATTATTATTATTATTATTATTATTATTATTTTGGTCTTTGGGCCACACTCGGAGAAGCTCAGGGGTTACTCCTGGCTAGGTGCTGAGAAATCGCTCCTGGCTTTGTGGCTTGGGGGGCCATATGGGACACTGGGGGATTGAACTGCAGTCCATCCTAGGTTAGTGCATGCAAGGCAAACACCCTACCACTATTGCCACCACTCTGACCCCTTGCTCAGTATTATATCCTTGCCACTTTTTTTTTTCTTGGAGTAAATTTATTGTAAATTTGTATGTCATACATTTTTCTTATGTAATAATTCCTGCAGTACTGGAAATCATTGCTGAAGATTAAGGCCAAACGAAAGAGGATCCCCAATTATCTGCTCAGCTTCTTTGAATAGTGTACTTTTATATATTTAATCAAACTATATGAAGCATACCAGTCTACTATTATTATAAGTGCAGGAAAAATTACATTTTAAGATGAGTGAATATATGAGATGAAAATCTGATCAAAATAATTTCTATGATAAAAATCTACAGAATAGATTTTGTATAAATTATTTTATATAAATAAATAAAAGAGTATAAATTGCCAAGAAATGTGTCATTTTAGTTTGCTAATATACCAGCATTTTAAGATTAATATTTTAGTTTATTTGATAAAATATTTATTTTTTGCTTCTATAAAATATTTTTTTAATAATTTTTTATTATGAATTATGAGAACAAAAGATGCAAAGAAAGAGGATAAGGTAAAGTTACAGTGGAAGGACAATCACCCATAACATAATTTTCAGAAGTCCCCTTGCTGATATCTTAACTTTGAATTTTCACCAAAGAAAGTTAAGATAAATAAAACAGAATCCATGTGCAATTACTTTTTCCCTCAAGTCCCCAGATTGTAGCACATTATAATATTTCTTAACAGCACACAAGGCAATCTAAAGCCATCAAACTTACGTAACTCCTTAAACATTAGAGGCATAGTATTTTTTACATTTCCATGTACATGCATATTAGCTTAAGTTAACCTCAAATTTTAAGTGGGTGTGTTTTAAGGATTAGAGTCAAAGGAGCACAGTAAAAACGGTGTTAGAGTGGCAATTGTTGTTTGCATAGGCCCACCAAAATATGAGAGGCATGGAAAGGAATAGCCTTGGCCTAAATACAAAGAGATCCTACCCCTGAAGTTTCCTGGCATAAGACCAGCTCTAGGCCTCAGGAAAGTTATCGTTCGCTCCAAGACATTGTCCGTAGCGCCAACACACTTATCACACAGTCTCTGTTGTTGGTCTCATGTTTCTGTATTAAAGATTCTGGAATCTGCATGTCCTACATTGAAGTCATGATGTGGAGTGCCTTCTCGTTTCACCTCACCATGAAAGGGGAATGCAGGAAGCCCTGTCCTGTAAGCAGGTTGTTGTTGTTAAGTCTTCTCAGTGTTAAGGGAAGTCTCTTTTGAGCAGGATGATGTCTGAGCAGTGGTAGGATCTTCCATGGTAGAGGATTGCTTCCAGGTGATGTTATAGACAAACCTCACCATAAAGGGGCAATACAGCAAGCCCTGTCCAGTAAACAGGTCATTGTTCTTGTTGTCTTCTCAGTGTTAAGGGATGTCTCTTTTGAGTAGATCGATGTCAGAGCAGCTGTAGGGTCATCCCTGGTACAGGAATGCCTCCGGGTGATGTTATATACAACCTTGGATGTTTTGTAAATGTCTTCTGTAGATCAAGGGGTAAATGGAGAATGCCCATTCTTCTGAGGCCTGTGCCAGGTCTTTATGTCAATGTTCAGGGTGTAAGGTCTCATTGCACTACAAGATTTGTGTGTTCCCATTTCTATTAGATAAGAACTTATTGGTATGTATAGTATTTTCCCATGTTAGTGTGCCTACGCAAACAAGATATAAAGCCACGTGGTGCTATCAGATATATGGGGGCATAAGAACATTTCCAACAAGACCCATGACTTGGTTCAAACATAAGTATTAAACTGAGGGATTCTTTCACACCAAATTCCATATTGAGCAGTTCACAAAGAGAAGATAAAAAACATGGGGGGGGATCATCACTGTATAAGAAAGTATTTAGCAAAAGTTATAGCCGTCAAAGAAAACACCCATAAAATGTTGAAAAGATATGTGTCCTTTTTATGCCTTTTAAAATAGTTGGGTGGGTGTTAACTCTAGGGCACCACTTTGGTCTGTGAATTAGGACTCAACAGTACTTAAGTTAGAAAGGGTAAAAAAGGAGTAATGATGATAGGAGTTAAAGAAGTTAAAGAGAAATATGAACTTATGAAGGGGTATGCAAAAGGGCAGATTACAAAATGGACATTCTGCATACATAAAAACATAATTCAATGATAGTGAGTACTATTAATGTTTCTTGTGAGGGTACTATTAATGTTTCTTGTGCGCGCGGGGGCTATCGCCCCCGCGCGATTTTGAAAATGTAGACTGGACAGAAATTACCAGTGCCAGCCAAACCTCCTCCTGCTAGACTCCCGGCTCCCAGGAAGGAGAGATCCTTCAAGAAGCTGGGAGAACAGAAGTTCAGAGCCCCACCCGGACCCTCCCTAAGGAGCCGCATGGATAGTGGGGGAAGGCCTAGGGTACCTTCAAGCTCCACCAAGGAACCCAACTCACCGGCTTGCCCAGGGGTGTGGCCCGGGGAAGCCCTGGAGATCTGGAGCAAGGTGGCAGAGGGGTGCTGGGGTTACCCAAATCCCGCACCCCCCCTAGGCCTGGCCAAGCAGGCCTCCGGCATGGCGTGGGCCTGCCAAACCTCCTCCTGCTAGACTCCCCATCCTTGCCACTTTTAACACAATATCTATGCAGGAATTCCATTAATTTAAACGATGTGTAAATGCAATGAATTATGTTATTGGTATGCTATCAAGACATTATTATGCATCTTCTGTAATATATATTTACAGATAGGATTTTAGAGACAACAATCCAACCTCTAGGTCACAGAGAAATCCTCTCCTCACAGCTTTGACAAATGATCTTTCTTTTGCCAAACAGTGTCAGCCTTGAAATCATGAAGATGCAGGTTCAATCCCTGGCATCCCCCTGCATTGCTAAGTGTGATCTCCAGCATCGCAGTGTATGATCCCTGCTGTACTATGACATATTGCAAACAAATGTGCAAATCCTGAGAGACCAAGTATGTGAACCCATGTGTAATACAGTCAAGTGTGTGAGCACTACAACCAAGTGTGCAGTCTCATTACATGTCAGACCTCTGAGACTATCATTACAACAAAGGTTTTGTAATGCTATACAAATTCCTTATTCTGTACTATTTAATCAGTGGCTCTCACTTGGTCAATGTCCTTTTTGTATAAGATACTTATTGTATCTTGTAAAGAGTAAAAGTATCACTCAAGAAGTAGTTGGGGAAAATAATTTTTATGTCTTGCTGACTCAAATCATGAACTCTGAATTAATGACTTTTTCTCTCGACTATGTTTATCCAAACCCAAAAATTGGTCTACTTTCTTTTATGACTGCTTTGTTCACAGCATTGTTACAGGATTTCTTGAATCTTGTCCACCTTCTACTTCTCTGGAAAGAGGGAACTGAATTGTCAGGTTAGTGGGCGAATCACTGTTGTTAAGGAGGAACTGAAGACACGAAGTCATTCTATGTCTCCCCATTCTTCCCATTCTTGCACCAAATCAATGGGAAGAGGATATGATATGGCGAGAACTGTACCTGCATTCCAGGTTTAGACTTTCTCAAGGAGGCTGTCTCAGAGGGGACTTAACAAGCAAGTCAACTTTGGTTTTTACATTAAAGCATTTTACTGCTTTAGCTGTTTTTAAATCAGTAATGAAAGAAAAATATTTTTGCTTTATTAATGATTTGGGGCTATTAAGGAGAAAATGCATTGTTTATTGCCCCCCTCAAAACTTCCAGAGCATCTAGATAAATGTCTAAACCAAAGCCCAGGGTTCATTTGAATCATCTCTCTTATTATACACCATTATATATACACCTTCAAATTTTTCTTGAGTTCAGTTTCTGCTGTCATTTTCCTTTCCCACTGCCTTGGTTTAGCATCTCATTTTCTCTGTATTAGGACAACGTCCTCTTGTGTAGATTTCCTGGCCACAATAATAATCTTCTTGAATCCCATTTGCCGCAATGCTATTAGAGTGACTTTGCTAAAATGCAAATATGATGCAGTTCCCCATTTTGAAAACCCTTCAACAATTCTACATAGCCCCGATATAAAAAACCAAGTTCTTTAGCTTGATGTACAATATTCTTTATCACCTAACCTCTGCTTCTCCTTCTCTAGCAGCTGATGCAAGATAAATGACATACACATTTTCTATACTTGAACTACTTATAATTCCTTATGCATCCATGCTTTAGCACATTGCTCATTCACTGCTTAATATGCTTTGTTCTACTTAGTTCATCTTTCAGACAAAAAACATGTAGTCTTTTACCTGATTGTTTCTTAAATTTTCCCATAACCAAAAAGTAGAAATCAGTGAATGTTATAAAACAACAATAACTAATCTGAGCACTTACTATGAGCCCATCACAGATCTAGTAAGCATTTTTGAAAGCTGTTTGCTCATTTAATCATCCTAACAACTCAAAAGTAGATGCTATTATTAGTCTCATTTTACAGATGAACTGAAATTAAGTAATGTGTTCAAGGTCAAACAGCTATTGCAGCATTGCAATTTAAATTTGGGTAGAGTAATTGAAGTCTGGACTTTTCAACTCTATTTCCATTATGACACTTAGCAAACTGGATATGTAATATCATTGTTTATATATTTGTTTCTTTTTCTAGACAGCTAAGCAAGATAAGAGTTTGTATCTTATTTACTCTGTATTGCTAGTAGCAATGATTCACACTACCCATTCCTACTCCAGGAAATCCAAAGAATTTAATTTATCCATAAAATATTGGAGTAATTCTGCAGTAATAATTGGGATAGGAACAGTGCTAATGACCCCAATTGATTGTTAAACATAGTATCAATAACTACTGAGAATAAAGGGGAGGACAAGTAGAAGATAAGAAATTATTATGTGTCCAATAGGGTAGGACTGCCTTTTATAATACACATTATGTGCATATCTGATGAATATTTAATGAGGGCCCAGAGAGATAGCACAGCGGCATTTGCCTTCCAAGCAGCCGATCTAGGACCTAAGGTGGTTGGTTCGAATCCCGGTGTCCCATATGGTCCCCCATGCCTGCCAGGAGCTATTTCTGAGCAGACAGCCAGGAGTAACCCCTGAGCAATGCTGGGTGTGGCCCAAAAACCAAAAAAAAAAAAAAAAAAAAAAAAGAATATTTAATGAATGGCTAGAGTACTTAGAGCACCTTCTTAAATCTTCAGAGAAAAATTGAGAAATCTTCAGAGAAAAACTGGAATTTAATGAATATAAACATTATTCAATTAATTTAATAAATTTTTACTGACTTCCACTATAGTTAAGAACAGGTTTATGCTGATTCCAAATTACACATATTTAGTATTTTTGTATGAAGTTTAATTTTTTTGTCTTGGTGTTTTGGCCACATCTGTTTTGATGCTCAGGGGTTATTCCTGACTATGGACTCACAAATCGCTCCTGGTTTGAGGGGACCATATGGGATGCCAAGGGATCAAACCACAATCCGTCCTAGGCTAGAGCTTGCAAGGCAGATGCCTTACCTCTGGCGCCACCGCTCTGGCCCTTGAAGTTTAATTTTTTTAAATAAAATAAATGATTTAATTAAATCACTGTGAGATATACAGTTATAAAGTTGCTCAAGATTGAGTTTCACTCACACAGTGTCTAACACCCATCCCTTCATCAGTACACATATCTTACCACCATGGCGTCCATTTCCTTCCCACCTACCCTTTGCCTCTCCCTTCCTTGCCATTATGGCAGACATTTTTCTTCTTACTCTCCCATTTTTCTCTTCCTTTTTTCTTTTTAGACACTGTGGTTTGCAATATTGTTATTGAAGGATACCATACATATCACTTTATCTCTCTTCAGCACCCAGTTCTTGTCTAGAGTGATAATTTCCAACTATCATTGCTATATGGTATCTTTTTTGCCCTAACTGCACTCCACACCATAACTTTAATATTTAAAAAATGTTCAATTTTTCAATGTTCATTTTTATATACCATAATTTAATATATAAGCACAGACTTTATCATATTATCTATAATTTTTCTACAACATTAGCATAATTTCTAGAATGTAAGTATTCCACACACTTGTCCTCCTAGAGATTCAGTAGAGCCCGAGGATTTGGTGCTATGGTGCCAAGAATTACCACAGCCACTCCAGTGCTTAGATACCTCCAGGGCCAAATCCAGAAGTGCTCCAGGGTCCACATGGTACCAGGAATTGAACTGGGATGATCTGAGTGCAGACTATGCATATTAATCCCTATACTAACTCTCTGGAACCTCTGATGGAAAGATTTGAAGCACCATTCCCACTGGAAGGAGAGCTTGTATGAGATTAAAATATCACAGATACTCAGAGGCAGGAAAAACATGGAGGACAGAGTGCTAAGATCAGACACTATGTGTTGAATCTACTAAAATCTGTGCTGTATGTGTGTTTCCTGAAGTTTTAGATTCCTATGTATGTGTGACATGTAACATAGGGTCTCATTCATTCACATTATTAAAGGACAGACTCTATAATAGACCTTGGGACTAGAAGAAACTTGCATTTTTGAGAGTGAAATGAATAGTAAATATGTAAATAAAATGGAAAAAAAGATAATTTTAATGGCAAAAGTGTGTAACTACAATACAAAATGATAAGAGGATGGTGACTGCAGAGCAGAGGCTACTGCAACTTCAGCTGCAGAAGGCTGCAAAAAGCTTATGCAAGATCTTATAGGTATGGTAAACAGTGGGTTTAATTCTATTTGTTATAAGAAAAGCATAGAAAAATTTTGGACAAAATAAAAATGATCTGAACTAAATTAAAAAAATATCATTCTGAAGGTTCAAAGTATTCCCAAGAATCTCTCAAGGGAGATGGAAAAAATCTAAATTTATGCTTTTAAACTCCAAGTTGCCAGTGGAAGGCTTCTATTTATGTAAGATGGAAATACACTGGGATCTTTGCAGAAATGTTGGCTGTAATTCAATTCCCATCACAAGATGTGGAAAACTTTCCTTCTCTAACATAAGAATTAACTCTATACCCTTCCACTTTTTACCTTCCTTTCTAGGGCAAGGCTAGGACCCAAGATTATAGCAAGCCACTAATCTCAATTTGTTAAAAATTGTCCCTCTGGAAAAATATCTTCATTATATTGTACAGTAACCAACTCATTAAAACCACATTGGTTTTTTTCTGTCAACCCAGTTAGGATTTCATTCTAATCTACAGTAGAAAATATCTTATAGACATGCAATAGTGGACAGGTTCAAGGAGGGACTATGACCACACACAGACAGGCATTGATGTTCTGGAACTGGGGATGGCCCTTACTTGAATGCATTTCTCTCTAGAGCAGGGAAATTAATCTAACTGAGGGAAATAAGGAAAAGATAAATTCTATTCCTTGAGTCTCTCTGTACAGTATTTTACTATATACTCTCAAAAACCTCTGAAAGCTCAAGAAAAGGAAGTGATATACCTGTCCATCCCAATTATAACAAGTAAGAGCATACAGTATCACTGCTACAGAAATATTTCACAGTATATTGGATTGAAATTTCATTTAATTTAAATATTATTTAAATATTACCAAAGAATTAAAATTATTAAAAATTTGAGCCATAAAGACAGTACAAGCACAGCAGGTAAGGTTCTTATTCTGCATGCAGCCAACTCAGGTTTGATCCCTGGCATGGCACACAGACCTTCTAGCCCCACTAGGAGTGATCCCTGAGTAAAGAGCCAGGATAAAATACACAGCTGAGTGTACCCCAAAAGTTTGTCCAAAGAAATGTGAAATTTGGCAGAGAGGGCCTACTTCCTGGGAGGTCCAGGATCCACTCTTGTTGCTTCTCAGTCACTAATGCTAGATGACTGAGGATTCAGTGCTGCTTGGACCTTGCAATGTTGGAGGTTACCTAAATCAACATGACAGTGCTTGGGGACCATAAAGTGTACGGAACTGCAATGGGCTGGACACATGCAGGCAAGCACCTTGACCCCTGTACTACCCAGCTCCCTCCCAATTCAAAATTAATTGATTTTTTTTTTTGATAATACCTGGAATGATCAAGGGTTACTTCTGGCTTTGCACTCAGAAATTACTTCTGGTGGGGCTCAGGAGAACCAGGTGGCATGTTAGGTCTCAAACCTGATGGGCCACATGCAAGGCATACTTTTCTATTCTACAGCTCTGGCCTCAAAGATGTGATCTTTTCAGAGTGAACACTTTAAGTTATTTAGCCATTATTTACATATTTTGGTACTAGAGATATATAAAGTTATAATTTGAAACCACTGCTTTGACATTATATACAAGTGAAAAAAGCAAAAAACACTGTATGATTACAAAAGAAGGGTAAAGTATCTGTCAGGAGACATTTCCTGTTTTCACTTAGTAATAGAAAACTTTTTGTTTTATCAAGTAAAATAGTTGAACCAATAAAAGTCTCCTCTTTGTTAATTCAAAGGCACTAGAATGAGACCACTTAGCAGTGGGCCACTACTGCTAGTCCTGCACTGTGGCATAAGAAGAGTGAATAAAAAGCAAAGACTGAGCCAAGGGGAAATGCTGTGAAGAGGAGCAAATTTGGCAATATGCTGCTGGCACCACAAAGTACAGGATACTTTTTTAGAGGGTTTTGTGTCATACACACACTGGTGTGAGAAACTACTCCTGACTTTGAGCTTGGAAGGATCATTCCTGGTGGCTCATGATACCATGTTGTGCCATAGACTGAACAGAGCTTTTGCACACAAAGCAAATGCTCCAGGTTATCGAGCTGTATCTTCCTCCCACAGACAACTTATTGAGACTTTGAAACCAGTTTGGCCTTTCCTTTCCTTTTTATTTTATTTTTTTTTGGGGGGGGGCACACTCAGTGGCCTTTCCTGAACATGCTAATAGTCAAATCACTTTATAAGAGGTAAGATATTTCCACTAACACCATCATGAAAGTTAGAAACTTACAAAGGCTAGGCTGGAGCACATGGTTTGTATACAGGAAAGAAGTGATCCCAGAGCACAGAGGCCAGTAGTTGCCCAGGTATGCTGGATGTGGCCCCAAAATAAAGCAAAAGAAAGAAAAATGCAATCTTACAGTAGAAGGTTTAGTGACTAACAATGGAGGGATTACATATATCACTGCAGCATTTATAACAGTTTGGCTACATATGAGCAGCATTATATCTAAAATTGAGCTTTGCCTAGTAAGCCCCAGGACAAGTATGTGAACACTACAACCAAATGTATGTGACCTCCTGTCACCAAAGCAAAAAAAGCCACAAAGGGAAGGGGGGTGGCTAGAGCAATGGTACTGCAGCTAGGGTGCTTGCCTGACACACAGAGCTGATCCAGGTTCAATCCCCCGTACCCTATATGGTCCTTTGAGCATCTCTAGGAGTGATCCTGGAGTGCAAAGAAAAAATAGGAGGTGGGGAAACACATTATATACTTTTTTTTTTTTTGGGCCACACCCGGTGGTGCTCAGGGGTTACTCCTGGCTATCTGCTCAGAAATAGCTCCTGGCAGGCATGGGGGACCATATGGGACGCCAGGATTCGAACCAACCACCTTAGGTCCTGGATCGGCTGCTTGCAAGGCAAACGCCGCTGTGCTATCTCTCCGGCCCCACATTATATACTTCCTTACAATGTTTTCAAAATTTAGTTTTATAAGGGTCAAACCCAGAGGTCTGAGAACCAACCCACAAGATACTTACTTAGTCACTAGCCTGATGGTTTGGTGTTCAGGCCTGGTATTGTGTGTTCAGAGCCTGGCAGTTCCAGGGGCTAGTGGGGTCATCTCAGGAGTGCTCAGACACCACCACAGGTTATATTCTATTTTTTTTTTTAATTTTGGGCCACACCTGGTGATGCTCAGGGGCTACTCCTGGCTATGCGCTCAGAAATCGCTCCTGGTTTGGGGGACGATATGTGACGCTAGGGGATTGAACCATGGTCTGTTCTGGGTCAGCTGTGTGCAAGAAAAACACCCTACCACTGCACCATCCCTCGGGCTCCACAAGTTACATTCTTGGTGCTCAGAGGGCCATCTGGTGCTGGAAATAGAATTCAGCATTTCACGCATGCCAGGCAAGGGTGCTTACCCCTCTGAGTCATATCTCATACCCCAGAATTCTAATTTTATAGAGAAATCAAAATGTGAAAGGCATTTGGGCATCCCTTTTAATTAGTAAGGGAACCAGATGGTTATAACAGAGAGCTCAAGATAATGAGACATGTGACAAATAAGTGATGAATAATAATTTATCAATTTTTTCCCATGCACCCACTGTTATGGCATCACCACTTTTGCTATTCCACACCCAAGTTGCTGGCCAAGATTAGTACATAGGAAACATCCACGGAGGAAAAAAACTCCCTCTGAACACCAGGTAATTTTCCTACTGAGAAAGCTTGTATCTCCATTTCATCATTTAAAATATTTATTTAAGCTTATCTCTTAATGGTTGTTTTGGCAATTTCAATTGTCAACAACCACATAGACTAAACACTGTATTACTATGGATCGTTGAAATCCATGCCTGTCTAAAGTATTCTTAAAATAAGAAACACCCCGTGTACTCTATCTGTGCCATCTTACCCAAACCAAATCCATACCTAAATCCCAGTGTGACTATATTTGGAAATAGGGCTGAGATAGTAGTAATTATGGATAAATAAAGAAATAAGCATGTTCTGCCACTTGTCCTGCTCTAAACCCTTGTCCTGCTGTAATAGGAAGTTTTATAAAAAAGCAAAACAAACAATAAACCATCTTCATCTTGGCTTTTTCAAATAATGAGGAAAGGTTCTATGAGCACCTAATAAATGTCTGCAAGCCTCACATCCAAGGAGACCACTGTCTCTGGATACTGTCTTTACTGAAACCATTCAAAATTATGAGAAAAAGTATTTCTGTTGTTTAATAAGTCAGTCTTGGTGTGTGTTGTACCAATCTAAGAAGATTCATTCTATTGCTATTATAGATATTTCATACTAAATGTTTCTTCCTGCCTTATTTCAAAAAATATACCTTTTTAAATGTTAATAAAGCATACAAAACATTTTATTTGAATTACAGGGAAATAAAATTGTGCTTTGTAGGAAGTATTGTTTGCAATCATTTATAGTCAAGCTGTCTTGTAAAAATTATTCTTACCCTTGAAGAGCAATGTACTCTTGGGAGCTTTCAGCCCAACAACCACTCAGCATTGCAGCAAAATAACGAGATCTGGCACTTAGGATGGCCCTAGAGGGAAGAGGGTGGGAAAAAAATACAGGTAAACATTTATGTACTATATAAAACATAAAAATTTTTATTGCAGGTTAGGTAACACAATTACAATAGTGTGAACATTCATGGCTTGGGCTGAAAGTTACTGCACCGTCACCACCACAGTGCCTAAAATTCTCCAGCAGATTCTGTTTCCTGTTGCTGTTTGGGGTCACACTCAGTGGTGCTCAGGGATCACGCCTGGTAGTGCTCAGTGGAACATAAATGATACCAGAGATTAAATTTAGGTGAGCTAGGTACAAGGCCAAGAGCTTTACTCACTGTATCATCTCTCTATCAATGTTCTCCTTCTAGCAATTTTTTTTTACAGAATATTCATTTTAACTCATAAAACATGATAGCCCAATTGTCTTGTTATTGTTGGTAGGATTAAATATAGATAAACCAAACTAAAAAGAAAAATATAAACATATATATGCTTAAGTATGTTTACTTCTTGCTAAAATACCAATTTTAATAAGGTTTTATTTTATTTTACTTTATTTATTTTGTTTTTTGGGCCACGCCTGGTGGTGCTCAGGGGTTACTCCTGGCTCAGTGTTCAGAAATTGCTCCTGGCAGGGTTGGGGGACCATATGGGGTGTCGGGAATTGAACCCGGGTCCATCCTGGGTCAGCAGCATGCAAGGCAAAAGCCCTACCGCTGTGCTACCACTCTGGCCCCTCAAATACCAATTTTAATGTCAATTTATTTTCCAAAAAATTTCCTTTGAAAGTTCTTTAATTCTAATAATTATTTCATGAGTAAGAGCATATTAAATCAAATACATATGGATGGGCTGAAGCAATAGTACAGTAGCTAGGCACTTGCCTTGCATGCTGCTGACCTGGGTTTGATCTCTATCACCCCATATGGTACCAAGTGCCCATCAGGAATAATTTCTGAGTTCTGGAGCTAGGAGTAATCCCAGAGTATGAATAGGCATGGCCCCAAAACAACAACAATAAAAAATCAAATGGTCATCAAAATAGACTAGCAGGTTTTAAAAATATACCCATTTTAGATTTTTTTAAAGTTTGGTAACTTCAAAGTTCCATAAAGTTACTGTGTACCTACTGATGCGATAATTTTTAAATGTATATGAAAAGTAAAGAACCTAAAATAGTTAACACAATTATGAAAAAGAACAGAACTTGTCAATTCCCAGAGTTACTATAGTTACAGATTTCAAGAGAGCACAGTGCAACATGGTATAGGTGAAGAGACATAAATAGATCAAGAAGAGTATAGAGGGATCAGAAATAGACCTACACAAAAATGACAACTGACTGGTAACAAAAGCATGATGGCACAAGTGTGTGACCTCCAGTGAGTAGCTCAACTAAGTATCTGACTCCCTGGGGTGCCTCAAAACCAAGCCTATTGGCACCAGAACTAAAGGATGTGAGCACTGCAACTAAAGCATGCAACAATTCCTGTCATTCAATAACAAAAGAGGGAGAGAAGCACCAATGAAGTGGAGGAGGGAATTATGTGGGGGATAGAGAGTGGGAAAATCATTATGGCAGTTCAACAGAAAAGTATGCTTTTTCTCACAAATAATTCTGAAACAATGAAAAATCCAAATGTAAAATGAAACAAATCTAGGTAGAGAAGTTCGGCAATAATTAACCTGATGAAAAATAAATGCTTGGGTAAAAAGTTAATTCAAAATGGACCTTAAGTCTACATGAAAAATACACAACCATTAACTTCTCAAAAAAACAAATCTGTTACCTTAACAATAATTTTTTAAATACCATCGAATCTCAACCCATATAAGAATAAGAGTTTTTGTTACATCCAAGTCTCTTAAAATGTCTGCATTATCTGCAGGTCCACATCCACACTGCAGTCCTTCTGAGTGCTCATTCAATTTCCACATGCAAATGATCTCCCTGCTTATATCTCTGGGGTCTTTTTGGAACAGGAAGCAAGCAGGCTCCAGTCCCCCCTACCAACAGCTACACTCTCTGTCATTTCTACAGGCCCACATCCAGACCCCAGACTCTCTGCTTGCTTATTTCCCAGGTCCATAACTGTTCCCCATGCTTATCTGCACATACTGCTGCTTATACTCTGAGCTGGGTGACTCTTAAGAACTCAGATAGCTGTAAGACAGCACAAGTCACAACTCATACTGCATTCACTTAAACCTCCTGCAGTGAATCAATGACTCAGTTGGCTTGTCCCCAAGGACCTCATGCTATTAATTCCTTATTTTTAGTCTTGTCCCCTCTTTATGGAAAATCTCACAAGGCAGTAAGGAATCAGCATTGCTTTTGTTAGTTTATTTTTGGGTCACATCTGGTGGTGCTCAAAGGTATTTCCTGGCTCTGCATTCAGGAAACAGTCCTAGTGGTGCTCAGGAGACCATGAGATGACAGGGATCAAACCTGGGTCAACCTTGTGCCCAACAAGTACCTTACCTACTTAGGTACCTTTAGCTCCAGACCCAGAAATCAGAGCCTTAAGTAGTAGTTAGCTAAGAGATAAAGCAAGGTCAAGATGACATTGAAAGTAGCCCTGAAATCCATACCACTCTTCAAAACCACAAATCAGAAAGAGCAAAATGCTACTGGGAAAGAAAAAGAGCAACACTCAACCTCAGTCAGAGTGCTCCTACAGAAGCATATTACAAAAATTCATCCTCAGAGCACAATAGATGCAAAGGGGATCCACAAGGAATCCACCAAACTCAATGAGGAAGACAAAGTATGGAAGGTTCTACCAGTGCCAACCATCTCTAGAGTCTCTCAGATAAAGACTTTAAAGACATATGATGAAGATGCTTAATGAGAACAAAGAAATAATAGTACAGATAGTCAATAAAACATAAGCAAGAATAAAAGAAAATATGCAAAAATAATAAGCAGATGGTATTATGGAACTGAAGAACACAGTAGGTGAATCAAAAAAAAATAAAATCTCAATAAAAGGCCTCATCAGAAAAAAAAAAAAAAAAAAAAAAAAAAAGAAAGAAAGTGATCTCAGGGTGAGATGATTGAAACCTCTGCCAAGGGTCCTCAAACTTTTTAAACAGGGGGCCAGTTCACTGTCCCTCAGACCATTGGAGGGTCTGACTATAGTAAAAACAAAACTTATGAACGAATTCTTATGCACACTGCATATATCTTATTTTGCAATGAAGAAACAAAACAGATACAAATACAATATGTGGCCCATGGGCCATAGTTTGAGGACCACTGCCTAGACAATAATAAAAGATAGGAAAAAATCTGAAAAAAAAAAAAGAAAAGAACAGCACACAAGAGAATTATGAGATGAGTCCAAGAGAAAAGATGTAAGAATCACGAGTTCCCGAGAAATATGAAGGTGAATTTGGTAAACACTAGTCAAAGGAAAACATAGATAAGAATTTACCAGAGCTGGCAACACATGTCCTCTGTTTGAAGAGGCCTCCTTTGGACAGAAGGAGGATCCTTTTGGATTAAAAAATTACAAATAGTAAAACTCTAAGACATATTAAGCAGAATGGCCACAGCCAAAGAAAAGAACAGAATATTAAAAGCAACAAGATAAGGTCACAGTGTGCCTCTGTCAAGTGAGGCTATCAGCCAGAAGAGAATGGGTGGGATATGGTAAAAACAAAAACAAAACAAAAACAAAGAAAAAAACACCTCAATGACATGAACTCCTCACTGTGAATATTCTATTAAATAAGATTACCATTTGTATTTAAGGAAAAGATACAAGTAACAAGTAATAATATATCTATCAAGCTAGTTTACCATTTGAATTTAAAGGAATAATACAAATTACTTCACTGACAAGTAACAGCTTAGGAAATTCATAGCTTGGAAACCAGTTTTTCAAGAAGTATTAAAGAAGCTTTTCTTTTCTTTTCTTTTCTTTTCTTTTTTTTTTACCAATGGAACAAAACTTTTACAAAATGATGGCAATTTCTTCAACTCAATAATCTCACTCAATATAATAGCCTGCATTCAACAATCAAGAGACACAGAGTAGCAGAGGAAAATATAAAATTAAATCCAACTTTCTGAAGCATACAAGAGCTATACCTGAATAGTCAGGGTAAATAAAGTTTCAAAATCAAAGGCTGGAAAACAACCTTACAGGCAAACAATCTCCTTAAATAGACTGAGGTGACTTTATCTGGATCAGACAATATAGTCTTCAAATTTAAATAGGTGTTGAGGAATAAGGATAAGTCTCTTCTTAGTGATTAAAGGAGCAATACTTAATGACGAAAAAGTAGGAAGAACCCAAAAACCAAAAAAAAAAAAAAAAGTGTGAAGACTCACACATATATGTACATAATGATGGATCATCAAAATATTTCAAATTGCTAACAGACATAAAGATACTAAAAGCAATACTAGTAGGAAACTTCAACTCTCTTCTACCACTGCTATTTAGATCAGCTAGGCAAAAAACCTTTAACAAGAAAACAGAATGTAAAAACAAGGTGCCTATAAGGAGAAAGTGTTTGCAAATTACATAGCAGTTAAAGAACTATTCAAAACTTAACAACAAATTTTAAAGTGCAACAATAAGACAGCTCTATCATTACAGTTTAAATGGTCAAAATAGTTAAAATAGTGTTAAGTTTCTTTGTTTCGTTGTACAAATTTACTGTACATTCATTGTCAAGGTGTCCAAGACCCTTTGTCACTGTCACTTCTAGTCTATCTCTTCTACACGTATCTAATCATTACCTCCTAAACTGCTTGGCTCAGATTTGCAGAGGTCAAAGATTTCTCCTCATTTGAAATCTATTGCACTGCAAAGCACAAATAAATGAGTCCATTTGAAATTTGTTCTGCTTCCTAGAATTTATTCCACTTAATATATCAACTTCCAGTTCCAACAAAGTTGGAAATTTTGTTGCAAACTGCAGTATTTCATCTTTTCTGTGTTTATCTGTCGCTGAATATTTAGGTGGTTTCGATATCAAGATATCGATATCAGGATATTATTAGGACAATAATTAAGAAAATATTAGGATAATAATGCTATTAGGATATCATTATACAACATAGACTGTTGTACTAGTGCTGAATTGAACATAGGCACATATATATCTTTTTGAATGAATGATTTTTGTGTTCTTAGGATGCATGCCAAGAAATGGAATACATTACAGGCTATCTTGCTGGATCATAGGAAAGCTCTATTGTTTGAAGAGAACTGTCCACATTATTTTCCATAGAGCTGAAGCAGACATTCCCAGCTACTAGAGAAAGAGGGTTCTATTTTTAACCAAATCTCCACCAACATTGGTTGTTTTCAGTTGTTTTGATATATGCCATTCTCACTGGTATAAGATGATATATCATTGTCACTTTTATTTGCATTTTCTGATAACAAGTGATGACACTATTTCATATGCATACTCACTGACCTGTCCTTTTTAAAGAAGTGTCTGTTCATCTCCTCTCCCCATTTTTGGCAGTGCTACCAAAACAACCCAATTTAAAAGTGAACAAACATGTTCACAAAAACTCACCAAAAAAGTTCAAATAGAAAATAAGAATATAATAAGATTCCAATAGCCAAAGAAAAAGCATAGTGGGTAGAGTGCTTGCCTTACATATAATCAACCTAGGTTCAATCCTTGGCTTGCCATAAGATCCCCTGAGTCCACCAGGAGTTCAGAGTCAGGAGTAAGCACTCGTGACCATACTGTGGCTTAAAATAAGTAAATAAATACAAAGATTCCCTATAAAAAATAAAATAAAATAGGGCCGAAACAGTGGCACAAAGATAGGGCATTTGCCTTGCATGTGGCTGACCCAGGACGGAACGTGGTTCAATTCCACAGCATCCCATATGGTCCCCTAAGCCAGGAGCAATTTCTGAGTACATAGCCAGGAGTAACCCTGAGTGTCACCGGGTGTGGCCCCAAAACAAAACAAAAAATGAAAACAAAAACAAACCAACTAAAATAAAAACTAAAACAATGAGATATCAAATAAAAGAAACCTAAATATATAAACTGCTGATGAAGATAAAAAAAAAAAAAAAGGAACCATATATTGCTGGTGGGAATGTTACTCCTACTTTGAAAAACAACTGGCATTCCCCATCCTAAAACACCATGTAGTTACACGCCTGCTAGCCTGGGGACTTTGACTGGACTACATGAAATTAAAAAGATTCTTTATGGCAAAAGAAGCCTAAGCTAAAATGAAAAGACAGCTGAGAGGGAAACATTTTGCACTCAATACATAAGATAAAGAGTTGATATCCAGGGCCAGGATGATAGCACAGCAGTAGGGCATTTGCCTTGCATGCAGCTGATCCAGGACGAACACAGGTTTGATCCCCAGCATCCCATATAGTCTCCCTAAGCCTGGAGTGATTTCTGAGCTCAGAGCCAGGAGTAACTCCTGAGAACTGCCAGGTGTGATCCAAAAAAGAGTTGATATGCAGGTTATATAAGTACTCATGAAGATCAACAACAAAAAATATATAAACTCCATAAAAATAGGGAGAAGAAATACACAGACACTTCTCTGAGACCAACAGGATGGCCAACAGACACATTAAAAAATGCTCATAATTAATATTAGAGAAATCCAAGTCAAGACAACAATGAGATATCTTATATCAGTAAAAAATGGCACATATCAAAAATCCTGGAAACAGGAGCTGAAAAGATGGTATAGTGTAGGGTGCTTGTCTTGCACACAGACAATCTCAGAATTCCATCTGGTCCCCTGAGCAACACCAGAAATAATTCCTGATTGCAGAGTCAGGAGTAACCCCTGAGCATCACTGAGTGTGGCCCCCAAACAAACAAACAACAGTGAAACTGGACAATATATATTGGTGGAATGTAGTGAAAAAGGAATTTTCTTCACTGCTAGTGAGAATGTTGTCTGGTCCAATCCCTATGGAAAATAGTATGGAATCAACTGTTTGATTTGGAATCAACCTAGATGTCCAATGACAGTTAAGTGGATCATGACTATGCGGCCTATATACATAATGGAATGTAAGAAATGATGAAATCGGGTCCGGAGAGATAGCACAGCGGCGTTTGCCTTGCAAGCAGCCGATCCAGGACCTAAGGTGGTTGGTTCGAATCCTGGCGTCCCATATGGTCCCCCATGCCTGCCAGGAGCTATTTCTGAGCAGACAGCCAGGAGTAACCCCTGAGCACCGCTGGGTGTGCCCCCCCCCCACCAAAAAAAAAGAAATGATGAAAACATGCAATCCATAGCAACATGGATGGAACTGTAAGATACCATGTTAAATTAAGTAAGTCAAAATAAGAATAATCACAGGGTTATATCACTTATATAAGGTACTAAAAATAAATGGATGAGGGAATTTAATAGTTTAAAAGGGAATGCCTAAATCACCCAGAGTACCTAGAACAGAAGGAAAGAAACAGAGTGAATGGGCTGGAGCAAAAGTAGTGTGGATAAGGTATTTGCCTGTGCAACTGACCTGGGTTTGATCCCCAGCATCCCATCTAGTCTACTGAGCCTGACCAGGAGTCATTCCTGAGCACTCAGGAGCATCCTATAAACGTTGCTAGGGAGTGGGAGAAGGTCCATCAATAAAGGAAATGGGCAAGGGGATTCAGTTACATTGGCAGGGTTAAGGAAGGAAAGAGCTAATATCCAAACCACAAAGCCAACATTACTGAAATCATGAGATCCAAACTTTAACAATTGAACTTAAAAAGGAACTACAATGGTGGTGGTAGGGAAGGGAACCTGGAAACACTGATGGAGGGAAGTTACATGGTGGTGGGATCAGTGCTAGAACATTGTATGTCTTAAACTCAACTATAAATAGCTTTGTGAATCATGGTGCTTTAATAAAAGAATACAATTGGCAAGCTATTAAAAAGTTAAATAAAGTCTTACAGCGTGGTCTAACAATCACATTCTATTATTTGTCTAAATGATCTGAAAATCTATTGTCCACAAAGAGCATACAAATATTTATAACATCCTTATTCATTATTACCCAAACCAAGGCATTCATAATGATTTTTAGTAGGTAAAGAAGCATAGTACAATTAATTATAAAAAACTACTCAGTGACAGTTAAATATCAAGTCCACAAAAACATAGACAAATAAAATATTTACTACTAAAAGAAAGAAATGGGTATGAAAATATTACTATATGATTCTACTTATACGATGTACAGGAAAAGCAAAAATATGGAGTCAGTAGAGTAGTGGGAGAGAAAGTGAGAAAACTATAGGGAGGGATTCAGTAAGTTGGGCACAAGGCATCATTTTGTTTAAGCTATTCTGTATGATCCTATAATGGTAGATACAGAAGTTTTATTTATAAAAATACATTTAACTCAACATCAAAAGTGAATTTTATTATACACAAATTAAAACAAGAACCACCTAAGAGATCAGGGAATACAAGGATATTATGCAGACTGTTATAAAAGAATCTAACCACATTACAAAGGAAGAAAGTGAGGACACAAATAACTTTGAAAATGAATGGTCAATAAGAATAAAAGCAAAGAAACCACAGCACTGAACTATGGCTGATAAAATTGTTTGCCACAGAGGCACAAGTGAACAATCCTGAACCCACTCTGTCTGAGCCACTTCACAGGAATGTCATTAAACAAGTACTAGGTAGCAGGTGAAAAAGTCCGATTTCTAATCTTACTGTAATAGAAGACTATAATAAGAAAGGAAGACTAAGATGATCCATGTGGGAATAATATTAGAGATATTGAGTATGAATTTGTGCTTAGCTTAATATAATAGAAACATTTCAGGTGTGAATATATGCATGTTGATATATACACATATATTTACTTTCTCTGTCAGCTAAGAGGACTTAAAAGAAATAAGACAAGTAAAGCTAGTATTCAGATAGTTATTGATTTTTTTGTTTGTTTGTTTTTGAGCCACACCTATTTGATGCTCAGGGGTTACTACTGGCTAAGCGCTCAGAAATTGCCCCTGGCTTGGGGGGACCATATGGGGCGCTGGGGGATTGAACTGCGGTCCTTCCTTGGCTAGTGCTTGCAAGGCAGACACCTTACTTCTAGCGCCACCTCTCCGGCCCCTCAGATAGTTATTGTTAGATTAGGAACTATGAAGTGGATAAGTGGTAGAAACATGTGTGAGGCCATGGGTTCAGTAACCAGCATCACACACACAAAAAAGAAGAAAATGAATGAATAAAAAAAGGCCTAGTCTCATATAAAATAAACCCAAATAACAACAACCTAAAAGATACTAGTGTTAAAAATGAAAGATGCTCTCTTATCTACCCTTAACCCCCTTCTTCTCAGATAACTCCCAATTTTCTTTCTATACCCAAGTTTTTCTAGTTGTTTTATTCATTTTCTTTGCTTATTCATATAGAATTATCAGTGAAATGATGCAGTACTTGTTTTTATCTGAATTATTCACTTAGCATAATACTTTCAAGTCACAATCATGTTGTCATGTTTCCAAACTTTGATTCTATGATATTCACACAATAATAAAGTTGTCTAACAGTTAATTTTTCAGAATATATCCCCATTGTTAAATAATGTCAAACTGTAGATCATAAAGTGGTTCTATCTTTAATTTTCTGAGAAGTCTCCATACTGTTTTCTAGAGGCTTCTCTAACAAAATATGATATCTGACAATAAGTGTTCACTAAATAATTATTATTATTATTATTATTGTTGTGGTTTTTGGGTCACACCCGGCAGTGCTCAGGGTTTTTTCCTGGCTCCGTGCTCAGAAATTGCTCCTGGCAGGCATAGGGGACCATATGGGACGCCGGGATTCGAACCGATGACCTTCTGCATGAAAGGTAAATGCCTTACCTCCATGCTATCTCTCTAAATAATTTTTTTTTTTTGGTTTTTGGGCCACACCCGGTGATGCTCAGGGGTTACTCCTGGCTGTCTGCTCAGAAATAGCTCCTGGCAGGCATGTGGGGACCATATGGGACACCGGGATTCGAACCAACCACCTTTGGTCCTGGATCGGCTGCTTGCAAGGCAAACGCCGCTGTGCTATATCTCCGGGCCCTCTCTAAATAATTCTTAATGAAACACACTACTCAAATTCCAATTTTCTGCTTACTTTATCTCACCATGCCTCATGAGAAAGTGACATAAACTTATATCAATTTTTTCTCCCACCCCCAACTTATATCAAGTTTTAAAGTATAGAGGTATGGTAGGCAAGAGGCTGCAAGTGGACCACATAACTGACCTGGTCACACCATGTCACTAAAGTTTCTACTACACTGGCTTCATGGTCACTTTTTTAAGGTAACCTATGCCTGTGAAAAAAGGGCTTTAGTTTGTTCAAACTGGACTTTGGGACTTCCAATAGCCTGCTTAACTTGTCATAGACTTGCATAGAAGCTCTACCCACGATTCCCTCTTTTCTTGTCTTTTTCATTCAGTTCAGATCATCTCTGCAAGTTATCTCTGGATCCTCTTCAAGTTCTCTCACATGCATTTACCCTAATAAAATTCTTGAAAATCTAATATGAGAGAGTGAGTATACTGTAACGGATACAGCGACTGCTTTAAATGCTGTTAACCCTGGACAAACCGCAGTTCGAATCCCGACCTCCCACATGGTCCCCCGAACGTGACTTCTGGCTGAAAATCTAATATGATCTTTGTAAAATATTTTCAGAATATGTGAACTAACAAAGCATGCCAACCATTCCATCTAAGAAAAAATTAGTAAAAGCATCTAAGGCTTAAAAAAAGTTACCTTGATCTTAAGACAAGGTTTTTTTGGGGGGGCGGGGGGCACACCCAGCAATACTCAGGCTCTGCACTGAGGAATCATTCCTGGTGGGCTTAGGGGACTACATGAGATGCTGGGGATCGAACCTGGGTTGGCCATGTGCAAGGCAAGCACCCTACCTTCTATGCTACTGTCCCAGCTCCCTATTTTTTCTTTTGATTAAATTTAATTTCAATGGACAAAGCAGCTCTTGGCTATGTTGAGACATACCTTAATTTCTCTTGTTTTTAGTACACTGTTTCTTTAGAACTCCTAATGTTAAGTGAACCAGATTTACCATTCCAGGAAGAATAATGACCTGGATTACTCAGAAAAGCTCTAAGGAAGGAATTTTTCAAAATTATTCTTGGTTTTTACATTTTTGGGCTACATCCAGTCATGTTCAGGAGTTAGTCTCAGCTATTCAAGGGTTATTCCTGGCAGTTCTCAGGGATCAGATGTTGCCAGGGATTGAATCTGGACTTCCTGAATGCAAACATATGTTCAACCCTTTGAGCAATCTCCTATGAGAATATAGAAGATAAACAAGGACAAAGATGTAAGATGGAGTGGAGAAGTCATGCTTTGAAGAAAAAAAATCTGTACAGAGGGGAAAGGGTATATAGTAAATATGACTTTTCTGGAAGACTGCTACTATTCCACCCCTGGGGTTAGGCAAATATGCAAGTGAATCAAACTGAATTAAGTAAATCAAACTGTGACCTCTATTTGCCTTATGTAAGGAAGGGCATACATTCTGCTCCTATTATCACTTTCATGATGATTCCACCTTTTAAAGTAACTAAAGCTTAGAATGATTACATGATTTGCCTAGTTTCACAAAGCTACATATGGCAGAGCTAGAATTTTTTAGAATTTTAGAAATTTAGAATTTTAGCTAAAAAGTAAGTATCCAACCTCAGGCAAATAGTACCTACTCACTTTTTTTTTTGTTTTAGATTTTTAAAAATTATTTTATTTTGAAAACCTTTGGCTTGTGTCACTATAAGCAAGCCACTTGGATCAGATTCTGTTGAAGCATGTAACAGACTCGAAATATTCATTGGTTTAAGAATTAAGATCAAGACTGAATATTACAAACAGCAATTAGAATGATAATAATTATAATGAAATAATCATCTTCCCAGTGAGCAAAGTTGAAATTTTGAATGGTAAAGAGTCTGTCTGAAACCGAAAGTCCACGAGTTCAGCAATGTACTGCTGCCAATTAACTGGCAAACTGGTATGATCATTTCAGAGCAAAAATATCACTGTTTGGTATACTCCTGTAATGTAAACACTGTAATGTAAACTACCAGTTTCACTATGAGATATATATCCAGGCATTAATGAGAATGTTTCTAGCTACTGCAAATGTCTTACTCTCCATTTAAGAAGTACTGGAATAATTTACCGTGAATTCAACCCAAAGAAAGAGAAGTCTGGCTTCTTACTTTTGTGGCTTCAATTTTAGTAGACTGCCAGGACTAGCTATACTTTTTTCCTTTAAGCTCCAAATAAATATCTGTATTTCTCATTAGTTTTTTTCCATCTTTAAACAAATTTTAGTGACTTTCCAAAAAAAAAAAAAAAAAGATTATGACCAAAAAACAGGCAGCGGGCTTTACTGTGAAATCTGAAAGCCTGGAATGCCTAAGCCACCCAATTCTAGAGTAAAATGATGATTTTTTTTAAAGTACATTGAAATATTAAACCTCCTAATCAATGCCATTCATAATAATCATCTACTGTGAATCAAAGACTGAGTCAAATGCATTCAGAGAAAATACATGCCATTCATGTAGAAATAATAAAGCCCGTGAAATTGGAAACTATATTTAATTTCATTTCCTATGACAGCGGTTTTCAAAATTATTTTAGGCAACACAATATTTTCTTCTAATGAAGTATCAGAATCATGCCCTGTGCAAAGCAAGCAAAGATGAGAGGGGAGAGGCTCAGGCTGAAGCATGTGTAAGTGTTTTAGTAGAGGAAGTGTGCCACATGTGAACCTCCAGGCAGAACATTACGCCCGGTAGCTAACCCTTTAGAGACCTCTTGGGACTGTGGGAGTCAGAGCTTGAAAACTATCGTTAAAAAAGGACAATCACCCTTTAATACTATTTTCACAATTATGACCCCAAATCAATCACATGCCCATTTACCTGTGAGCTTTAAAATGTTTTCCGTCAACAGAAATATTAATATCTGGACAACACTGTTTGACGTACAGTTTCAATAAGTCTTCTCCTAATTCTGATGCCGCTTCCAAGTCTTTATCTTTAAAGGAAATAAGAAAAAACAAGACTAAAGGACAGTTTCTTTATTACTCTGAATATTTAAAAGATTAGAATTCTATCTCACCAAAGGTTTTTTGACACATTTATTTCAATTTGTTACTAAGAGTGACAATGACTAGACTGTTTAAATGGTAAATTCAACATAAAATACAAATAAAAAAAATCACTCACACTTTCTGCCTTGAAACGTGTATTTTCACTTATATTTAAATATAGGCATACTTTTAAATATAGATACACATTAAATATATATATCATATCACAAAGCCACACATCAAACTTAAAATACCTCAAAGACATCTGACTTAGGAAATTAAAAAATTTCCCAGTTTTGATACTGCTTTTCAATAGTACTTAATTCTATCTGACTCCTATTCCTTCTTATGAGTAAAGCTGTAAACAAAAAGAAATTCATGTGAAATTAATTTATAGATTATAGAATGTGAATTTAATATTAATACAATATATCATACAGAGTATATCTACTTCAAAAGGTTTTTAATGTAAGTAGTGGTAAGTTAAATATAAGACATACATACCTGTATAAAACTAAAAATACTAGACAGTAGAGCTCTGTTAGTGCTGAAACATGCTAGTATATTTGGTAAGAATCATAACTGGACTGAAAAAATGTCAATACTGGCTTTACTTTCAAGAGTGCCAGAATCCAACCACTAGTCATTATCTCCACTGCTACCACATTCATCTAAGCCACCATAGTTTCTAATCTATTTTTTTTTACAGTAACTTCTCCTAACAATTGTTTCCACTGTGGCTCACTCCTTCTGTTCACCCGGACTATTTTTAATAAAATATTCAGAGGTATGTTTCTAAAATGTGGGTCAGATCATAGCCCATCCCAATCCAAAACCCAGAAGAGACTCTCCATTTCCTTGTGAAAAGATGGCTTACCAGGACCTACATCTGCCTCTTTATTACCTGTCTAATCTCACTGACTATTCTTTTTTCCACTCATTTCTTCAAGCATTAATACTCCAAATATTAAAATATTTGTACTACCATTCCTGTCTTCAACACCCTTCTCAGAAAGTCACTTAGCTAATCTATCCTTATTGTCTTTGCTTAAAAGTCAACTTTTTAGGTGACTGAAGCTGACCCTAAGCACCTACTTAAAATCGTAAATCCAGTTATTAGCATTCTCAATCCAATTTTTTGACATGAATTTTTGTTTACAATAATAATTTCTCATGAGCATAATTCCAATAGTACTCACATCAGCAGTATACCCATTTCTCTCCAAAAGACCCAAATCCCCTCCTTCTCAGTCCCCTCCACAACCCAGCTGTGTCTATCTTTTTCTATAGCATTACATTTTTTAACTTGTGTGTGTATGTATGGTAAAGATTGTATAGTATATGGTATATGCCTTTCATATATGCAAGGCAAATGTCCTAGTGCTGAATCAGATATCCAGCCTATACTTACTTTGTTACTTTTATACTATGCTATTTACACTTATCCCTGCCATACCTTCTCTAACTAGAATGTAAATTCCAAAAGGGCTACAGTTCAGTTTAGTAATCAATCATTTCTCTGACCTAGAATAGTGAATGACAGAATAGATTTCTATGTAAATTTTTGGAATAAACAAAATACTAAATATATCAAATACCATATAACGAAGTTGGGTTTTCTTCTGTTTTGTGATTTTGCATTAATAGAAATTGAATCCAAGCCTCGTGCAGGCAACGCATATGCTCTACTCCCTGCAAAATAAAGGTTTTTGAATGCAAAAACAAAACTCCAATTGGTACTAGGTGAGGGAAGAAGGGAAAGCCTACACAGGGCTTAAAGCATATAAATTAGGGGCCAGAGTGATAGTACAGAGGGTAAAGTGCTTGCCTTGCATATGGGCTGACCCAGATTTAATCCCCTGTTTCCCATATGAGACACCAGGAATGATTCCTGAGTACAGAGACAGAAATAATTGCTAAAAATGGCTGTGGTCCCAAAACAAACAACAAAAACAAAAAGCATATGAATTAATGGAAGATTTCCAAGAGAAATAGTCTTCAATTTGATTACTCAAAAAATTAAAACCTGGTGTTTGATATAATATCATTATTATTTTTATTATTATTTTTGCTTTTTTGGGCCACACCCAGTGATACGTAGGGGTTACTCCTGGCTATGCACTAAGAAATTGTTCCTGGCTCGGGAGACCATATGGGATGCTGGGGATCAAGCCAAGGTCCATCCTGCATCTGCCACGTGTAAGGTGAACACCCTACCACTGTGCTATTGCTCTGGCCCCCACAGAAAATTTTTTAAAAAGACAATTTGATAGCTGAAAGTTACTGGTGTATAGTGTCTCAACTCCCATCTATGTAGTCAAATAGCAGGCTGAACTTAATACAACAATATACAATATAATGTATGTTCCTGCCAGATTTTTAAATTATTAAATTTCCCAAGTTATAGAAATATCTTTTTATTGTAAGTCCCTTTTTTCTTTCTTCCTTCCCTTTTGTTTTTGTTTTTGTTTTTGTTTTTGGGCCATACCTGGCAGCACTCAGGGGTTACTCCTGGCTCTGTGCTCAGAAATCACTCCTGGCAGGCATGGGGGACCATATGGGATGCTGGGATTTGAACCACTGTTGGTCCTGGGTCAGCACTTGCAAGGTAAACACCCTACCGCTGTGCTATCTCTCTGGCCCCCATAAGTCCCTTTTTTCACTTCAAGTTTATGCTACTGAGATTTGGAATATGGCTCCTAGCTAATGTCATAATGGAGACTGACCCCAGAAAGACTAAACAGATTAGAGAATGAGACCATGAAGATCCATTCTCATTCTTTCTGGACAGGAAGAGGGACTACAAATTCAATAATGAGCTTCAGGGAGCTAGCACTCTGATGTACTGGAACAGAAGTGGCCCTTGGAAGAATAAGGACATGCTCTGTACATTACTCCTTCTTGGCCTCCAGACTTAGGCCCTCTACAACTTTTTCATTTTAGATATTTCAGAGGTGTGGTTTGTTCGTCAATATTTTTTGAGGGCAAAAGAGTTGGACCACAATTGGCGGTGACAAGAGGCTACCCAAGCTTTTTGGTCAAGGGTTACTCCTGGCACTGCTTAAGGCAGCATATGAGGTGCCAGGGATGGATCTGGGCCCATTTGCAAACAAAGTATTAATCCTAGATTCTCTCTAGAGAATTTCTAGATTCTTTTACCACTTCTTTGTTGGCTTTTGGGCCACTCTTGGTGGTGTTCAGTGGTTACGCCTGACTCTGTGCTCAGAAATCACTCCTGGCAGACTTGGGAGACCATATGAGATGCCTGGAATCAAACGTGCATCTGTCCCAGTTCGGCTGCATGCAAGGAAAATGTCCCACCTCTGTACTATCACTCTGGCCCTCTTTTGTCATTTTTTTAAAGTACCTTTGGGATAACCATTTATTTTTGTAAATATTAGCTTGACTTTCTTGCTCTTGGTACCAGGATCAATCCTAAGACCTTACACATGCAAAATATGTGCTTTACAATCCACTGAGCTACAATGCAGACCCCAGAGTTATATAATGACCCGTAAATGAAGGTAAAATGTTTTCCTGAGTTCTGTGAATCGTTTTAACAAATTACTGAATCTTGGCTGATGGTTACTGCAGGAATTCCGGATTTGTATGCAGCTGGCACAGTGTGGGTAGTACAGGGGACTAGAATAGGTTACCCCCAAAACATGCTACTTTGGCAAATGAATTATTTTTAGCTAAAGACAACTGAGAACTAACAGATGGAGGAAAAGCTTTTACCTCCCCCAACTGCCTAAAAACAAAGTATGGATTTCTCCTTTTATGAGGGAAATTTCCATTTGTAAAGGTAGATCTTCTTACCAGGAAGAAGATGCTTTTATCACTAACCACTCATTTGTACAGTAAAACAACCTCTATTTTCTATCTATTTTCTCCTTGAACTTCTCCCTACCTTGTCCTCCAGTTTCCAGGAGCCCCATCCATTCCCCAAATGATCTAAGACAAATTAGGCCTCAATTACCAGTGTCCCCTATTGAATCTCCTTTCTTTGTTAAAATTATTGATGCAGGGGCCATAGAGTTAGCATGGAGGTAGGGCTTTTGACTTGCAAGCAAAAGGATGGTGGTTCGAATCCCAGCATCCGATATAGTCCCCCGAGCCTTTCAGAAGCAATTTCTGAGCATAGAGCCAGGAGTAACCCCTGAGCATTGCCAGGTGTGACCCAAAACAAAACACAACAAAACAAAATTATTGATGCAGAAAGTAAATTAAAAAAATCTTTGGGGCTGGTGAGGTGGCGCTAGAGGTAAGGTGTCTGCCTTGCATGTGCTAGCCAAGGAAGGACTGCAGTTCCATCCTCTGGCATCCCATATGGTCCCCCCAAGCCAGGAGTAACCCCTGAGCATCAAATGGGTATGGCCCAAAACAAAACAAAACAAAACAAAATCTTTTCCTCCCTTTTTAAGAAAGTAGGCCCCAGGGTAATACATTTTAAGATGTCATAATACCAAGAAATGTTTGTAGTAACAAAGAGCTATAAACTCAAAAAAAATTGGAACTGGAGAAATAATACAGTAGTTAAGGCCTTTTATACAGCCAAAATGTAGACTTGATCCCTATACCAAATACAGTTCTCTGAGTGCTGCCAAAAGTCATCCCTGAGCACAGAGCCAGGAGTGAGCTCTGAGCACTTCTGATGCAGACTCAAAACCTAAAAAAAAAATTAAATTAAATGTTTGGAAAAAAAAAAAGACTCATGGTAAAAGGGAGTCTTCCTGCTTCAAACTTGGGGTGAAGGCTAGAACTTGTCTCTGGAAGAGAACATCAATATTATTCTTGACAACTCTCAAGAAAAGAGGCTTAATCTAAGCTGAGAAAACTTGGAGGAGTGGAAAGAGCATAAATAATGAGCTTCCCAAAGCAGCTCAGAACCATCAATTCTGGGGTCTCCAAACAACACCTCAAGGGTTGCCTTGATTTTCCAAACTAGTGAGACATTTCCTTTAATTTGGGGTTGTTGTACTCTTGTTCTCTGAAGAAGCCCACATTCTTCTTATAATGAGTATTCTCCCTTAATAAAGTTACTTTGATTTCTATCATTTTCTCTAGAAATTTTTTCCTGAATGAAAGACATTTCGTGGAGGCTGGGATGACTTCTTTTCCAATGACACACATACTCTTAACTTCAGCCTGGAGAACCAGAGCACCTAGAAAATCCAGGATGTAAAGGCCTCAACCATGATGATCAAGTGGGTCAAAAGTGCAGTTTCCTAGCTGGGTCAAAAGTGCAATTTCCTAGCTGTCATCAGGCTGGCAGGACATTAATGCCCTTGCCATGCATAAGTTTGTGCAGACTTTACCATTCTGGTCTACTTATCTCACTGACAATACTTCTGCTACTTTTTAGTTAAGTTTAATTCTTGGGCTAACTAAGGAATCTAAGAGTTTATTCCTACTGTTGAAATTAATTTCTAGGACCTGAAGCAACTCCTGATCAGGGTGTCATATCAGCAAACTAAATATTCATGTTCCTGTAAGTCCTCTGCTTGATAAAGAAAGCAGTTTTTCAGCCTATTCCCAAGCATTAAGTCAACTCTGGGTTGTATACTTACTTTGTGATCCTTCTCTTTATAAATAAAATCAGATTTACAATCCTACCAATCATTTCCTGCTTCCTTGTGGCTATTTCTAATGCCCTATAATGACTTTGTAATTCTTCAGAAACATTACTAATTGTGAGATACTAACTCTTTACAATACTTTCCCTTGAATAAAGTACATCAGACTAGGGCTAGAGAGACCCATCACTAAGCTAGAGTTCATGATTTGCATGCTGAAGATTCAGGTTCAATTCCCAGTACTACATTGTTCCCTGGCCTGCCACCACCAGGAGCAACCCCCAGCACAGAGCAGTGAGTATATTCAAAATACCACCAAATTTTTCCAAAAACAAACAACCACCAAAGAGCCTCAGCAAACTAAACGGTTTACCTTTGTTACACAACATTTCACCAACAGTATCCTAGGCACTCCATTTGTGACTGTATCTACAATAGAAATACGTTTGCAAGACTAACTCATATTTCACCTAGAAATCATGGCTATGCACCATTAATACAAGAACTGAATTGTTAGATATCCTGTTGGTTTTTAAAGAGAAAACACAAATGCAAGCCACTGCTGCTTAACCAGTGGCTGTGGAATTTGGGGCCAACCCCACCCAGAAGCATCTGTGGAAGCCTCGTGATCAGAGGTGAACTGACACCCACCAAGAAGAGTGGAGTCTGACCACAACTGAATGCCTTTCAAGCTGCTGCTGTCTGAACCCGCAGCTGTGGGTTTTGGTGCCAACTCTGCCCAGAAGCATCTTGGGAAGCCACATGATCAAAAGGCAGCTGGCACCACCAAGAAGGGTAAAGCCAGAGGAGCTAGACAACACCGCTTTGCTCCAGGCCATGCATATCTACTACTCAATGAAGCCTAGAACAAAATGCAGAAAAAAAAAAAATCACACTATAGATGTGACAATGGGGAAACAACGCAGGCCAATACCATGCATAGAGATTGAAGATGGCACCATCCCCAGAAATCTAGATACACATTCTTCTCCAATGCACATGGGTCATTCTCCAGAATAGACCACATGCTGGTCCATAAAACATACCTCCTTAAAATCAAGAGGACAGAAATCGAACAGACTACTTTCTCAAATCACAATGCACTGAAATTAGAAGTCAACTACAAAGGGACTCAGAAGAAAAACTTTAACACCTAGAAACTAAACAGCTCTCTACTGAATAACCAGTGGGTCAGAGATGAAATCAAAGAGAAAATCAAAAAATTCCTGAAAACAAATGCAAATGAAGACACAAAATATCTGAATTTGTGGGACACAGAAAAAGCAGTACTAAGAGTAAATTTATAGCTTTGCAAGCACACATCAAGAAGAGGCATACATAAATAGCTTAATGAAGCGGCTTATAAAATTAGAAAATGATCAACAAAATGAACCAAAAGTAGGTAAGCAGAAGGAAATAACAGAGCTTAGAGCAGAAATCAATGAAGTGTAAATCCAAAAAAACAAACTGAAAAATCAACAAAAGAAAAAGTGGGTTCTTTGAAAAAAAAAATAAAAAAACAAGATTGATAAACCACTAGCAAAAATCAAAAAGAAAGGAGAGAAACTTAAAAACTGGATTATAGGGCCCGGAGAGATAGCACAGCGGCGTTTGCCTTGCAAACAGCTAATCCAGGACCAAAGGTGGTTGGTTCGAATCCCGGTGTCCCATATGGTCCCCCGTGCCTGCCAGGAGCTATTTCTGAGCAGACAACCAGGAGTAACCCCTGAGCACCGCCAGGTGTGACCCAAAAAAACAAAACAAAAAAAACTGGATTATATATTAAAAGCAGGAAATCACTATAGATAATACAGAGATTCAAAGGACAATCAGAGACTGCTTTTAGAAACTCTATGCCACAAAATATGAGAACCTGGAAGAAATGGATAATTTCTTGGACACATAATCTTCCATGGTTGAATCAAAATAATATAAAATATCTAACCAGATCCATCACTATTGAGGAAATTAAAATGGTAACCAAATGTCTTCCCCAAAACAAAAACCAAGGCCCAGATGGGTTCACTAATGAATTCTTTCAAGTCTTTCAAGAGGAACTACTACCAATCCTTTTCAGGCTCTTTCAAAAGAAGAAACAGAAAAACTACCAAATAGTTTTTATGAAGTTAACATCACCCTGATACCAAAACCAGATAGAGATGCTGAAAAAATAATCTATAAACCAATATCCCTGATGAACACAGATGCAAAAAGATCCTCAACAAAATTCTGGCAAATAGGATCCAAAACCTCATCAAGAAGAACATACACCATGACCAAGTAGGTTTCATGCCAGTAATGCAAGGATGGTTTAACAAACATAAATAAATAAACTTAATACAACATATCAACAAAATAAAAATAAAAACTATATGATCATATTAATAGATGCAGAAAATGCAATCAATAATGTCCAACACTCATTCATGATAAAAAAAAAAACAAGATTGGAATAGAAGGAAGAAACTTTTCTTCCATCTATCACAAGCCCATGGCAAATATTCTCAATGGAGATAAATGAAAAGCTTTCCCTCTAAAATATAATACAAGACTAGGCTTCACCCTCTTATCATTCAACATATCATTCAACATAATACTGGAAGTACTTGCCATAGCAATTAGGCAATAAAAATATATCAAGAGCATCCAGATAGAAAAGAAAGAAACCAAGCTTTGTTTGCAGATGATGATACTATATTTAGAAAACCCTAAAGACTCTACCAAAAGGTTCTAGAAACAATAGATTAATATAGAAATGTGGCAGGCTACAAAATTAATGCGTAAAAATCAATGGCCTTCTTATACACCAAAAATGATAGAGAAGAAATGAACATTAAAAAAGCAATTCCATTCATATTAGTGCCACAGAAACTCAAATAACTTGAAGTAAACTTAAAGAAAGAGGTGAAGGACCTATACAAAGAAAACTACAAAGCACTGCTTCAGAAAATAAAAGAGGACACAAGAAAATGACACACATACACTCTCATGAATTGAGAGGATTAACATCATTAAAATGGCAATACTCCCCAAAGCACTGTACAGATTTAATGCAATTCCTTTAAGGATACCCATGACATTTTTCAAATAAGTGGATCAAATACTCCTGAAATTCATTGTAACACCCTTAATAGCTAAAGCAATCTTAATGAAAAAGAAGATAGGAGGCATCACCTTCTCCAACTTTAAATTGTAATACAAAGCAATAGCCATTAAAACAGCATGGTATTAGAATAAAGACAGACCCTCAGATCAGTGGAACAGACTTGAGTATTCAGAGAATGTTCCCCAGACATACAATCAATTAATCTTTGATAAAGGGGCAAAAAAAAAAAAAAAACCAACAAAAAACCCACACACACACACACAGAAAAAAAAACGCAAAATGGAGCAAGGAGTATTCAACAAGTATGGCTGGGACAACTGGTCAGCCACATGCAAAAAAACAAATTTGGACCTCCATCTAACACCATGCACAAAGGTCAAATCCAAATGGATTAAAGACCTTGATATGAGACCCAGAACCATAAGATATATAGAAGAATGTCAAGATAAATACTCCATGACATTGAGACCAAAGGCATCTTCAAGGAGGAAACATCACTCTCCAAACAAGTGGAAGCAGAGATAAACAGATGGGACTATATTAAGCTCAGAAGCTTCTGCACCTCAAAGGAAATAGTGATGAGGATACAAAGGCCACCCACAGAATGGGAGAAGCTATTCACCCAATACCCATGAGATAAGAGGCTAATATCTAAGATATTCACAGTACTGACAGAACTTAAGATAGAAAACATCTAACCCCATCAAAATATGGGGAGAAGAAATGAATAGAAAATTCCTCAAAGAGTAACTACAAATGGCTAAAAGACACATGAAAAATTGTCCACATTACTAATCATCATGGAGATGCAAATCAAAAGCAACAATGAGATATAGTCTCATGCCACAGAGACTGGCATACATCACAAAGTATAAGAAAAATCAGTGCTGTTGGGGATGTGGGAAGAAAAGAACTCTTATTCACTGCTGGTGGGAATGCCATCTAGTCCAGTCTTTATGGAAAACAATATGGATATTCCTCAAAATCCTGGATATTGAGCTCCCATATTATCCAGCTATACCACTCCTAGGGATAAACCCTAGGAACACAAAAACACAATACAAAAATGCCTTTGTACATGTATATTCATGGCAGCAGTATTTACAATAGCCAGAATCTGAAAACAATCCAGATGCCCAACAACAGATAACTGACTAGGAACTGTGGTACATATACACAATGGAATACTATGCAGCCATTAGAAAAAAATGAAGTCATGAAATTTTCCTATGCATGAATGGACATGAAAACTATTATGCTGAGAGAAATAAGTCAGAGGGAAAGAGATAGACACAGAATAGTCTCATTCATATATGAAATTTAAGAAAAATAAAAGACATTACTGTAATAATACCCAGAGACAATAGAGATGAGGGCTGTAGGGACCAGCCCATGGTCTGAAGCTTACCACACAAAGTGATGAGTTCAGTTAGAGAAATAACTACACTGACAACTATCATGACAATGGTAGTGAGAGAAATAGAATGCCTTCTCAAAAACAGGCCTGTCTTGAATGCAGGCAAGGGGTAGGTGAGGAGGGAGATGGAGGACACTGGTGGTGTGAAGGCTGCACTAGAGAAGGGGTGTTCTTTTCTTATAACTGAACCGAACTAGAAACATGTTTGTAATCATGATGCTTAAATAAAGATATTAATTAAAAAAATAAAGACGGGGGTCAGAGAGATAGCACAAATGTAGGGGGCATTTGTCTAGCATGCGGCTGACCCAGGACTGATGGTGGTTCGATTCCCAGCATCCAAATGTTCCCTGAGCCTGCCAGAAGCGATTTCTGAGTGCAGAGCCAGGAGTAAGCCCTGGGTGTGACCCAAAACCAAAAAATAAAATAGATTCAATTAAAAAAAAAGAGAGAACATATAACTGGATTCAGAAGTAGTGCTAGTCAATAAATGCAGCAAATAAAAAAAAAAATCCAAATCTCAGTGTTTCTCAACCAAAGGAATCATTTCACTGTATCATGATATTGTTCTGCTTATATTCTCTATTTCTGCAAAATAGTTATTAAACTCCTTAAAATTGATTGAATAAAGTGACCCATGTATTTGTCTGGGACAGTCCCAATTAATGCCTGTAGCATTACTTTTAATAGAAATAATAAATCTTCATCTTGAACTCCCTTAAAAATGTTCTAGTTTGGGGAGAGAAAAAAGAGCAAGCCCTAGTTATCAGAAGCCCTTTCCCCTCTGGCAAGAGTAAGCCAGAAAAGACCCCCCATAAGCCCTCATCACCCCCAACTTTACAGACCCTATTTTTTAGTGGGATTGAGACACAGGGAACCAAAAAACAGATTTTAAAACCGGACCATATGTAAACAGTGCCTCCCCCACGGAGCCTCCAGCCTCTGCAGTCAGAAGCCCATCCTGATCAGGAGAGTTCAGTGGGATCTGTACATACAAACTCTGGCCACAGTTGTGCTGTCCCACAAACCCTGCTGACAGTTCAGACTGCACCAGACAGTTCTAGGCAAATCAATTCCAACTTCTTTGAAAATATATAGCCCCTAAACCAAAGGAAAAACCCAACAAACTAAACTGCAACATCTCTACCATACTTGTGTAACCTCACCTACCTAGAATAAACCTTAAAACAAATCTACCTCCAACTACATCCTCCACAATTAAACAGACCACTTTTTGTTTTGTTTTGTTTTGTTTTTGTTTTTGGGCCACACTCGACAGTGCTCAGGGGTTACTCCTGGATCTACGCTCAGAGATCGCTCCTGAGAGGCACAGAGGACCATATGGTATTCGAATCAATATTGGTCCTGGGTCGGTCACTTGCAAGGCAAATGCCCTACTACTCTGCACCCCAGACCACTTTTAAAAAGCAAACAAACCCTGAAACTCCAGCACCCCAATCTAACCTATGCAAAGAACAATGGGGAAACTAAAGAAAACACCAGCAGCTGGAGATATGAAGAGAAATCCTAGCAGATTTCCAAGTCCTCCAAAATGCACAAACTTCATAGATGAGGAACTAAAAATAAAATCAGCATTTAATGTCTTAGCAATGGAATTCAAAGAGTCACTAACCAAAGCAATTAAGAAATCCATAGATGAATAATTCATCCACTTCAAAAAAGAATTCTATCAGATGAGAGAGTCCATACAAATGGAACTAAGGAAACTAAAATATATGCTAGCAAACCACAGTGGCAGAACTACAAAGAATCGCATGGATGAACTTGAAGACAAAATCCAAGCCAGCAACAACCTAGGAGTCAATAAGGAAATGAGAGACAAAACACTGGAAGAAAATGTAAAGTACTTATGAACAAAGACAAAAGAAATAATCTACGATTTATAGACCAGAAGGAGAGGAAAAAGGGAAATGGGGAAAAACAAGTAGTGAGGGAAATAATAGCAGAGAATTTTCCCACTCTAGAAAGAGACACCTATACAAATCTGAGAAGTTAAAAGAGTTTCGAATAATATAGACCCTAATATATCAACACTAAGACATATAGTAATCCAAATGGCAAAAAAAAAACCTAAAACTAATAATTATATATTATTTTCCTCTAAATAGTACCTAAAAATGTCAAGTACCTAGGAATCAATCTAACAAAAGAGTAGAAAGACCTATACCATGAAAACCTCAAAATGCTTCAGTAAGAGATTGAAGAGGACCTAAGGAACTGAAAGAATATTCCATGCTCATAGGTAGGAAGAATCAACATCATCAAAATGACCATTTTACCTAAACTACTATATATATTAAATGCAATCCCTATCCAAATTCAGACATAATTTTTTTTTTTTTTTTGGTTTTTGGGTCACACCCGGCGGTGCTCAGGGGTTACTTCTGGCTGTTTGCTCAGAAACAGCTCCTGGCAGGCACGAGGGACCATATGGGACACCGGGATTCGAACCAATCACCTTTGGTCCTGGATCGGCTACTTGCAAGGCAAACGCCGCTGTGCTATCTCTCCAGGCCCACAGACATAATTTTTAAGGACTTAGAACAATCAATTATAAAGTTTGTGTGGAACCACAAAAGACCTAGGTTAGCCAAATCCATATTGAAAAACAAGAAACTGGGTGGCATTTCTTTACCTAACTTGAAGATTTACTATAAAGCTATGGAGATCAAAACAACTTGGTACTGGAACAAAGACAGAGTAGCAAAGTATCAGAATAGAATATCCAGTGACATACCCCCAAATATACTGTCAACTAATATGTGACAAAGGAGCCAAAAATTTGAAATGGAACAAAGACAGTCTTTGGGGGAACCATATAGGATGCTGGGAAACAGAACCGGAGTCTGTTGGGGTTGGCTGTGTGCAAGGTAAATGCCCTACTGCTGTATTATTGCTCAGACCCCTGGGGTATCTATATTTTCTTTGTATGTTTAATTCCTTAATAGTTATACTTCTTAGTGTGTTTAGTTCCAAATATAAAGATAGCCTCCTCCAATTTTTTTTGTGCTTGTTTTGGTTCTGCTTAGTAAGAAATTATAGTAGAAAAGTCTTGCTTGGGATAAAAGTTCATGTCAAAACCAGGACATAGAGATTGTATAGCCTGTCATTTTTACTCCCAAATGCACCAACAATATGGCATCATTCCTTTTTGCAAAAGGCACACTAAAATGAGGAAATCATATGTAGAAAACAAGTTCTTATCTACTAGGGATAAGAAAGCATAAATTTTTTAATACAGGGACACCTCCCACCCTGAACATTTGTTATGGGGACTCAACTTAGAACTCATGTGATTGGATATCAACTGTCCAACCCTGAACCCCGGATCCCAACCTAGAACTGACACAGTTCCCTGCAACAGTACCAGAAATCAAACCCTCGCCTAAGGGAATCCCCAATACTGCTCTGGTACCAACTTGTGCCAGAGTAGGTTCCTACGACATCCTGATGATAAGGAAACAGCAACAAAAAGATCTAAGGGCAGGTTGTCCTATCTCACCACCTAACAGTGAGATGAAATCAGAAGACACTGTCCTTTGATCTGTGCAAAAACCAAAATCACTAATTACAAAAGACTGACTATAACAACCTTGATTGAGCAGAACTTCTAGAACCATAAAGAAAGACTCTATTCTAGGCTTTGTCCTAGGATCTGTGCAAAACCCAAGATCTCTAATTACAGAGGACTGACTTTGACAACCACAACTGAACAGAACATTTCCTGCCAACAAAAACACAACCTTGCGGTTCGACATTATCCAGAGCCTGTAGCTGACCCCGTGATAGTATGCTTCAAGGATAGAGACACTCTGTATCTCTTAAGCTAAGAGAATTTCCTTTCTAATTTCCCCAATACTTACTGTGCCTATGCAAAACAAAACAAAAAAACCTTGCCATACCAGCACCCTCTCTCCCTTTTATTTTATTTTTCTTTATTTTTCTTTTTTCTTCTCCTAAATTAATATTTATAGCTCCTAGAGGTTATAAAGGAACTCCTGCCCACTTTTTTTTTTTTAAACAGAACCATAGAACAGGAATTATCTTGTACTGCCTCAGATTTCTATGTCTTCCTATAAATTGAGAAAAAAAAGTGGATAGTCCCAGGGACAAAGCAGTCTCATGAACACTGAGTGGAAATAAAAAATGATCAGACCTACATACTTAACCTGAAGTCAACGACAATATAATCAAGAGACCCAAACTACAACAAGCTATACACAAAAGGGACTGTTACAGCAGCATTCCAGGGGGCTAAGAGGGAGGATAGGATGCATGCTGGGAACAGTGGTGGAGGGAGGTCAACACTGGTGGTGGGAATTCCCCTAATGCACCGTTTAATGCGCCGTCACTATGTTCCTTAAATATAACTGTGAAAGAATTGTAATTCAAAGTGGTCTCAATAAAAATTATAAAAAAAAATTCTAGTTTGGATCACTAAACACAATTAGCTTATTTATATAAGGCTCCTATTTCATGATGTTTCTACTTTTACCTCAGATTCAGGTTTTATTCTGACCATTCATATCCCCTGATCTACCCCACTACCATAATAACCCATTTTCCCCACTTTTTTCCATTTTGATGTGTGCCTGTTTCTCTTTGCTTCCAGGAATTGGAATATATATTTTTTTACATGAAATACTTTTTTCTCCTAAAGTCTTTTTACCTGTTTATCTCCCAATTTTCCTTCATATTCAACTTAGATTCACTATCCCCATATAGCTTGGTTTTCCAGAGGAAACTACACAGGATGTAGGCCAGTGTGACAGCACAGCGACAGGGCATTTGTCTTGCACCTGGCCAACCAGGGATGGTTTTGATCCCTGGTATCCCATATAGTTCCTCGAACCTGCCTGGAGTGATTTCTGAGCAGAGTCAGGAATAACCCCTGAACACTGCTGGGTGTGGCTCAAAAACCAAAAAAAAAAAAAATGCTTTGTACATAACTCCTGACTTTATCTCCTAGTAACCTGGGGACAAGAATACTATCTCTATTATTTACTCTGAGATCTCCCTAGCACAAAATCGATACTCAATTAAAAATGTGGTGATTAAAATGGCATTCAGGAACAAATGGCAAGTGTGAAAATACAGAGTTAAAAAAATATAGCTCTCTGGGGAGGATAGAGGAAATATCAAAGCATTTTAGTAAAATTACAGCTCTGGAGGTCTGAGACATATTAAAAAGAGAATTTTGCAGTTTTGTGAAGGAGACAGTCCACAAAATCCCCTATGCCACAGCAAAGAATATGAGATTTTTATTAAGGCCCTGGGAAATTAATTTTAATAAGTACTATAACTTGCAATTAATACTGTCTTATAGATAAAAATGTAGGGTGGCACATTAGACCCTAGGAATTGGCTAGGAAGCAAATTTTCAAGGAAAATAGCAAGGCCCTCAAATAAAAAAATGGAAAGTGGATATAGTAAAAAAAAAAAAAAAAGTACTAGAGAAGATTTAGGATATATACCAACAGACATGACCATAAACTTAATGAAGGGTAAGAGAGTGAAATGAAGACAATGACATACTTTACACTGATAAAGAATTTATAATTTAGTAAACAAAGAGGCTGATATGAAGTGTTAACTTTAAGGAAAAAAGGAAAAAAGAATAATATTAAAGAAAGCAGAGCCCAGAGAGATAGCACAGCGGCATTTGCCTTGCAAGCAGCCGATCCAGGACCAAAGGTGGTTGGTTCGAATCCCGGTGTCCCATATGGTCCCCCATGCCTGCCAGGAGCTATTTCTGAGCAGACAGCCAGGAGTAACCCCTGAGCACTGCCGGGTGTGACCCAAAAATCAAAAAACAAAAACAAAAACAAAAAAAGAAAGAAAGCAGGTGAATACTTAGGACAGTTACATTTTGAGATATGGAAGATGGTGTTACTAGTTTCCATCTCATTTAGTATAAATGTTGGGAGACCTCTTTCTAGGAATGTTTTAAACTTTCTGTATAGTCTGACATTTCTGAGGAAAGAATTTGGCCAATCTTTACAGAGGCTGATTAAACAGCAAATAAGCTTAGAATCTAGAGATAAGCAAATGTAGAGCCTTCTAAGGGTTAGAATGGTGGTGCAAGTGGTAGGGCTTTTGTCTTGCATGCGCTAATATAGGACAGACACAGTTCGATCCCCTGGCGTCCCATGTCCCATATGATCCCCTAAGCCAGGAGCGATTTCTGAGCGCATAGCCAGGAGTAACCCCTTAACGTCACTGGGTGTGGTCCCCCCCACCCAAAAAAAAAAAAAAACCCATAGAGATTTTCCTCCTCTAAACCATTTTCTTACACTCCAGAATAGTGAAGGTAGCCTGTTCTCCCACCCCAGTGTTCTCTCTATTCTCCTCAGAAGAAGAGAGACAGATCTGCCTCTGATAGTCTCATTCCTGTGTTCCTCTCCTTTGGTACAATTCCACTACATTAGCACAAGCAGGTAACCTTAAGCCCTTCTTACAAATATGGGGGTTGGAAACTGTTGCTACAATGCCCTATGGGCAAACAAACACTGCTCTCTGACTAGACATTGCCAGAATATTTGCTTTCATTCAATCTGTATCTTTAACATCCTTCTCATTCAAATATCTGTAACCATTCTGACAACACTTGTGAAAACTTTTCAGGTATTTTTTTCCAAGATCATAATCATATTTGTTATGATATTTATATATCTCAACCATTAGCACATATACTGTCATTTTTATTAGTCCTATATTTTTAAATATACAATGACAAAGTTTTCTTGTAATAGCAATCTCCATATCATGTGGCCTTTTTAAAGAAATGAACACAAGTGTTGTATAACAAAACTGACTTTAGTTTGTGAATTTTCATTATGGTATAGCCCTGCATACAGCTGAGAACATTAACTTAAAATTATTTTTAAAATATGCTGTAGAAGCATTAAAGGAGAATTGTGAATTATGTATATGCATAATAACCCATCTCCATTTGAGAAAAGAATTAACCATACTAATATTTTCATTTGCCCTAAAAATTATTTTACTTATTACATTTACTTTTATTTATTTTAAAGTGTCAGTAGATCTAAATTTCAAATTGTGCTTCTCTCCAACTGTACTAGAATATAATTATTTTCATGACTCAAATATTTTATAAAAACACAAAAATTATCTTACCAGTGGAAATTACACTGTTCTCACTATCGCTGATATCGTCAGGTGATTGTTTATCTAAGAACTCTAATGATGATCTTTCATTATTATCCATAAACTTTTGAAAACTGAATTCTGGTTTCTTTTGTGGTTCCCCACTATCTAAAATCTTTTTCCTAAGAATTTCCTCTTCATAGCTCTTTATGCTTCTGTTTGATGAATATACAACCCTGAAAGACAAATATAAAAGAAAATAACACATGTGATTATGAAAAATTAATTTCAGTGTGCTACTTTCATTTTAAAACCTAAATCTGGATTAACAAGAGAAAATTCCATCTAAAATAGTAAAAATTTCATCTATAAAAGTTTCAATTGTTAGAGGACAATATAGAACAAACCAGGGACACAAACCAGGGATGTAGTTTTGTATGTTTGAAGCCCTGCCTGGGTTTAATCAATGTCACAGCCCCACACTCACCCCAAAAAGGAATAATAACACCAAATTAGATAAGATAGGTGAACAATTTCTAGAAAAACTTACACCACCACGCCTGCTATGAAAAATATAATATCTAAGACCTTAGTGATACTGTATTAACAACAAACTTCACACAAAGGAAAAGTCTGGGCCAGATAAATTTAGTGCTAAACTATACCAAATGTTTAAATATTTAACACCAACCTTTCATAATATATTTGCCAAAAAAATATAAGAACACATCCCAACTGTAAGACCAGTATTTATCCTAATATAAAAGCAGACAAAAGCACCACAACAAACAAGGCATATATCAATATTCCTTATTGAATCTATGTTTAATTCCTAAAAAAATTAATAGCAAAGTATATCTAGTAATATGTAAGATCATATTCTATGAATAACTGGGATATTTCTCAGCAATTTTAAAGAATATTTTTTTTAAATATGGAACGCTTCACGAATTTGCATGTCATCCTTGCGCAGGGGCCATGCTAATCTTCTCTGTATCGTTCCAATTTTAGTATATGTGCTGCCGAAGCAAGCACCAATTCAAAAATATTTTAACAAAAAATCAATGCATCACATCATAATCTATGGAATCAAATATCCAATGTGATGGTATTAGAAAGATGAGACCTTCAAGAAGCTTTTTTCTCATAAATGGTATTAGTGATCAGGGACAAGAGCTACAGTAAAGCGGAATAGGGTGCATGCCTTGCACACAGCTGACCTGGGCACGATTCCCAGCATCACATGTATTCCAATAAGCACTGCTAGGAGTGATCCCTGAGCAGAGTCAGGCATAGGCCTGATCATAGCTGGGTGTGGCCTAAACACCAAAAACAATAAAATAATAAGAGATTTCAAAGAAATCCTTTCCTTCTTTCCACCATGCAAGAAGAGACAGTAAGAATCAGTAGTATAGGGTCCCTTAGAGTTTATTGGTTTTCCTAGGCTTTCCCCATTTCCCTCCCGGCTCCAAAGGGAGGGTCTGGGGGTGGGGGCTATGACCTTCCGACCTTCTGGCTTGGGAAGGATCTCTTTCCTGCCAGCATGGCGTTTGGCAGCCCTCCGCCAAGCCAAAGGCTGCTTTAACCAGGCATAGGAAGGGGTGCAGGACATGGGTCACAATAGGTTCTGGCATTAGGACTAATCAGGGAAGTTTCCTTATTTAACCTGTCCATTGTGAAACCACAGAACATTATAAGAAATATATGGATATCATTGTGTTTCATCTGCTTGTCATTATCTGAACGCTGTCCAGGCGCTTGTTTTATTCCTTTACTCCCTCATTCCCATCTCTTGTTACCCCACATTTAACCATTTTCTGTACTAATGATTTTTGTTTTGGCCAAGGTGGATTACATATCTTTCAGAGTAATTTTTGGGTGGAGTCTGAAGCTTTAGCAGGCAACTCATCACAGCAAGGTTCCATGCTGTAGGCTTTTTGGCCAAGATAAGGGGAAGATGCAGCCTCGGCTGCCCCCCACAGCCTTCTCTCTCCTTCCTCCTGGTCCCCAGGGTTATTCCTGGACACCTGCTCAGGGTCCCAGCAAGTGGGTTCCAGTGAAGTACAATTTAAAAGAGACTCCAGGCTTCCTTGTTCCTGCAAGGGGCTGGGAGGGGACTGGTAAACTTCCAACTTCCAGCAATTAGGAAGCAAAAGCCTCTTGGGGAGTCGGAAGCTTTAGCAGGCAACAAGGGGAGGACATGGCTCCATGCTCTCTTTGCTTGTCCAATCACAGACCAAAGTAGTGTCTTGGAAACACCCCCCTCCCTCTTGACTATTTCTGAAACATAAAAGGGTCACGTATATCTCCTTTGTATATCTCAGATGTATTTCCTTAACATATTACTCTTTTCAAATATCCTCATATAGTGACAATTTTGCCCACTGGATTTGTTATTTGATTGTTTGATTTTCCCCCTTTGATATCTGTTTTATAAGCAATACTGGTAGAAGAGTATCTCTGTATAGATTTCATGTTTGTACCAAGTAATGGGGAGTGTTGGACTTTATTCGTCGGCCCCCAGATGCACCAACAATATCATGTAGCATTGCTTCCCTTTTGCATAGGCACATTAAAATGGGAAAATAATACATATGAAAACAAGTTCTTATCTAATAGAGATGGGAACACAAATTTGGTAATGTAATTAGGCCTTTTACCCTGAACATTGGCATAATGATTTGGCTCAGGCCTCAGAAGAATGGGCATCGCCCACACACACCTGAACAATGGATACCATCTATGGAAACAACCACAATTGTCTTTAACATTACCAGGATCCAAGCTTCTACCAGGGAAGACCTACCACTGCTTTGGCATTGACTTACTCCAAAGAGTGCTCCCAACACCCAGACGACTCAGCAACAGTCTGCATGCAGGGCAGATCACTCCACATTTAATGGTATGCTGAAACTACAAACTTTTTAAACAGGGGGCCAGTTCACTATCCTTCAGACTGTTGGAAGGCCAGATGATAGTAAAAAAACAAAGATTATGAACAAATTTCTGTGCACACTGCATATATCTTATTTAGAAGTGAAGAAATAAAATGGGAATAAATACAATATGTGGCCCGCGGGCCGTAGTTTGAGGACCATTGAACTAGAGGATGCTCCACATCAGCCTGACATCGATGAAAGAAATGCACAGAATCCAGAGTCTTTAAATATAAGAATCTGATACCAACAATAGCTAAAGTGTGAGAAAGTTTCACCAGGACCTTGAGAATGACTGGAGTTGGATGGACTGGTATGCCTGGAACCCAGAGTCTGTCTTATGCCAATAAACTTCTAGGGTGAGGCCTTTTTGTAATCAGGTCAAGGAGTTTTTCTCCATTTTTCCATTTTTCTGGACCTATAACAACGAAGATTGCCACTATCACACCTTTACTATATTTTTTTACTCTTACCCTTTAAGAAAAAAAAAATACAACTTACTGAACTTAAAAACAAATAACTGTAGTAGAATGCCTGTCTCGAATACAGGCAGGGGATGGGAAGGGGGGAGGAGATAATGTTACACTGGTGAAGGGGTGTTCTGGTTATGACTGTAACCCAAATATGATCAGGTTACTTAAATAAAAAATATATTAAAAAAAAAAAAAGAATCAGTAGTATAGGGACCGGAGAGATAGCACAACAAAGTTTGCCTTGCAAGCAGCCGACCCAGGACCTAAGGTGGTTGGTTAGAATCCCGGCGTCCCATATGGTCCCCTGTGCCTGCCAGGAACTATTTCTGAGCAGACAGCCAGGAGTAACCCCTGAGCACTGCTGGGTGTGGCCCTAAAAACAAAACAAACAAAAAAAAATCAGCAGTATAAAACTCTAAATAGTGTCATCATCAGAAACTTTACTGGCTGGTACACTAATCCTGGACTTCGAGCCTCCAAAATTGTAAGACATAATCACTATTCTTTATAAGTAACTCAAACTATGTTACTTTACTAAGACTCAATATCAACATAACAAAAAATATCATAAAAAGAATTTGACAAAGTCCTACACATTGCTATGATAAACATTCGACAAACAAGAAAGGAAAAAAATTTTTCTAGCACCCCATAGCAAACCTCATATTTTAAAATGCTGAAAGCTTTCCTCTAAGGATCAGAAGGTTGCCTACACACCAACACAAAACTGGAAGCAATATACAAGTAGACAACAACAATAACAAAAAGGCATCTGAACTGGAAAAAGTAGTAGTCTCTATATACAAATGACAAACGTATATACAGAAATTCCTTGAAAATCTACCCAAAATTATTCATCTGTTAAATAAGCTCTGCAATGTTGCAAATATAAAATCAATGTAAGAAAAATTAATTGCATTTCTAGATACCAGCAAGTATAATATATAATGAGATTTAAAGATTTAATTTACAAGATCAGTAGTACTTAGAAAGATATTGAATACAAAAATGCAAAACTTATAAAGGACATCCCACAGCTGCCACCATGTGAACAATGGCCCACCTCTACAGTTTCATGACTAATCTCAGAAGAGATGCAAGCCAAGCTGCTAAAACTCAGGGGTATACCAGTCTTTGGGCTGAAAATTCCAGGGAACTCTCCAGAGTAGGCAGCACACCCACACCCCACAGCCAGCCATGTAAATGGCCCAATATCACTGTTTCCCAACTAACCTCCATAGAGACACCAAGCCAACCAGGTACCCCAGTCTTCAGACTAAAACTCCTGGAGTAGAATCAGGCAGAACCCTATACCCACCAACTATCTCCCACTGTTGGAAGCCCTAGCAGCTTTACCCACATCTTATAGCCACCACCATGTAAACAGTGGCTCAGCTTTTCAGCTTAATGACTAATCTTGGAAGAGATTATAAGACAAGCTACTAAAACTCACTGTATAATGAGTTTATACAAAACTCATATATTCAATTATACAAAGTCTAGAGTTTTGTAGTATGCAGTCATTTACACACCATGCAACACCTCCAATACTGACAGCTCAGTAGGAGCACATGATAGTAGATGGGAAAAGTAGCATAGATGCCAACTAGTCAAAATAAGCAACCCTCCCACACCCCAGAGAATGCTCAACTAACAGCAAACAGCTTAGTAAACCCTCAATGCTTAATGACCCCATTGTGAGATATAACAATTTTCACAAATTATTTATCAATAATTTGTTAGCCATTTTGTTATAACAAGCAACATAAAATAAATTATGTTGTGCTTGCTATGAGGACAGGCTTTAGTGGATGGGTAAGAAACTGGGGGCAATGGTGGAGGGAAAGATACACTGGTGGGATTGATGTTGTAACACTAAATGTTCAAAAAACGATGATGGTATTATGAACATCTAGTAAACCACAATGTTTAAATATATTTTCAAAGGCCCTGGAAGCAATATCACAGTAGGTAGGATGTTTACCTTGCATGCGATCTGTATAATAAAACCTATAGTTGTGAGATCATCCCATATGCTATGTTTCTAACCCCTTAGGCATATGGGTCTAAAGAAGCAGGGTAGTGGGGAAGAAATAATAAGCTAAGCCAGTCAGGAGAGAGCCATGAAACCAGTCTGCGCCTGGTTGGTATATCTCCGAATGCCAAGCCAGAACTGACTTTTCTTTATTATACCAATACCTATGCACTAGAAGAGGGAAGGTCTAGATTGAGACAAAAGTACCTATCTAGTGGACTTTTAAGTTTAAGGAAGGAGGAAGAATGGAAACACCTTCGTTTGGGTGTTATCTTACAGCAGCCAACCCAAGTTTATCTCCAGTACCCCATATGGTTACCTGAGTCTACCAGGAGTGACTTCTGAGCAAAACTAGAAATAACCTAAATGCACCAAGAATGGTCCAGAAACAACACAAAGAATTTTTTTTTCAAGAAAAAGTATAGACTAAGATATACACAGTCACCATGTTGCATCCTACCAACTCCACAGACTCTTTTCTCAAAAGTGATTTAAACCAATTTAGACAAATCATAGGTATACATGCCACACAGCAGAGTGCTGGAAATCTTGGGAGTTGGGGGTGGGCCAAATACACATCCTGGTGAAGCCATGCCTGCTGCATCCATCCCCCAAAATCACCATTTTTTGCCAATGGCTCTGACTCACCACCTGTCTATGATTCTCTTCAGGGACACCAATCTGATCAAACTTCAAGTACACCAGCTTTACAGTGGTCCTTATATGAGGAAATGGGTACAGCAAGATAAAGAGCTGAAGATTCTTAGAATGGGATAATATGAATAATTTTTAGGTGCATGAGAGAAGTCTTCCAATTGTTTGGTACTTGATAAGTTTAATAAATAATTGATAAGTATCAGCTAGAGAAGGTATGAGCATAAAATGGAGATTTATCTACATATGAACAGCATGATCCTAGGTAAATGGGAAGGCAATCTCTGTTAGTGAGAAATCAAATAGCACACCAAGGATAAGAAAATAAGAAATAAAATGTAAGTAATATATTTAAATAACATTAATGTAATATTATTCCACTCTTTAAGCATCACTAGCAGGGATGTGAAAAAAAAATCCACCATCCGAGAAAGCTGCAGAGTTGCAGGTAATAGACACCTTTATTCTGTGCTATTCTGTATTTTGCTTATTGACTTTATCCTAGAATATTCATTTTTAAATAGTTGAAAATTTAAAGCTCCCTTCATAAATAAATATATATACATATATTTATATATACAGCCTCTCCCAGGTACCAGGAAAAGCCTAGACTTTTTGTTGTTGTTTTGGAAACTGCAACTGGTAGTGATCAGGGATTACTCTAGGGTGCAGGGGACCATATGGAATATATCCTAGGGATAGAACCTGTGTGAAACATGTGAAATGCAAGCACCTTATCTGCTGCACTGTTTGCCCACTAAAGATTTTTATGGTCTTGAGTTAAATTTTAATTATGAGTCATAATATAAGCACAACTTTCTACTGCCAATAATCTGAGCCACAATTTAAGACTCTACATAAAATAAAATTTTCAGAGACTACTTCCTACTCAAATATTTTAAAGACTATATTTCTTACTCTAATACAAGTGTAAACCAAGGAAGTGCACTTATATTACAAAAATCAACAAAAAAGTAATATTTAAAAATCTTTACTGGTTAAAATAAAAATAAAAATATGTGCCTTGAAATACTTTATAAGAACTGAGTTTCGTATAGACAATTTTTTAATCTATTTGATCAGATTTTGTTAAAAATTTTAAAAGTACAGTAGTTTTACACCATAATCCACATTTAAGTGCATCTTTTTTTTTTGGCCACACCCAGTGACACTCCTGGCTATGCGCTCAGAAATTGTTCCTGATAGTTTGTGTCTTTATTGTCATTTGTTTCCAGGAACCTTTTGATTTCCTTCTTGATTTCATCTCGGACCCACTGGTTATTGAGTATGAGGCTGTTTAACTTCCAGGTGTTAAAGTTTTTCTTCTGAGTCCCTTTGGAATTCACAAATAATTTCAGAGCTTTGTGGTCAGCGAAGGTAGTCTGCAAAATTTCTATCCTCTTGATATTATGGAGGTATGTTTTAGGTGCCAGCATGTAGTCTATCCTGGAGAATGTCCCATGTACATTGGAGAAGAATGTGTATCCAGGTTTCTGGGGATGGAGTGTCCTATATATATCCACTAGGCCTCTTTCTTCCATTTCTCTCCTCAGGTCTAGTATATTCTTGTTGGGTTTCAGTCTGGTTGACCTATCCAGTGTTGACAAAGCAGTGTTGAGGTCCCCCACAATTATTGTGTTGTTATTGATATTGTTTTTCAGATTTGTCAACAGTTGTTTTAAATATTTTGCTGGCCCCTCATTTGGTGCATATATGTTTAGGAGAGTTATTTCTTCCTGCTCTACATACCCCTTGATTAATATAAAATGTCCATCTTTGTCCCTTACAACCTTCCTGAGTATAAAGTTTGCATTATCTGATATTAGTATGGCCACTCCAGCTTTTTTATGGGTGTTGTTTGCTTGGATAACTTTTCTCCAGCCTTTTATTTTGAGTCTATGTTTGTTCTGACTATTCAGGTGCGTTTCTTGTAGGCAGCAGAAGGTTGGATTGAGTTTTTTGATCCATTTAGCCACTCTGTGTCTCTTAACTGGTGCATTTAGTCCATTGACATTGAGAGAAAGAATTGTCCTGGGATTTAATGCCATCTTTATATCGAAATTTGTTGTGTCTTTTGGTCAGTCTTGTCTTAGATTAGGTCTTTCAGTTTTTCTCTTAAGACTGGTTTTGAGTCTGTAAAGTTTCTGAGCTGTTTTTTGTCTGTGAAACCATGTATTCTTCCGTCAAACCGGAAAGTGAGTTTTGCTGGGTACAGTATTCTAGGTGAAGCATTCATTTCATTCAGTCTTGTCAAAATATCCCACCACTGCTTTCTGGCATTTAGTGTTTCTGGTGACAGGTCTGCTGTAAATCTCAAGGATGCTTGCTTGAATGTAATTTCCCCTTTTGATCTTGCTGTTTTCAGAATTCTGTCTCTATCTGTGGGATTTGTCATTGTGACTAGGATGTGTCTTGGGGTGGTTTTTCTTGGGTCTCTTTTGGTTGGTACTCTTCGAGCATGCAGGATTTGATCACATATATTCTTTAGCTCTGGGAGTTTCTCTTTAATGATGTTCTTGACCGTTGATTCTTCCTGGAAATTTTCTTCCTGGGTCTCTGGGACTCCAATGATTCTTAAGTTGTTTCTGTTGATCTTATCATAGACCTCTATTTTCATCTGTTCCCATTCTTTGACTAATTTTTCCATTGTCTGTTCATTTGTTTTAAGTTTTTTTTTCCAATCTCTCCTGTTGTATGGAATTGTTATGTATCTCATCTTCCACAGCACCAAGTCTATGCTCAGCTTCTGATACCCTGTCCCAGAAACTGTGGTACATATACACAATGGAATATTATGCAGCTGTCAGGAGGGATGAAGTCATGAAATTTTCCTATACATGGATGTACACAGAATCTATTATGCTGAGTGAAATAAGTCAGAGAGAGAGAGAAAAACGCAGAATGGTCTCACTCATCTATGGGTTTTAAGAAAAATGAAAGACATTCTTGCAATAATAAATTTCAGACACAAAAGAGAAAAGAGCTGGAAGTTCCAGCTCACCTCAGGAAGCTCACCACAAAGAGTGATGAGTTTAGTTAGAGAAATAACTACATTTTGAACTGTCCTAATATTGAGAATGTATGAGGGAAATGTAGAGCCTGTTTAGGGTACAGGCGGGGGTTGGGTGGGGAGGAGGGAGATTTGGGACTTGGGTGATGGGAATGTTGCACTGGTGATGGGTGGTGTTCCTTTTATGACTGAAACCCAAACACAATCATGTATGTAATCAAGGTGTTTAAATAAAAAAAAAAAAAAAAAGAAATTGTTCCTGGTTTGGGGGACCATATGGGGATTAGAACCGTGGTCCATCCTAGGCTAGCATGCACAAGGCAAACACCTTACTACTTGAACCACCGCTCGGGCCCCTTATCTTTTAATAGAGATATTTTAATTCCACTTGCACCAAAAACAGGAGGGGTATAACCACAAACACCATTTCAAGACTTTTTATTAGATACCAATGTTCACGTTGATGAAATGGTCTAATCTCAAAGGGCTTATATAATAGACATACACGACTAACCTATTACAAAATACAACATGATTAGTGCTTACAATAAAAGACTGAAGTGCTATGAAGCACAAAGTCAAAAACTTGAACTCCCTTGTTCTAAACTTAAGAAAACCCAGGCAAAACATAAAACAAAATAATATACAACAAAAAGGTAAATATACCTCGCTGTTAAACCCAGTGATTCCTACACTGTGTCTCTAATTCATTCTTTTCTTCTATCATTCTTTTTTTAAATATAATTTTTATTTTAATCATAGTGGTTTACATATCGTTGACAATAATATTTTAGGCACATATTCACATAAAATCAGGGGAATTCCCATCACCAAATTGTCCTCCCTCCACCTCCGTTCGCGTCCTTCTTCCCATATCCTCTTCCCTTACCCCCGGGGCTGCTAGAACAAGTGGTCCCCTCTGTGCCTAGCTTACTACTTAGTGGCCTTACACCTATTTGGTCTTGGTACCTCCCTTATTCCCCCACACAATTGGGAGGCGGGACTAGATAGTTCAAGTTATGCGGTTTTGTTTGAAGAAGAGAAAAGTAATAACCTGGAGGAAAAAAAAAAAAAGAAAAAAAGAATCAGATACTCCGGAAATGGGCAGAGTCCTTCTGGAGGCTTTCATCCTTGGTTTGAGAGACGAAGGGGAAAAAGAAGGTGAAACACCAAAACAGTACATAAAGAACGGTCAAAAAAAATATCCAGTGAGCATTCCAAAAAAACCAAACCAAACCAAACAAACAAAATAAAAAGGGTAAGCACCATATAAAAGACATGGTATTGAGATAAAAAATGTGGCAGAGCACATAAGAAAAGAAAAGAAGAAAATAAGGGCCCGGAGAGATTGCTCAGCGGCGTTTGCCTTGCAAGCCGGCGATCCAGGACCAAAGGTGGTTGGTTCTAATCCCGGTGTCCCATATGGTCCCCCGTGCCTGCCAGGAGCTATTTCTGAGCAGACAGCCAGGAGTAACCCCTGAGCATCGCCGGGTGTGGCCCAAAAACCAAAAACCAAAACCAAAAAAAAAAAAAAAAGAAGAAGAAAATAAATAAATAAATATAAATGGAGACATCCACTTCAATAGCCAAACCACAACAATAAAATCAACAAAAAATAGATAAGTAAATAATAATAAAAATTTTTTTGTGCTTTTTTTTTCCCCTCCTGCTGATGCACAGTAAATATTGGGGTCATTCGAAAGGAATTTCCTTTGCCTAAGAGATACAGGGTTTCTCCACCCTTGAAGTATTCTTCTATCATTCTTAATGATGATAAAGGATAACATTGATGCAATGTTGTCTTTATTCTGAAGTATGAAAATTTGACTAATTCTCAATTATATGGTAACCAAAACTGGACTTTAGGAGTTAATTTAATATAGAATTTACATAAGTTTATTAAAATATGTGCCACAAACCTGCTTAATGCAATACTATCTCAATAAAATAGATATAACGGATTTAGTCATAACTGTATCTATCCCAAGCATCTTTTTTTTTTTGTTCTTTTTTAGGGGGGCCACACCCAGTGACGCTCAGGGGTTACTCCTGGCTATGTGCTCAGAAATCACTCCTGACTTGGAGAACCATAAGGGATGCTGGGGATCGAATCAAGGTCAAACCTGGATCAGCTGTGTGCAAAGCAAACACCCTACCGCTGTGCTATCGCTTAGCTCCCCAAGCATCTTTTTACTAAACTATCCCTCAAGTATAATTTTATTATATAATGTTATTATATAACATATAATAAATATAATTTTATTAAAAATTTATCTGAGGTTTACTATATGCCAGGTCACTTTGTTAAGTGCTTTTTTAAATAGCCCATAAGCAACACTATGAGGCAAAATGTTATTATTTCTATTTTTCAGATAAGGAATTTTTGTTTGTTTGTTTTGGGCCACACCTGGTGATGCCAGGAGTTACTCTTGGCTATGTGCTCTGAAGTCCCTCCAGCTTGGGGGACCACATGGGACGCCGGGGGATCGAACCGTGGCCCATCCTAAGCTAGCGCTGACAAGGCAGACACCTTACCTCTAGCGCCACCGCTCCGGCCCCCTCAGATAAGGAAATTAATGGTGAGTTGCTAGACCAATACTACAGGGTTCAAAGTGGTGATTCTAGCTTGACTATCGAGGCTACTCTCACAATACCAATCACTAGGGGAGAAAGTATACATTTAATTGATAGCAAGAACTTAATGATAATGATAATATTTTTAAATGCCATTTAATGTTTCTGTTTAGCTTACCACAAAGAGTGGGGAGTGCAGTTAGAGAAATAAGTACACTAACAACTATCATGACAATGATAGTGAGTGAAGAAATAGAATGCCTGTCGTAAATACAGGCTGGGGGTGAGGGAGGAGGGAGATAGAAAAATAAATCCAACAATTATGTGTGTATTAGCTAGGGCAGCCATACAAAGTTAGACTGGTGATTTCAACAACAGAAATGTACTTCTACTAGTTCTAGAACCTACAAATCAAAGATCTGGGTGTCACTATGTTTTCATTCTCAAGAGAACGCTCTTCATAGTTTACACTGTTCTTTCCATAGGGGAGGAAAGAAGAAAGGAAGGGGCTAGAAAAATGTTGATTACTCTTTCAATTTCAATATTTCTGATTGGTCTGTTTAAGCTTTCTATTTATTCATGGTTCAGTCTTAAGAGGATGTAAAATTCTAAAATCTGTCTCTTTCTTTCAAATTGTCCTATTGCTTGCTCTTAGTAGTTTCTTACAATCCCCTGCATCACTTTATTGTCAGTTGTAACTTTCATTTTTTATTTTTTGGTTTTGAGACCACACCCAACATTGCTCAAGAATCATTCCTAGTGGGGCTCAGAAGACCAGAAGATGTGCCGGAGATCAAACCCTGGAAGCCACATGCCAGGTAATCACCTCACGTGCTGTACTATCATCCATGCCCTTATTTTTTATTCTTTTAATCAGTTTCTTTCTCTCTCTCTCTCTCTCTCTCTCTCTCTCTCTCTCTCTCTCTCTCTCTCTCTCTCTCTCTCTCTCTCTCTCTCCCCTCTCTGTCCCCTCTCTCTCTCTCTCTCTCTCTCTCTCCCCTCTCTGTCCCCTCTCTCTCTCTCTCTCCCTCCCCCCCTCTCCTCTTTTCTTCCCTCCCTCTGTCCCTAGTGAGGTACTTAGCAATTTTTATGAAAACCTTCAAAGAACCAGCTCTTAGTTTCACTAAGTTTTGATATTGTCTTTTTGGATTTTCTCTCTCTTTTCTCTAATTTTTAGTATTCCTTTTTCTCAGGTTACTTACTTTATTTTTGTTTTTCCTTTTCTATTTTCCTTAAGTGTAAGGTTAGGAGATTTTCCTTCTTTAATGATCTGCTTCCTGTATTGTGATAAACTTCCCTCTTAATAATACCTTTGCTGCATTCCAAAGCGCCTACTTTGCCTCATACCCTGAGAAAGACTACTACCACAAAGACAAGTGTTGTTGAGAATGTGGAAAAAAGGCAATCCTGCCTTACTGTTGGTGGGGCTGTAAACTGATGAAACTACTGTGAAAACTATATGTAGCTTCCTTTTAAATAAAAGAACAGAAAGGACTGAAGAGATAGGAGTTTAATTAAGGTACATGCCCTGGTTTTATCCCCTAGTACATGGGTCCCTCAAGAATCATCAGGTACAGCCCTAGAGACCTTAGCAACTACCTAGTGGCAGGGTAATGCCCAGCAGCGCAAATAGTATGACATCCTATGGCCCTTGCATTGATCCACCACCCAGTGGACCAAGATTGATAGGAAAGAGGTTTAATGCTATTGAGTAGCATTTGGGAGGCCCCAGAAAAAGACGTTTAAGGCTATTGAGTATCATTTGGTAGGCCCCCAAAATAAAAATGCATAATTACATCTAACTATTCCCCTTCTCAATATTTATGTAAGAAATATCAAGACTAAATTAGAAAGTTAACAAGCAAACCTATATTCACTGTTCACTGCAGCATTAGTCACTGTTCCTAAGTTGGAACATATGACTAGAAAAAGATGATGTGGTGAAAAACAATGAAAGTGAACACAACATAGCATAAAGTTATTGAACTAGAAGGTTATAATATCAAATCTATATAGTACATCAATGTTATTTTAATTGAAAAACCGAAAACCTCAGAGTGTTTATTTGCTATGTCTCATAAGAATCCAGTATTAAAAATATATAATGAGATCTTATTATAATATCAAGCTAAATAATTGAAATATGAAAACAGAAAATAATAACACTATCTTTTAAAAAAAGATATATTGATTAAATAGGCACATGGGGGCTAGTAAGATAGTAAGATGAATAGGGAACTAGACTTGCACACAGCTGACCCATATTCAATCCCTAGCACCTCATATAGTCCCTGGAACCCCCACCAAAAGTGATTACTAAGTATAGAACCAAGACCAAGCCTTCAACACCAACAGGTGTGGCCCCAAAACACAAAAAATGCACTTTAAGTATGTCAACACCATTAGTCATCAATAAATGCAAATGAGAACCACAGAAGATAACATTTCACAACTTTGAATATTTTGGGGGCCTTATTATAGGAAAGTCCCGTGTTAAGGATTTAGATTGTTTAGTAATTCTTGAATTTCTTCATAAAAGTAAATATATAATAAAATTTTGAAGCTAATACTGGCAATTATACCATTGAGTAATACTACAAATTTGTCAATTTCCAGTTTTCCTTTTAATTAACATAGTTAATAACAATGAACATTTATGTTTGCACATGCAAAGCTACTTCACACATGCAGTTCAGCAGTAAAGTTCTTCCCTTGTGTGTGTGAGACCCTGGTTTTTTTTTTTTAAATATTTACTTCACACCCGGCAGCGCTCAGGGGTTACTCCTGACAGGCTCGGGGGACCATATGGGATGCCGGCATTCGAACCAATGACCTTCTGCACGAAACGCAAATGCCTTACCTCCATGCTATCTCTCTGACCCCGAGACCTTGGTTTTGATATCTGGCACAACACACACACTTAGGATGTGTGTATATAAACACACACACACACATATATACATGCAAACACATAACACAACATATCTGTTCAGTCATAAGGAAAGATAAAACCTTGCCTTTTGTTACAATTTGGATGGAACTAGAAAATGTACAAAATTGTTCATTGTTGGCTTTCAAACATACAATGTACATCCTTTACCATCCTTCATCCTGCCACCGATGTCCTGTTTTTATTCTATTCCCTACGTCCCCTTGCCTGTTTGCTTCTTTATCTCTCCCTCTCCCTCTCTCTGTCTCCCCCGACTTTTTTTTTAATAGGTTTTTGGGCCACACCCGGTGATGCTCAGGGGTTACTCCTGGCTATGCACTCAGAAGTCGCTCCTGGCTTGGGGGACCATATGGGACACCGGGGGATCGAACCGCGGTCCATCCAAGGCTAGCGCAGGCAAGGCAGGCACCTTACCTCTAGCGCCACTGCCCAGCCCCCTCCCCCCGACTTTTGACACTGTGGTCTGCACTACTGTCAATGGAAGGGTGCCTTGCGTGTCACTTTTTCCCATTTCAGCAGTGAATTTTTGTCCAGAGCAGTTTAAGCAGACCCTAGCAGACCCTTCTCTATTCTAACTGCACTCACCGTTCTTTGTGGTGAGCTCCCTACCTGGGCTGGACCTCCTGACACAGAATGTCACTTTTAGAAAATAAATCAGAAAAAAAAAATTCCCAATGATATTATTCATAGTGGGATATAAAGAAATAAAGAGAAATAGGCAGTGGCTAATAAAAACTTAACTCTTAGACTTTGATCACAGAATTAAGTTTACCAAGTGGGTGTAGAAAGGAGAGAGGAAAGGAGATAGATGAGAAGGGACCTGGATAAAAAGGATAGAGAACAATATACCAATCGCTCCATCAGTTCCTAGATCACAAGCTTGCTTTTAGCACTCACAGATCTGGTTGTGGTCTTCTCCAGAGGTCACATACTTTCACTATAGTGCAAGGGATTCCAAATAGCAGAGCCATAAAAACAGACCCAGTAGGGGCTAGCAAAGCTTAAACTCAAGGGGTAAAGAAAAAATAAAAAGCTCAAACTCAAGGCCTGATGCTTTAGCATGTCACTCTATCAGTAAGTTATCATTTGGCCCCAATTTATTTAAAAAAATGTATATATAATTTTGAAGAAATGTACTAAAAAGTACTTCCTGCATGCATTTATCAAAAAGTATCAAATAATTATTCACAAAGCCCAAATAGTAATAAAAGAAATGGAACTCAATTCAATTTAAATGGTTAACTTAATTTCTCTTATTTATCTGATGACAACTTTGTAAGTCTATGAAATAAACACCTCAATTATCATTTCAACAAATGTTCTAGTTTCAATATTTGACCACATATAAGCCACAAGAATAGAAGATTGGGGCCGGAGAGATAGCACAGCGGCGTTTGCCTTGCAAGCAGCCGATCCAGGACCAAAGGTGGTTGGTTCAAATCCCAGTGTCCCATATGGTCCCCCGTGCCTGCCAGGAGCTATTTCTGAGCAGACAGCCAGGAGTAACCCCTGAGCATCGCCGGGTGTGGCCCAAAAACCAAAAAAAAAAAAAAAAAAAGGAATAGAAGATCATAATGAATATAAGATCTTATATCTTATAAACATAAATAGTTGGAGCCGGAGAGGTGGTGCTAGAGGTAAGGTGTTTGCCTTGCAAGCGCTAGCATAGGACGGACCGCGGTTCGATCCCCGGCATCCTACATGGTCCCCCCAAGCCAGGAGTGATTTCTGAGCGCATAGCCAGGAGTAACCCCTGAGCGTCAAATTGGTGTGACCCAATAAACCAAAAAAATAAATAGTTCAAATATTTAAAGCTCTTCATTGCTATGATATAGAGGTCAGTATAGAGTAACTGTTCTCAATAAAGGATAACTGTACATCCCAGAGGATATTTGGCAGAGTGTTCTGATGACTACAACTGTTTGGATACTGAGACATGTGTAAGTGTGTGTGTGTGGGGTGTGGATATAGCTAAATAACCTTCAGTCTCTTGTACCACATATTTCCCAGAGTATCACAGGGAGCAACTATTAAGCACTAAGCTGGAAGTAGGCCCCAATACTGCCAGGTGTAGCCTAATAAGACCCCATCCCTAATTTTTTTAATTAGATAACCCAAAATAATAATGTCATTTTTGAGAAATCATGGCATAGAACAATTCACCCAATCACACTACTCATTTCTCTTCTTTCAGATCAAGCTCTAGACCAGGGCTCCTCAAACTTTTTAAACAGGGGGCCAGTTCACTGTTCCTCAGACCTTTGGAGGGTCTGACTATAGTAAAAACAAAACTTACGAACGAATTCTTATGCACACTGCATATATCTTATTTTACAATGAAGAAACAAAACAGATACAAATACAATATGTGGCCCGCAAGCCATAGTTTGAGGACCACTGCTCTAGACCAATTAAATTAGCCTCTATTAATTCTAGTTATATAATAGTTTGGAATTTGAAATAAACAAAATCTTAGAAGTTATAAATTAAAATGTTTTAAAATTAAATACATTTAAGATGAAGAGAAACACATATGAGTACAAAACACTTACTGTAAAAATGTTCTAAATTCTGAAACTTCAAAATTCTCTATAACAACAGGATCATGATTTGCTTGATTATTTGATATCTGTTCAACTGTATAAAAATAGAAGTCAGGAATCCTTGCTAAAAGGACTGCTTTGTGTGCTTTGAACAAAGTACAACCTATAGAGAACGTAGTATCTGTATGAATTTCTTCTCTTAGAAGCCTGTAAGAGATAAATAGAAAAGAAATCATAATTTAGGGATGCTTAGAAACATAACATACCCATTTTTATAAAACATATTTTCAAAATAACCCAAACTTAAAACCAGATAATAAACCAAAATAAAATCATGCAAAAAAAATGAGTTTATTTCAAAGAACACCATTTTATACTTAGAATTCAATTTTCTAAATGTCATAATGAAAGTAGTGATTTCATTAAAAAAGTACAAAGTATGTTTTTTAGTTTGTTTTAATTCCAAAAATAAAATTTATTTACTACTAATACTTATTTCCTTTTAAAAGTATCTAATGGAGCTGGAAGATATAGTTGGTGAAGGAACAGGAGCCAGACCTGGGTTCAATTATAGCCACCACAAGGTCCCAGGAGCACTCCTAGGTGTGGATCTGAAGGGCCCCAAGTACTGCCAGGGGTAACTCTGGTATCCCTAGCTTGGAACTACAGGTTTTAAGCAGTGTGGCATCCTGAGGCTCTTACACTACACTGGCAGTTGGCTTTCACCAGTGGACATGTCACACCTCCTGGAAAAAAAAATTGGCTACTTTGGATATACAGAGTATATCCAAAGGGGGGGGGGGTTTGAGGCACTTGGTGGTAAAGTGCAGTGCAGTACCTTTGTTCATCAAAATCATGAACATTAACATTATTGGAATGATGAATGGCAATTTTAAAAAAACTTTAAAAAATAAATCAATGTATCTACTTTTTATTTAATGGGGATAGGAGCACAAAGTAATGACCACTGAATACTAAAATGTCAATTTTAAAGTACTGACTTAGAATTAAAACAAAAAGTAAATCATCAACAACACCAAACTGGACATAAACAATGCACAATTGAGATTGGAAACTGGTATGCTTTGTGCTGACTTGGTAAATGTCAAGTCTGAAAACTAGACTTGGTTGTCAAGAATGTGACTTTTAAGCCCTTTTACATTGTTTTCTTCACAAACAGAGCCACACTCTATTATAAAAACTAAAGATTCGTGGACCTATCCATTCCAATCTCTTTACAAATATACAGTTGTGGTAAAACCATTGATTACAAGGAAAGTGATGAAAGAACAAAGTCATATTAGAAATTGTTATATCCTTTGTATTTATCAAAACAGGGTGAATAAAATTCTTTCTATTCCCCAAATAATACTTCATTTCATATAACATTTTCAGCAAGCTATGTATTCTCAGAGGACTTGTGCATTTTCAGGATATAATTGGCAACCTTGCAGGAGGTACAAGTAATGGATAAAGATATCCATTACAGTGAAACCATAGAATGTTGCCACTGACACAAACATTCCCCCAAGACCAAGTTAATGGCTCCTTTCTCTGATTCCATCATACTCAGTACATAGCTCTCTTACAAAACTTCTGTCATTGTATCATTACTATGATAGCATCTTTTGCCAATGAATTCTCTCCCAAAGGTAAAAACTGCTTCTCCTGTGTTCATCAAGACTTCAATATCTGGCGAGTTCTGTTGTGTTTTACCCCAAACAGAAATGTTTAAGAGCACAAAGCTTTCAGATCCTTGGGCTCCCGTGTGTTACAGAAACTCAATCTATATAAATACTTAATGTATTTATTCCTCCTACCTATCTTTTCCCTGTCCCTCACACCTCCCTAGTGACTAAGGAAGTCTTATATCTGACAACCATCACTAGGGAATCCACCTGGTTTATCAGAGATACTCAGGAGTTAAATATTTTTAAGTTATTGTTTAAAAATTGTTAACACTGTTGTATTGGGCCCGGAGAGATAGAACAGCGGTGTTTGCCTTGCAAGCAGCCGATCCAGGACCAAAGGTGGTTGGTTTGAATCCCGGTGTCCCATATGGTCCCCTGTGCCTGCCAGGAGCTATTTCTGAGCAGACAGCCAGGAGTAACCCCTGAGCAATGCCGGGTGTGACCCAAAAACAAAAACAAAAAATTGTTAACACTGAAAATTTTTTTTTTTTTTTTTTAGTTTTTGGGTCACACCCGGCAGCGCTCAGGGGTTACTCCTGGCTCTGTGCTCAGAAATTGCTCCTGGCAAGCTCAGGGGACTATATGGGATGCCAGGATTCGAACCACCGTCCTTCTGCATGCAAGGCTAACGCTCCACCTCCATGCTATCTCTCCGGCCCCCAACACTGAAAATTTTAAATTGATAAATCCACTTGTAATTACAAGTGACTTTATTCATTACCAGTAAAAGAATGTCTGACTTTAGCTTAAACCTTAAGTAGGATTTGTTACCTCATCTAATGTCCAGAGAAGACAGTTTGGAACAAAGGTTTAATAATATCAAGCCCCAGGTCATTTCAGCTTATATATCTACCAACTACCATATTAAACTATCTAAAGCACTTGGGACTAATGACAAAACCCAGTTATAAAAAATTTGAGCACCTACCATATATTAATCATTGGTGACATGAAGACAGTATCTTCCTTAAAAAGTTACAGTATAGCAGGAAGTTCAAGCATAAAAAATTGTACATAGCCAGGAATGTGATATAGGCAATAGAATAAGTTCTTGCATAATTTTTATTGTAGTGGAAAGTAAACACAAGAAAATAATCTTACAGAGAAGGTGGAAATAAAATGGAATTTTAACAAATTAATATGAGTTGGTTAGAGAAGTAAAGCAAAGTAGGACAAAAGTATGTGTGAGTATAAACATACAAATGGGTTTCTGAGTAAAAAGTGAAAAATAGCAGAGATAAAGATGATAAAAGACGTAAGAAATGTAGACTATATTCTAGTTAGTTGAAATGTAAATTACACCAGTTTAAGACAGTTTGGGCCCGGAGAGATAGCACAGCGGCATTTGGCTTGCAAGCAGCCGATCCAGGACCAAAGGTGGTTGGTTCGAATCCCGGGGTCCCATATGGTCCCCCGTGCCTGCCAGGAGCTATTTCTGAGCAAACAGCCAGGAGTGACCCCTGAGCACCACCGGGTGTGACCCAAAACAAAACAAAACAAAAAAACAAACAAAAACAAAAAAAGACAGTTTGAGTTTAATGTCTAAAATATCATCTGAAAATTGTATATCAGAGAATGAAGATGAGAAAACTATTGCACCAGCACAGATGAGTGGCGAAAAGCAGGTATGAGAGAAGAGGGTGATGACAAAAAAAGAGAAGAAAGAATTAAAATATATTCAGATAATGGAACCAGAGCAATAGCACAGTGGGTAGGGAATTTGCCTTGCGTGCGTCAACTCAAAACTGGCCCTGGTTTGGTTGGATCCAACATCCCATATGAGCCTGCCAGGAGGGATTTCTGAGATCAGAGTCATGCATAACCTAAGTGCCCCCAAACCAAAAAAATAGATAAAATATATTCAGATAATAAAACTGGCAGGAGTCATGGTCTTAATAATTAAGACTACAGGAAGGAAACAACCTACAATCATTCTCATACACACAACTGGATGCTGAAATGTTGCCTACCTTGAATTTACTACCATGATTTCTCCCCTCAAATTCAAATGTCCAGTTGCTTCCTGGCAATAGCTTTCAAACATTCACCACAGAATTTGACACCATTTTTATACTTCCCTTTCCCTGTTCTTCATATGCACGTAATCATCAGGCCTATAAATTCTGTGAATTCCTTTAACCTTTAAACTTTCAATGTCATCATGTGTTCCCTGACTGTTATAAAATCTCCTAATTGGTTTCCTTATTTCTAATTTCTTGCTCCTCAAATTAAGATCCATATATGTTCATTCATCCTGACTAGATCATGGGTGCCCCCTTCACTGTCTGCAGAACACTCACTAACTATTCGCTGCAGACATCCTTCATGATTTAGTGTTAGATGACATGTTCATCCTTATCTGCTTTCACTTTGATTGCTTGCCAAACTCAAAATCCCCTCCCAAAATAATCTATCAAATTCATTTATTATTTCTTTAATCCCCTTTTTGGCATCTGAAGGTAAAATGGACTGAGCCAAGCGTAGTAACTTGACAACATGGCAGTTAAAGTAAGTGAATTCAGAAGAAACAGTACAGGGGATAAGGCCCCTTGCTCTGCATGTGGCCCACCAGGATATAATCCCAATCCCCAAGTACCACATGGCCCCAGGAACACTACTTGGCGCTGTCTTTGAAGCTGCTTTCTCCCACTCTGTAGCACTATCAGTGGGGGTAACCCAAGGAATCCCATTCAACCCTCTCAAATATCACCATGCCCTCAGGCCCTTGCATTGTTTGTTCAAAGACTCCAAAGTAACTCAGTACCACCATCCCCAAAACAAAACCAAGTGAGTTCTTGAAGAAATGTTCTGTGATAAACAGGGACCAAGTGATAAGTGAATACAGGTACATGGTAAGTACTACATACTTTACAGGCACTTGTAGAATAAGTAAAAGATAATTGATATATTTAAGGGTATTAATTTAGCATATTTTTAAAGTTTGTTATGCTTATTTTTTGTTTGTTCAGAATAATGAGGACTTAAGTCCCTAAATAAGAACTCAAGAGTTCAAGACCCCTAGCCTTAATTATTGGTAGGATGAATAAATCATTTAACCTCATTATATATGTGTGTGTGTGTGTGTGTGTGTGTTTGTGCTATCTTCCTTAAATTTGTAGTTTATGTAAATTCGCTTTAAAGTTCACAAAAGAGAACATTTCACCCTTAACAACTCTCCTAGGAACAAAACAGTCAGTTTTTCACCTTTCTTCATGAAACCCACCTCCCCTACTAAAACAAAGTAGTATTTCTGATAGACTCAAAACAGGAAAGATTTGGGTGGTGGCTTTTTTTTTATTTATAAAATTAATTGCTTTGTGGGACACAAAGCTTTTTAATGTAGAATGCTGAACAAATGTTAGTAACTATGTTTAACCTATTTCACCTCTTGGTGGGAGACTCAACCAACATCACCAGGCAACTTTGTTAAACCTGGAAACTTAACATGACCCATTCCAAAATAGGTGAGCTCAAACCGTGGCCTGAGACAGGGCAAATCTAATTTAACAGGATCTGTAAGTGGTTCTAACGAATCTTCACTAGTTTGGGGATGAATGTTTGGGGATCTGGGATGTAGGACAGCAGTACAGCACTTGCCTTTCAAGGGTGAAGAAGCCCTTAGCTCCTCTATGCCACCACCAATATATACATATACATACATATGTATATGTTTATATAAACAAAAAGACCTTTTGTGCCAATAACAATTACCTAGAGTCTATCTCTAAGCTTCACTTTTCAGTATAAATTGAGATTGAAGTCAGCTATATTCCCCAGAGCCTGGAGTCAAGCTGCAGAGCAAGCAGCAATCCTTGCTGAACAATCTCTGGGAACCTTCAAGTTTTCTAGGGGAGTTAGGTGGTGGTAGTGGTGGTGGGGGGAGAGCCAGAAAAATCTTCTGGCACATCTTGAAAGAGAACTCAGAAGACACCCTAGCTCTCCAGTCACTTGTCCTTTTTTTCTTCTTTTTCCTAATTCAGAATCTTCGTGTGTATGATTGCTCTGAAAGCGTATTTAGAAATAAAAAAATGTGTGCCAGGGCCAATGATTCTGGATTTACCCCGTCTAAAGCCCCTCAGCACAAAGCCTGTGCACCTGGAGCATTGGGGTCACCACTGGCAGACACTCCACTCAACGATGCAACTACGGATTGGGGGGTGGGGGTTACTTGTGAACCTGCTCCGGCTCTGCTGGAAGGAGGCGCCGGGCGAAGAGCACCCGGAGCAGGGAGCAGACGGCGGCGGGAAGCCCCAGATCGCCCCAGATCCGGGGTCCCAGGTGACCAGAAGCGGCCGGGGTGCCGCCGCCTCCTACCTGAGGAGATCCTGGCGCAGCTGCTCCGACAGCAGAGCCTTCAGCCGGCGCCGCTCACAGGGCCCCTTCCTGTGCAAACCCTTAGTGCCGGCTCCTGGGGGCTCCAGGAGTGCCCCGGAGTCCGCGCCGCCCTCCCCGCAGCGGGCCATGTCCCACCAGGGTCGGCTGCAACCCCGGCTGCAGGCCCGGGGCTCGGCCTCCCCGCGCGCCCAGGAAGGGGGCGTTCCCGCCGACACCGCCCCGTGGGGCCGGGCGACCGGTGTCAGTCTCTTTGCAGACGGTCCCTAACGGCGCGCCCGGAGACGGCCACGTGACTCGGGAGGATGTGCGCAGGCGCAGGAGCGCTGTTGACAACGCCGCGGGTACCCAGCCCCGCCTCTGCCTGCGGAGCATCAGGTGCCCCCAGGGAGCGGCCGCTGCCTAGAGCTCTCCTTGCCTTGGCCTCTCATTTATTTCTTTACTTAGGTTTGTTCCAGTCACACACACACACACACACACACACACACACACACACACACACACACACACACACACACACACACACACACACTCTGTTATTTTTTTTTTATTATTAAAAGGCGCCGTTTTTGGATAAATGCTTTGGGTTAGAAATATTGGTGGTGTGATGGTAAATGCTTTGGATTAGAAATGGTGGTGGTGTGATGTTAAAAATCAGCAAGTATTAAGGTTGGAGAGAAGGTACCAAGGCCTGTAGCCTGCAGGAACATGGGATTGGGTTCCCCTGGTTGACCCCACCTTGAGCACCACGCCTGTGATTAAGGTGTGGCATGGAAATAATAGAAAATCTGAAATATTGGCTGATCTCTGAACCCTCCGAAGTTCCCTAGGAAGGGTGTGAGAGGTATTTAAAAAGAACCCGTGCCCTTCTATCCCAAGAGTATTCCAACACTTTGCAAACAAAACTAACATTAATGTTGAGGACATTCATAGAGAGTTTCAAGAGCCTGGGTTGGGCCCCTATCTGAGGCCCTGAGCATCCCACATTGTCTGCTAGGCCATTGAAGGGGAACTGGTTGGTCTGTGAGAAGTTCAACTTCTACTGTGACATTGTGTGGTGTGCGTGGAAGTGCACAGCTCTAAGTGGTCTGGAACCCCTGCCACTTCCCTTCTGATACTTTCAGAGTAAATCAAACCACTGTGGCTGAAACAGATTTTTACTTTGAAGCTAAGCAGCGTTAAGTATGCACCTGCTGAGACTGAGAAGTTTCTTTCTCCATATGCAATTAGCCAAAGGAACCAGAATTTCTGAATTGTTTTTAAATTATTGGCGCTATTTTCATGCTCATCAAGTGAGACACAGGTAACTTTCGCAGTCAGGAACAAAGAAAACAAAAATAAAAACAAAGGGGATTATATTCAACTGAAAAGTTTGTGCACTGCAAGAGGAACTGGGTAAAATAAAAAGATTCTCTACTGAGTGAGAGAAAATATTTGCATACTATACATCTGACAAGTGGCTACTATCCAAGATATAGAAAGCAATCACTAAACTCAACAACTAAACAAAACTGTGGGGCTGGAGAGATTGCATGGAGGCAGGGCATTTGTCTTACATGCAGAAGGATGGTGGTTCAAATCCCAGCATCCCATATGGTCCCCTGTGCCTGCGAGGGGTGATTTCTGAGTGCAGAGCCAGGAATAATTCCTGAGTGCTGCCGGGTGTGACCCCAAAAAAACAAAAACAAAAACAAAAAACCCTGTCACATTAAAAAAACAAAAAACAAAAAAAGAGGCAACCTGAATAGACACCTTCTCAATGAAGATATACAGTTGGCCATCAGGCACCTGGAATGTATGTGTTCATATCACTGATTATGGCAATATGCATAGGCAAATACATATTTTATTTGCAAAAGGAAAATGCAAATTAAAACATTTAGATATCTCATACTGAAGTGAGAAAATTCAGGAAACTAGACATAGGACAGTCTATGAGTGCCCCATTCTAGGCGCTGGGCAAAAAATCATAAATCATAAAGGGATTATAAGAAGAGAGCAAGGGATCACGTCCAATCAGGGAGATAAGCAGGAACAGAACAAGGTCATAGACACAATTAGTAAATGTATATATGAAACTAAGAAACTAATTATATTACCACTGATTTACCGACTATGAGGTGTTAGCAACCATGTTAACAACAATTATGTACAATAGATGAAAATTGTTTCCATAGAATCAACATATCCTGTATCCAAGCTCTATGTAAATGCATTTGTGGCTATATCCATTTTGGCCTTAGCCAGGTCAAGTCTGCTTGTATTAAATTAAACCTGACTTTCCCTCTAATTTCTTTATGCCCTGCACTTATTTGTTGGTCAAATTTCTGTAACACAACCCAAAAATATCTATATCAAATAATTTGCAAGTAGCTTTACAGGATGTAAGGCTCTAGGATGTGACCCTAGTTTGAATCCCTACCATCATAGATATTAACCTAAGCACTTCCAGGAGCAATCTGTGAATAAAAAGCCAGGAGTATGCCCTGAAATACTGCCAGGTGAGACCCCAAGACAAATAAATAAATATTGGAAACAATATTTGTGCTGCTAGGGATTTGGTGAAAAATGAATCCTCACTCTTTGTTTGTGAGACTATTAGTCTATACAGCCTCTATGAAAAACAGTATAAAGACTTCTCAAAAAATTAAAAACAGAATTGCGATATGACCTAGTAATTCTACTCTTTGATATTTAACCCAAGAAAGCAAAAAACAGCAATTCATAAAAATATTTGCACACCTATGTTTATTGTAGCAATATTTATAATAGCCAACATCTTGAAACAATCCAAGTGCTCAACAATAATTGAATGGATAAATTATAGTAGATATACACAACATTACTACTCAGATATAAAAAATTATGAAATCTTGTAGTTCACTACAATTTGAACAAAAATAAAAGGTATCATGCTAAGCAAAAAGAGTGAGAAATAGAAGGATAGGGGCCAGAGTGATAGCTCAGTGGTAGGATGTTTGCCTTGCACACGGCTGACCCAGGACAAACTTGGGTTCAATACCCGGTGTCCCATATGGTCTCTGAAAGACAGGAGCAGTTTCGAAGCACATAGCCAGGGTAACCCCTTAGCGTCACTGGGTGTGGCCCAAAAACAAAAACAAACTAAAAGAAATAGAAAGATAAATTAATAGATGAGCTCTCTTGTATGTGGAGTATAAAGAAGCAAATCAAGGGAATAAATGATAGTCAATAAAAATAGACAATGAAATATATCAACAGAACTGAGACTGCAAATGAGATTGGTGGGTGGAGATGAGCACAAAAGGGATCTAGTAGAAGGATATTGGAGCATGGTGGTGTCACACCAAAGTCTAAAATATGAATATATATTAGAATCTTTTTAAGTCCTGATACCTCAATTAAAAAAATGTCAGAAAGATCTTTCCTCCCTCCTTCTATCACAGGAGGACACAGTTAGAATCCAGCTGGATGTCCACCAGGATGCGTCCTCTCCTCAAGCACTAACTCTGTGAGCACATTTATCTAAAACTTCCAGTTCTTCAGAACTGTGAGAAGTAAGTATCAGCTGTTTAAGCTACACAATATCTGGTATTTTTGTCATCACAGCCCAGACAGACAGTGGGGATCATAAAATTTTCTTCTCTTTTCAGATCAGGACTGCATGAAAAATTTCAAAACAGTATTTATTTATTTATTTTTGGTTTTTGGACCACACCCTATGATGCTCATGGATTACCCCTGGCTATGCACTCAGAAATCTCTCCTGGCTCAGGGGGACCATATGGGACACGGGGGATCAAACCAAGGTCTGTCCTAGATGGGTTGCGTGCAAGGCAAACTCCCTACCACTATGCTATCGCTTCGACCCCTCAAAACAGTATTTAAAATTTTTTTGCTTTCCTTACACCTTTTTCATCTCTTCACTTTCATTCATTATCTTCTTTTCAATTCTCTCTCTCAAAAAAAGATATTTAAGCTTTAGTGATTTCCCACTTGCACCATCCTTTTACAAGTCTTTAGCAGGGGTCCTAGAAGTATATCAACTTTGGTATTGTTTTTTAAAGTTTACATAAGACAGAGATTTTGATCACAAGATGAGAGAATTTTCCCTTTTGTCAAATGTCCCTTCCTTACCAAAATTGAGAGACTGCAGACATTTGGGGAATTCAGCCAAATTAGGGCAACAGTAGTTGGGTCAGCAAGTCATATTTATTAGTTTGCAGATACTTCCACATCTACATAGGTTGTTGTTCTCTGTCTTGGCATATGACTGACTTATAGAATTAAAGGTTAATTTAATCTGCATCTTAACATGAAGTGATAGGAACCCAATGTCACCATTATTGTTATAAGTAAAAGTGTTGGAAGTCTATGGGTAGTGAAGGAGGTACACAAATGCAATTGGAGGCTTCAGTTCTCATTGGTATTTAGTCAGAATAAAAGGACTATTCTTAGTAATGCAGAACAAGCAATAATAAAGCACAAAAAATATGTTATAATCAAATTCCCAGGTCATTTGAGTGAAAATTAATGTGCTTTCCCTCATTGATTCTACTTGGAAGGAGCTTTCATCATTTGTAGAACTAACTTTCAAATATTTGAATATAGCAATTATTCCTTTTGTAGTGGTAAAGATTATACATAGACTGTCTGCAGGTCTAAATATAAACTAAATAACTTGGCATACACTGGGTTTTTCTGAACAAATTGTTTAAATATGCTGTATGATAAGTGCTGTGAGTTCTGCCCAGCCATTTCCTTAAAAAGGCTAGAAACATCAAGATTTGGCACTCTAAAAGCTGCCTGAAGTATAGAACCTAACTCCTGTTCTGTTATAAAACCATCCTTATCAATATCAAAAAGCATAAATGACATTTTCAGAATCTTTTCAGTATTGTAAGGATTGCACAGGACAGTTAGACCAATCACATACTCTCTGAAGTCCATGTATCCATCATTATTCCTGTCAAACATGGCAAAAAGTTGTCCCAAGGTTTCTGAAACTGGGAGTTTCAGGTAGTTTGCAAACTCTTCAATTTCTATCTTCCCTCCATTTGAGGCCATCGCAATGGTAGCATATTCATCCAAATGCTGACTAATATCGTCCAAATCCAATTTCAATTTACGGCTAATCTTGGTAAATTCCACCAAGCCAGCTGCCATGGGGAGTTGGAGCTGACCTGCAGAAATCATCAGTTTACAGTCTTCGTAGGAATGTTCTGTCACTGGCAGTCCCAGAGCATTTGCCATACTGATTCTCACCGAATTGGCAAAAAGGATAGGATCTTTTCTCTCTAGGTCATTAGGTACATAAACAGGCATGAATTCTATCTCCATCCTGGTGAAGAGACGACTTAAGGTCAATACACAGCTCTGTAAGGCTGTAAACCCTTGCCATGTCCAAGTTACCGTGTCTAGTGTGTTGGGGTACCTGAGCAGTACTGGTTGCACGGGAACTCCTGGGGTGAAGGCCCCGAGTTTGAATGTGATCAGGCTGGTGCGGTTGGTACACACACCTTCCGGGAAAATTAGGATCTGTGGCCACTTGCTGTCAGGGGACACTCGCTTTAGGATTTCACTGCGGGTATTCTTTCTGGAATTGGGGTCATCTCGGGTCACAAGCACGGGCTGCAAGAACATCAGGATCTTTCCAACCAGAGGGATGCGCATGTTCTGGCTGGCTGAGACCACCGAGGGCAGCCCAGCCTTCACACAGGCAATGGCATCAAAGAAAGAAGAGTGAGGTGCTATCACGAAGATGCGAGCCTCTTCCCGAGTAGCCCTTTCTCCTCTAACTTTCACGAGGAATCCTGCCAGAAAATAGGTCAGCTGGAACAGCAACTGGAGTGCTGGCTGGGCCAGCTTCCCTCGCCAGTTCTTAGTAGCCTTGATGTTATGAGTTGAGAGACCCAGCGTGGAAAAGGTCAGCAGTGGCCAAAGGAAGATGAAGACAAGGCCAATAAAGGACACGCGCAGTGGCACCAGTACAGTCCCAACAAGGATAAGGGACAGCCAATGCCATGTAGTCAGATGCGTCTGCTGAATGAAGGGGTTGGCCACGGCAGGTGGATATAGGGATGAGATGCGGCGGTGTCTGGAGGATCTGGAGGACTCTTGAGCCGTGAAACCACTCTCCATTCTCCCTCCTCCACGGGGAACCTTGGGCTGCTGGTGGTCCCCACAGCACACTCCGGGCCCATACTCATGTAGTCTGGCTGCTTAGAACATACTTAGGACTCTTAGAGGCAGCTGTGGACTTACAGACTAACATCTGACCTTAAAATCAGAAAAATAAATGGTAAACGGTGTCACTTTCTGATGATCAACAAGACAATCTTTATGTTTTATAAACAGTTTCTTTTTGACATACAGGCTTCAAAACTTTTCACATATGTCCTCCCCCCCCCCGTTGGTAATTAGCAATTATTATACACGTACTAAGCATCTGTTCAATTAAATAGATATTAATCACATTTTTGTTCCAAAGCCATTACCAGCATAGTTGACTTAGGGCGAGTTGCTTTATCAACTAAGCCAAATTCATTCTTTCTTTACAAATAGATTTCATTGTTTTTAATTATGGCTTAAGTTTTATTTATTTTATTTTATTTTATTTGTTTTTGGACTACATCCAGCGGCTCTCAGGGTTTACTCCTGGCTCTGAGCTCAGAAATCGCTCCTGGCAGGTTTGGGGAACCACATGGGATGTCAGGGATGAAATCTGGGCTGGTCGAATGCAAGGCAAATGCCCTGTGTTATCACTCTGGCCCCTATTTATTTATTTATTTATGTTTAATAATTACTCTTTTAAGCACCATGGTTACAAAATTGTTCATGGTTGAGTTTCAGTCATAGAATGTATACCATCCTTCACCAGTATACATTTCCCACCACAAATGTCCCCCGATCTCCTCCCATACCTTGCCCCCACTTGCCTCTAGGGAAAGCATGTATCTCTCTCTTTCACAAATAAATTTCTTGAGTCATTTGTTTCTTTATACTAAGAAACTTGTTTATATATTTATTTACTTTTGGGTTTGGAGGCCACACCCAGTGGTGTTCAGGGCTTATTCCTGACCATGCTCAGGTATGTTCGGGGTAGTGTTCGGGGACTTCATGGAGGTGCCTGAGATAAAACCTGGGTCAGCCATTTGCAAAACAGGTGTTTTAGTTTTTAATGGAATTGTTGTAAACTGATAATCCATAAATAAAAAATTGTTGTAAACTGATCATCCATACATAAAAAATTGGTTTCCAAAAAATTAACTTCCTCAGCAACATGTTTTTTTGTTAGAGTAAATCAGTCACCAAAGTCCTATTCCTTCCCTAGTGGTTGATTTTCAGGTAATAATTGAGTCAGACATAATCAAAGCTGGTGTAAGACAGGCATTGCCTCTAGGCCTTATGGTATTTACAACTGTCATAATGCACTAGATTATTCCTTATTGCTCATTTAAATAGTTTTCCAGAATTAAAAGTCAAACTGCAGATTTCTGAAAGATGTTTCTATTTATTGGAACACAACAGGGTACCAGCAAAACAAGAAAAGCAGTGTGTATACCAGAGTCTGCTAACAGAATATCACATAATGGAAAGAATGTGGACTTAAGATACTGATTCTAACACTTTACACTATGAAGAAACTTTATTTCCACACCGATACACTTCAACTTTATTTCCATATCTATAAACTGATGATATTCCCTACCTTGAGATGTTGTTATTAGGCCCAAGTATGATGTATGTAAGAAAATGGGCCTTTATTAGTAAACCCAAGTTGCTAGGATACAATGGAAAGAATTCTTAGAAACCTTCCACCATCTTCTCTTGTTATCAAACTAATCTTAGTAAGGGAAATATTTCTTTCATCCATTTTATTTGTAATCACAGTTGTAGAATCTGAAAAGCCATGTTTTTGGTTGTCTCCCTTGCAAAGAAGAACAACTGAAAAGGCTGTATATTTGCCTCCTGAGCTGGTGTCATTCTCTATTCTGTAACTCCTCTCCTTCTTTCTTGGAGTGTGCATTTTTATCTCCAAGCCCTTATTTATGCATTCTGAGTGTATATCTAAAGGAAGGGCTCCATATTATAATGACATCTTTTATATTTTTCCACAGTGTTATATCAAATATTGATTTGTTACTTAAATATTTGAGTGCCTACAATGAACCAGATTCTTATTCTAGATGTCAGTTAACAAACTATAGCAACTTTGGACTTCAATTTAGTATACACAAGGAAAGACAATATTTAACTCTTTTTGTAAAGGTAGAGGCAAAAAAACCATTTTAGTCTTTTTCTAAATCTATCACCAATTTATTCATTTATTTATATGATTTGGGGGGGACATAATCAGGGATGCTCACAGACTGCTCAAAGCTGGGTACTTACGGGCCACTTCTGTCAGAATGGGGGTGAAACCAGGACTTATGCATACAAAGCAAAATTAACACTTATTGTTTGTGGTGCCAGGATCAAAACCTAAGTTTTACATATTGGCAAGTGCTCTCACCAACTTAGCTGGAGTACTAAGGCAAAAAAAGTCAATAGAGGTGTTTCACTATTTTGCAATGTTTAACAAATGCATATTTACATATGAGAATTTTATATCACCTCATGTTAATCTTTCTAATATGAATATCATTTGTGGCCCATTTTAAGATTTTTTTTAAAAATGTAGTTATAATTTCCTTCAAGTTAATAAATATATTATAAATCCAAGAGATTTGATAATATAATTTTAATGATTAAAAAAGTAAAAAGAAATTTTGGACAATAAAATCAAAAATTTTTACCATTGTATGTTTGCCTTTTAATATGGCACAGCTAAACTTTAATATAAACTTGTAAAAGGCACCTTATATTAATACGATAAAGAAAGCAAGAAACCAAAACTGGGCCGCTTTCTCCAACTTCCATCTTGTAGAAGTAGATACATTTTAAGGCAGATGCTTTTCTGTGCAAAATACAACAGAAGAAAATCAATATTGTTACATGTTTACACATTCTTAACTTTTTAAAATACTATTTCTCAAGTTATTTATGATAAAGCACATTATTAAGATAGTTTTTCCTAATAATGCTTAACTGATGTACAATTAAAAACTGTTTAGCGATTTCATTACAGACCCCTCATAGATGATATAGAAAAATCAATTTCTTTTTCTTGTTTCTTCTTTTAAAAATGTCCATATCAATTTGTTTACTATGTCAGGTTGTTCTTGTTGAAGCCAGTGACTGGTTTCTGACAAAATGGTTAGCCTGAAATAGTTCTTAACAAAAACTTTTGTGACTTCAGCCATCTCAACCTCCATAAATGCGTCTTTCTCTCCCCATAGAAGAAGGGTTGGAGTGGTCACCATATGATGCTTGAGCGGCAGGCAGCTATGAACACAAAACACTTGGGTGTTAAATTCATGGAAAGGTTAAAATAACATTTCCCCCATAATGCTCCATTTGGCCATAAATTCTCTTTTTTTTGGGGGGGGGGGTTTGGGTCACACCCAGCATTGCTCAGGGGTTACTCCTGGCTGTCTGCTCAGAAATAGCTCCTGGCAGGCACTGGGGACCATATGGGACACCGGGATTCAAACCAACCACCTTTGGTCCTGGATCAGTCATTTGCAAGGCAAACGCTGCTGTGCTATCTCTCCGGGCCCTCATTTGGCCATAAATTCTCAAGAAAGGAAACATTTCTGCCAAAATGATCAAAATGATTATTGGGAATGAAAAAAATCTTATATATATTGTGTATATGAATTTATATATGAATATGCATAAATAATCATATATAAAGAAATGAGTTTACTACAGGTATACCTATCTGATCCCACCAGATAATATGCTGGGTGATATCACCAGGGCTTTTCTTGGACAAGTGGGAGAACCCTCCTCAAATTTCCCTTCTTTAAGAAAAGCCTGGCAGCTGTAACCACACCCACAAATGCGATCACCATATTCCAACCAGACTTTTTAGGAGGACCTGCAGCTCAGTATATGTATAAACATATCAATATGTTTCATAAAAATATATATTTGTATTAAATATATAAACATATGTGAAATCATATATATATATATACAACACATATCTAGTATTTTCTCTCTCCCAAGAAACATTAATTATATTACAATAAAGTAAACATATACAGGCATATGAAATTTTCAAGGAATGAAGGCAGTTAGGAATAAGACATATAAAGGCTCCTTTGGAAGGTTGATGATAAAAAGAGATGATTGAGAAACACTGCATTAGGCAACCAATCTACACCATAAAAATTTTTAAAAGATCTAATAAAATTCTTAATTGTAGGCTAGTAAAATTTATAATAAGGTATAAATTAAATACAAAATGTATAAGTATGAAAGATGATTTGCTTGAAAAGGCAAAACCAATAAGTTTCTTGAATACCTGAAGCTCTCCTCAGAGGCCCAAAAACCTGTCAAGTAGAGGCAGCAGAAGAGTGTGGCCGCGAAGTGAAGTGGAGCAGCCACGTACTCTTTGTAAACAATGAACCCTACCACAACACGCAGGAAAAACCACACTACAAGCATGACAATGGGGAAACCTCACAGGCAAACACCATGCATAGAGAATGAACACAATAGCTCGGATGACCTAAAACATACCAACCATCTGATTAACCTCTCGAATAAGGGACTTAGAATAGAAATATGGAAGATATTTGTAGAACTCAAAGAAAGCATAGATTGATCTGAACAGAACACAAAGACAGAAATCAGAAAACTCCAAACTGAAATAACAGATCTGAAAAACACAGTAGCTCAACTGAAAATATCAGTGGATGGCCTCGCCAGCAGGGTAACAGCAGCTGAGGACAGAATTGACATGCTGGAAGATGAGATGCAGAAAAACTCAACACAGCAGAAGAAATTGGAAAAGAACCTTAAGACAAATGATCAGGCAATGAAAAAAGTACTCAAGGAATGCAAACAGATGAAAATAGAACTCTTTGATAAACTCAACAGAAACAACATAAGAATCATATGAGTCCCAGACACCCAGGTAGGAGATCTCCAGGAAGAATCAACTGTCACAGACATCATCAAAGAGATACTTCCAGAGTTAAAGACTACATGCAATCAAATCCAGCTAAAAGAGATCCAAAGAAAAACACCCAAGATACATCCTCGTTACAATGACAAATCCTACAGATAGAGATAGAATACTGAAAGCAGCAAGATCAAAAAGGGAAATTACATTCAAAGGAGCATCCCTAAGACTTACAGCAGACATGTCACAAGAAACTCTCAAGTCCAGAAGACAGTGGTGGGATATTGTGACAAGACTGAGTGAAATGAATGCCTCACCGAGAATATTGTATCCAGCCCGACTCACGTTCAGGTTTGAAGGAAGGATACATAGCTTCATGGATAAACAATAGCTCAGAAACTTCACAGATGAAAAACCAGCCTTAAAGGAAAAACTGACAGGTCTACTTTCAGACAAGAGAGACCAACAAACACAGCAAACTTATCTACAAAGATGACATTAAGTCCTATGACAATCATCTCCCTCAATGTCAATAGACTAAATTCACCAATTAAAAAACATAGAGTGGCAAAATGGGTCAAAAAGATGAATCCAACCTTCTGCTGCCTACAAGAAACACACTTGAATAGTTAGAACAAACATAGACTCAAAATCAAAGGCTGGAGGAAAATCATCCAAGCAAACAACACCCTCAAAAAAGCTGGGGTGGCCATATTAATATCTGATGACACCAACTTTATACCCAGAAAAGTTGTAAGGGACAAAGACGGACACTATGTACTAATCAAGGGATATGTGCAACAGGAAGAAATCAAACTATTAAACATATGCACCCAATGAGAGACCAGCAAATTATCTAATACAATTACTGACAAATCTAAAAGAAGACATCAGTAATAACACAAAAATTGTGGGTGACCTCAACACGGCCCTATCAACACTTGATAGGTCAACCAGACTGAAACCCAACAAAAACATACTAGTCCTGAAAAGAGTAATGGAAGATATATATATATATATATATATATATATCCATCCCAAAAAACCTGGATACACATTCTTCTCCAATGTACATGGGTCATTCTCCAGGATAGACTACATGCTGACACATAAAACATACCTCCATAAAATCAAGAGGATAGAAATCTTGCAGGCTACCTTTGCTGACCACAAGGCTCTGAAATTAGATGTGAACTACAAAGGCACACAAAAGAAAAAGTTTAACAATTGGAAATTAAACACCCTGCTACTGAACAACCAGTGGGTCCGAGATGAAATTAAAGAGGAAATCAAAACTTTCCTGGAAACAAATGATAATGAAGACACAAACTGCCAGAATCTATGGGACACAGCAAAAGTGGTCCTAAGAGGAAAATTTATAGCTTTACAAGCACACACCAGGAAGGAAGAAGGGGCATACCTGAATAACTTAATGATGCAGCTCATAAAATTAGGAAATGACCAACAAAAGGAACCAAAAATAGAAAGACAGAAGGAAATAACAAAGCTGAAAGCAGAAATCAATGAAGTGGAAAACCAAAAAACAATCCGAAAGATCAACAAAAGCAGAAGTTGGTTCTTTGAAAAAATAAACAAGATTGATAGACCACTGGCAAAACTCACAAAGAGAGAGAGAGAGAGAGAGAGAGAGAGAGAGAGAGAGAAACATGATAATCAGTATTAGAAATGAAAAGGGGAAGATCACGACAGATATTGCAGAAATCCAAAGGGTAATCAGAGACTACTTTGAGAAACTTTATGCTACTAAACATGAGAACCTAGAAGAAATGAAAAAATTCTTGGACACTTATAACCTTCCACAGTTAAGTAAGTAGCATATAGCATATCTAAACAGCCCCATCACTATTAAGGAAGTTGAAACTGTAATCAAACATCTACCCAAAATGAAAAGCCCAGGCCCAGATGTATTTCCTAATTAATTCTTTCAAATCTTTCAAGAGGAGCTACTACCAATCCTAGCCAGGCTCTTCCATGAAATTGAAAAAATGGGAACACTCCCAAACAGCTTTTATGAAGCCAATATAACCTTGATACCAAAACCAGACAGAGATGCTGCCAAAAAAGATTATAGACCAATATCCCTGATGAATGCAGATGCAAAGATCTTCACAAAATCCTGGCAAATAGGACACAATGCATCATCAAGAAGATCATACACTACGACCAAGTAGGTTTCATCCCAGGAATGCAAGGATGGTTTAACATCCGTAAATCTAATAACATCATACACAACATCAACAACAAGAAAAATAAAAATCACATGATCATATCAATAGATGCAGAGAAAGCATTTGATAAAGTCCAACATCCATTCTTGATCAAAACTCTCAGCAAGATGGGAATGGAAGGAACCTTTCTCAATCTAGTTGAAGCATCTACCACAAGCCAATGGCAAATATTATCTTCAATGGAGAAAAACTAAAAGCCTTTCCTCTAAATTCTGGTATAAGACAAGGCTGTCTGCTCTCACCACTCCTCTTCAACATAGTACTGGAAGTGCTTGCTATTGCGATCAGGCAAGGAAAAGATATCAAGGGAATCCAGATAGGAAAAAAAGAAGTCAAGCTCTCACTGTTTGCAGATGACATGATACTCTACTTAGAAAACCCTAAAGACTCTACTAAAAAGCTTCTAGAAACAATAGACTCATATAGCAAGGTGGCAGGCTACAAAATTAACACACAGAAATTAATGGCCTTTTTATACAGCAATAATGATAGGGAAGAGATGGACATCAAGAAGGCAATCCCATTCCCATAAACTCAAATATCTTGGAGTCAACTTGACCAAAGACGTGAAGGACCTATACAAAGAAAACTATAAAGCCTTGCTCCAAGAAATAAGAGAGGACATGCGGAAATGGAAACACATACCCTGCTCATGGATTGGCAGGATTAACATAATTGAAATGGCTATACTCCCCAAAGCATTATACAGATTTAATGCGATCCCACTAAAGATATCCATGACATTCTTCAAAGAAGTGGATCAAACACTTATGAAGTTCATCTGGAGCAATAAACATCTTTGAATAGCTAAAGCACTCCTAGGGAAAAGGAAAATGGGAGGTATTACTTTTCCCAACTTTAAACAGTACAACAAAGCAATAGTTATCAAAACAGCATGGTATTGGAATAAAGACAGACCCTCAGATCAGTGGAATAGACTTGAGTTCTCAGACAATGTTCCCCAGACATACAATCACCTAATTTTTTATAAAGGAGCAAGAAATCCTAAGTGGAGCAGGGAAAACCTCTTCAACAAGTGGTGCTGACAGAACTGGTTAGCCACTTGCAAAAAAAGCAAGCATAGACCCCCAGTTAACATCATGTACAAAGGTAAAATCCAAATGGATTAAAGACCTTGATATCAAGCCTGATACCATAAGGTATATAGAACAACATGTCGGTAAAACACTCCATGACATTGAGAATAAAGGCATCTTCAAGGAGGAAACTGTACTTTCCAAACAAGTGGAAGCAGAGATCAACAGATGGGAATACATTAAGCTGAGAAATTTCTGCACCTCAAAAGAAATAGTGCCCAGGATACAAGAACCACCCACCAAGTGGAAGAAACTATTCACCCAACACCCATCAGATAAGGGGCTAATGTCCAAAATATACAGGGCACTGACAGAACTTTACAAGAATAAAACATCTAATCCCATCAAAAAATGGGAAGAATAAATGAACAGACACTTTGATAAAAAAAGAAACATAAATGGCCAAAAAGGCACATGAAAAAATGCTCTTCATTACTAATCATCAGGGAGATGCATATCAAAACAACAATGAGATACCATCTCACACCACAGAGATTGGCATACATCACAAAGAATGAGAACAAGCACTGCTGGCAGGGATGTGGAGAGAAAGGAACTCTTATCCATTGCTGGTGGGAATGCCGTCTAGTCCAACCTCTATAGAAAGCGATATGGAGATTCCTCCAAAATCTGGAAATTGAGCTCCCATTCGACCCAGCTATTCCACTCCTAGGGATATACCCTAAGAACACAAGAATATTACACAAAAACCCCTTCCTCACTCTTATATTTATTGCAGCACTATTCACAATAGCCAGGCTCTGGAAACAACCAAGATGCCCTTCAACAGACGAATGGAGAAACTGTGGTACATATACACAATGGAATATTATGCAGCCATCAGGAGAGATGAAGTCATGAAATTTTCCTATACATGGATGTACATGGAATCTATCATGCTGAGTGAAATAAGTCAGAGGGAGAGAGAGACACACACAGAATAGTCTCACTCATCTATGGGTTTTAAGAAAAATAAAAATCATTTTTGTAACAATCCTCAGAGACAATGAGAGGAGGTTTGGAACTTCCAGCTCACTTCATGAAGCTCACCACAAAGAGTGGTGAGTGCAGTTATAGAAATAACTACACAAAGAACTACCATAATCATGTGAATGAATGAGGGAACTGGAAAGCCTGTCTGGAGTACAGGTGGGGGTGGGGTGGGATGGAGGGATATTTGGGACATTGGTGGTGGGAATGTTGCACTGGTGAAAGGAGTGTTCTTTACATGACTGAAACCTAATCACAATCATATTTGTAATAAAGATGTTTAAATAAAGAAAAAATATTAAAAAGCCAGGAAAAAAGAAAAGGCAAAACCAATATTTATTAATAGTGTAATAAAATTTTAAATGTGAAATTACACTATACCAGATTTTTTTCACAAATATGGGAAACCCAAGGGAATACTTCTGTCAAGCACTTTTTTCTTGTTTCCTATAAGATTATCATTTTGCTAGATGAACAAAAATTTACCATACTGAATCACATTTTCAAAATCTAAAACTTATCTAGTTCTGTATTTGTTATTTGTACTGATGACAGATGACAACAGATTATAAATACCATACTTTTGTTCTGCTAATATAAATGATCTAATTCTGTATTTGTTATCTGTACTGGTTACAGATGAGAACAGTTTATAGACATCATGCTTTTGTTCTAGTTATATGTTTAGCTCATTAAACATATTTATATTAAAATGTAATATACTTAAATATTATAACATATTTAACTTAAATTTTTCATTAAATAATCTAAAAGATTTACATGAAAAACAGAACAGGTATATCAGAAAAATATAAAATTCTAGATTTAATATTACATGATATATTTATTTGGCAAGAAAAACTTTCAAACAATATTTTCTTTATGTAATTTCTTCTTTTTTTGTTTTTGTGATTTGGTCCACAGTCAGGAATTTTTAGGGTTTACTCATTATGGCTCTGCACTCTACACCTTCCTGGTATCATTCCAGGACAATATGTGGTGCCTGGGATCTAACCTGGGTCAGCAAGGAAATATAGTTACACATTGCACTGACCCCTGTGTAATTTCTTTAATACCCAAAAGTATTTAATAAAGAATAAAACAAGAAGAAAATATATCTAAAACTATCATAAAAAGATAACATTTTGGCTATTTTCTATGCATAATAGTTAAACAATAAATACAATGTAATAAATATATACATTATCTTTTATTCTACATATGAGAATTTTACATTAGGTTAGACCCTTATCACTTCATAAAGTTAAAAAAATAATTATAAAGCACTATGTTAAGGTCTAATGACCCAGAAGTTAGTTAAAAGTCCCTCTATAATTTACTATGTAGATTATAGCATCTCTTAAAACTTTTTTTTGTTTTTGGGCCACATTCATCAGTACTTAGGGCCTGCCTCTGGCTCTGAGCTCAAGATTTATCCTGGCAGGTTGGAGGACCAGGATGTATCTATATCTATATCTATAGATATATGGGAAATATATCTATATCTATATATCTATCTATATCTATATCTATATCTATATCTATATCTATATATCTATATGAAATGCCTTATCTGCTGTATGGCCTTAAAGCATTTTGTTTTAAGTGAGGCTGTGGTAAACTTTTTGTGCTCAAATCTTGTTGACATTTCAGATCACTTCTTTGTTTTGTTTTATTTGGTCATACCTCATTGTGTTTAGGTCTTAATTTCTGACTGCTCTCAGGGATCTCTCCTGGTAAGACTGAGGGGAAGGCATAAGGGATGCTGAGAATCAAACCCAGGTCATCTTCATGCAAGAGGCAAGCACCTTATCTGCCATACTATATCTCAGGCTCTAACAAATTATACCTATGGGCTAGACCCCTGGAAGTAGGACTCTTGAATTCTATTTATTTAGAGATCATCTCTTCCCCATCACTCTCCCATTTAAAATTTTTAAATGGACTTTCAGTTTCAGAAAATTTCCAGAAAAACTTGTTTACAGTTTTGATTGGAATTGCATTACATTTATATTTTAATGAGAGAAATAAAGAACTTTATGTTACTGAAGTTTCAACTCATGAACACAATAAACACAAGCTTATCATTAAGTCTGATTCAATTGTTATGAAAATACTTATATGAATATGAAAATACTTATGTATGACTGGTAAATAGCAACTACCTTACTTACTGTAATAATTCAGATAATTCATAATGATTATCATCTGGTGGAATTATTCCTATATTCCTAATATTTTTAGTTGATATTTTGGTGGTATCTTTGGGTTTCTTTTTGAGGTTTCTAGCTGCCACTAGATTACAAGATCATAACTTCTGCATACTGATCCTGTATATGTCAACTTTACTAAACTAATTTATTTATTTATTTTTGGTTTTGGGGTCACACCTGGTGATTCTCAGGGGTTATACCTGGCCATGCACTCAGAAATCGCTCCTGGCTTGGGGGACCATATAGGATGCCAAGGGATCAAACTGTGATCTATCCTAGATTAGCAAGTGCAAGGCAAATGCCCTACCCCTTGCCCCACTGAACTATTTTTGTTCTAATAATTTTTCAGTAAAACTCTTTATTTTCAGGCCCAGAGAGATAGCACAGCGGCGTTTGCCTTGCAAGCAGCTGATCCAGGACCTAAGGTGGTTGGTTCGAATCCCGGTGTCCCATATGGTCCCCCGTGCCTGCCAGGAGCTATTTCTGAGCAGACAGCCAGGAGTAACCCCCGAGCATCGCCGGGTGTGGCCCAAAAACCAAAACCAAAACCAAAACAAAAAAAACCTCTTTATTTTCTACATATATATAACCATATAGCTTATGAATTATCATGAATTATCCTTGCTTCACAATTCTTACATTTTTATCTTAAGAATTTCCATACAAAAAAGAATTTACATACAGTAATGAATAAATGCAGTTATAGTTCACCTTTAGATTTTAATGTTAAAGTATATAATTTTTAATATTTAGTCACAAAGTTTGTGACACCCTTTTGGAAGATAATAGTTTCCTAAAATTTTTGTAGTAATGAAAATGAATGATGAACAGAAAGATTAATAGAAAATATCACTTTTAGTGACAAAGAAAGAGCAAACTAACATACATAGGAGATAACTATAGATATAACTATAGATAATACTTCTTTCATTCTTTTAAAGTTTCTCATGGAAATAAAATTATGCACTATATCACAGAGTATTTTAACCTTATTTTTTAATTAGTTTCAACTCCAGGAATTATATTTTACATTTCTGCTAGTTTTCAGGTGCAAATAATCATTACAAACATCGCCAATGATTTATTTTTCCCCCTCCAACAAATAAACTAATGTAAAAGTCAATTTTCCAGAAGTACTCCTTAAGGAAATTGAGGCTTATCTGATTCAGTTGGGAAGATGGAAGATTATGGGATCTACCTATCCTCAGAGTTGAGCATTATTGTGTGTGAAATTTTGCTAAATATGTTGTATTAATTTAGTTAGATGATTGTATGTTCTGTTTAACTGTTAATGCTGTGAATATATTTCTAAAATTAGTTATATTTTTTGTTTTGTTTTAGGGCCACACCTAGCAGTGCTGAGGGATTACTCCTAGCTCAACATTCAGGAATTATTCCTGGTGATACTTGGAGGACCAAATGGGATACCAGAAATAGAATTCAGATTGACTGCATGCCTGCATGCAAGGCAAGTGCCCAACCCACTGTACTATAGAACATTCATTCTATTTTAATGCATTTTGGATTAGATTTATAACACCTGATTTTAAATGTATGAACATTTATTTATAATTGATTTTGAGCAACAATCTTCCTGTTAATTCAATTATTTCTTGCTTGAGCAAGAAAATAATGCCAATCTATTTTATAATATATAAGAAAGAGATTTTCTGAGCTGAGGATTTGGCTCAGTGATAGAACACATACTTTGCATGTATAAAGTTCTGGCAATGATCTCCACCCCTGCAGTGTTCCCCAGCACTGTCATAGCTAACAACAAAGGACTGGGATGTTCTGAGTGAAACTTGCCTATAAAATAATCTTAGTCCATTTGTGTGGGTGTGTAAATTTGTGTGTCTGTAGATTTATTTTAATTATATACTTCTATAGTATAGATGGCTACATATTATCTATATACTGTATATGTTATTTTTCCCTTCTCTTTGAAGCTGTTCTTGTAATGACTAGAGCTTACTATCCATTGGCTGCATCACTGCTGGGTCTGATAGCATTAAATATCCAAGATGAACACTAAACTGATTATCTAAGTATCACCAGGAGTGGTTCCTTGAGCACTGATTGGGAACTCTCCTTAAAAGAAAATATTTTCCTCCTGTCTAGGATGCATCCAGGTACAAGTCTCTTATCTTTCATGCTAAACTTTCTTCCTCTACAATTCTCATTTTGGGGAAGCACACCCAGTAGTATACAGGGCTTCCTCCAGAATCTGTGCTCTGGGATCACTCCTGACTGTCCTTGCCATTTAAGATGCTGGAGATTGTACCATTTATAGTCTCCCTAGCCCTGCAAAGAGGAATTCTTGAGCACAGAGCAAGAAGTAAGTCATGAGCACATCCAGATGCAGATCCCCAACATACAACAAAAAGATAAGCAGTGGCTTTTAAAAAATTAGACTTAAATAATTTATTGTATTCATTTATTTTTTTGTGAGTTAGTGAGTTTCAGACATTTGAACTGTGTGCTCTCCTACTGAGCTAATGGCCCAACCCTAGACTAAAGTGTTTTGTTTAACCAGATAGAACTCATACTGACCTGAAGATATTTCGGTAATGATTAATTGGGCCACTTAATGCTCCAGGCTGAGAAAAGACATAAATATAAGCTTCAAGATCTTCTGTGGTCAATCGGCATCCTTTTCTTCCAATGCCAGTGTTATGACTGGTAAACAGATGTTTCAAAGCCTAATTTAAGTGAAGCAAATAATTTTAAATTGTTTATTATGCAATAAATCGAATCCTTAGTATTTGAAAGTCAATATACAGTGCCGAATCATAATTTCTGCTCTAATTGAGTTGGGAACTTTATTTAGTTTGATCTCCAGCATTACATATGGTCCCCTCAAGCACCATCAAGAGTGATTCCTGAGCAAAGTCATTTAGAGCATCACCATCCTAACCTTACGGCCCAAATAAAATTAAATTTACATAGTACTTAATTGATTTACTAATTTATTAATAGGTCCTCACTTACAAATTGAAAAATACTACACTATACCAGAATTCTTTAAGATATGGATCTAAATCTAAACATCAATATCTTCCTATGCCCATTCTAGGAAACAATGTCATTTTCCTTTTTTTTTTCTTTTTGCTATTTTGTTGTTGTTGTTGTTTTAGGGCCATACCCAGTGGTGCTCAGGTCTTACTCCTAGCTCTATGCTCAGGAATCTCTCCTGTAAGGACTTAGGATACCATTGGGTATATATAGAATTTAACCTGAGTCAGCCACATACAAAGCAAGCACTCTCTGGGGGCCCTCAATAATGCTGTTTTGTCTTCACTTACTATTTTATACTCAAAAAATGCAAGTATATGAGCAACTAATCTTGGACAAAGGAGTTAAGAACTTAAAATGGAATAAAAGCAGTCTCTTCAATAAATGAAGTTGGAACAATTGGATAGCTACATGTAAGAAACTAAAGATTGATCCATATCTTACATCCATATCTTACATCTTAAAGTCCCTGAGATTAGACTTACATCCATAAAACTCATCAAGGAAAACATAGAAAACTCTTAGACCTAAAAGAAGTCTTTGATGGTAGGATGCCAATGGCCAGGGCATCAAATCTGAATAAATGGGACTATATCAAACTAAAAAGTTTCTGTATGGCAAAAGAAACACCAGTTAAACTAAAAGACAGCTAACTGAATGGGAAGATTTTTTTTCACTCAACACATCAGATAAAGGTTTGATTTCTAGGATATACACAGTACTCAAAAGGTTAACTCCACAAAACAAAACATCAAAAATGGGGAGAGAAAATGAATTTCTCTGAGGAAGACCAACATATGGCCAACAGACACATGAAAAAGTGCTCACCAGCTCTTATTAGGGAAATCCAAATCAGGACAACAATGAGATATCATCTTACACCAGTGAGGATGATACATATCAAAAATAAAGGGAATAATCTCTACTGTGGGGATGTGGTGAGAAACACTCATCCACTGCTGGTAGGAATGCTGCCTAGTCCAAGCCCTATGGAAAACAGTTGGAAGGTTCTCAATAAACTCAAAAGAAAGCTTCAATGTGACTCAGCAATCCCTCTTTTAAGTATCTATCCCCAGGACAGGAAAAAAAATTCATTCAAAAGGATCTATGCACTATTCATTGTGACACTCAGTACAATAGCCAAGAGATGGTATCAATCTAGATGTCCAACAACAGATGAGTAGACAAGTAGACAAAAACTAACCTAAAAGGTTTTCAATTGAAAAAAAGGAGAGAGGATGGAGAAAGAAAAACAGGAAATAGAGACACCATGAGATCTGAGTGTATCTTGTTTCACAATTTTAACTTGGAATTATATAAATGTCATATAAACTATTAGGAATGAAACAAAAATTTAAATTTTCTGGGAAGTACAAGCTAAGAATTTATGATATTTTTCTCTTTAAAAGAGATTAATGAGTTGAAGGAATATGGAAAAAGAGAGGATATATGTGATTTGAGGAGATATGTCTTGTGTCTGAGAGGCCTGGGGTTCTACCTAGTAGCCCTCAAACATTGCTAGGCCCATGTACTTCTGGATGAGTTCCATACACACGTGTGCATTTAAATTCAGTGTAGAGGAACAATATAGAAACAATGGAAACTCAGCAACAATGATTTGTCACCCATGTTTTGATTTATAAATGCCATTTTTAGAGCTCCTCTGAAAAAGTATTAATTTCAAGTATGGAACAGTAAATAAAAAATAAATCTTGTATACAGGTTTTCAAACATATTTGGCCCATTTCTTTTTCATAAAATAATTAACTAACACCAATTAAAATTTACCCTCTATAAGAAATCAAGCAGAAAGCACCCCACAATTACACCTGAGGCAACTATCAACCCCTCATATCATTCTAGCATCTCTCCTGGGACAGTATTACCCACTTTGGGAAAGAATAGTCTAGGTTCTAGGACATTAAAAATGGCAAGCTATTACTGACTGTTTTTCAGCTTTCGTCAAAAGAACACAGGAGCACAGAAGCCAATTTGAGAAGATTCCCACTTGCCTAATATGGGGCAAATTTAGGCTTCGAAAAGAATAATACCTGTAACTGATTGATGTGGGCCAAATATATATATTTAAACACTGATGAATTTAAAATGATACAGAGTAAAAAATGGTCATTGTCATCACTGGAAGTTTTAACCAAGTCAATAATGTATATATTGTTCAATGAAGGGAAACAATGATGGATTCATCCTACCATCCCTGTGTAGTTCAGTGTTCAACCATATTTTTACAACAGTTGACCACCACCTGTTCAGCATCCCAGACCATGGACCTATAAGTATAATCAAGGTGGCAGAGCAGTAGCATCCAAACTTTCTACATCTTCAGACTAACATATTTTTGGAAAAATTGAGTGAAGATCACTAGTATAAACTATACTTCAAAATAACCAACTAGTAGATAGGAAAAGGCTCTTCATGATAGAAGAACTTCCATTAATAAAAGTAGATGGGGAAAGAATTCCAAACCACTGAACTGTCTAAGATAGAATGATCTCTAGGGAAGTCACAGAACACAGAAACATTCTCACAATGGAAGCAGGTAGAATCACCTCACCCCATCAGAAGGCCCAGAAGCTCCCATCACACGGGAAATCTTCTGGCATAAAAACAGTTCAGCTATGAAAGGAGGTAAAGTGATATGCATTATATACCTTCAGTAACCATATTGAAAGTCAGCGTTTCAAAGGAAAAAAGAAAGAAAGAGATAGAGAGAACAAGAGAGAGAGAAAGTGAGAAGAAAAATGTCTTCATAAAGGCAGGGGTGGGGGGGGGAAGCTAAGGAAATGGCAGAAAGCAAATATGGGACATTGGTGATGGGAGCTGTGCACTAGGGAAGGCATGGATGCTGGACATTATATTGCTGAAATTCAATCATAAACAACTTTGTATAACTATCTCACCGTGATTTAAAATTTAACAAAACGGGCCGGAGCGATAGCATAGTGGTAAGGTGTTTGCCTTGCATGAGGCCAACCCTGGACTGACTGTGATTCGCTCCCCGGCATCCCATATGGTCCCCAAAGCCTATGGTCCCCACAGCCTGCCAGAAGCGACTTCTGAGTGCAGAGCCAGGAGTAACCCCTGAGCATCACTGGGTGTGGCCCAAAAACCAAAATAACAACAACAACAACAATAATAATAAGAATAAAATAAAAGTTAAAACAAAACAAAAAACAGCCCAGCTCTACAACTAATCTAAAAAAAGAACTCTAAGCTACTGACTCTTCCCAGGTCCTGACTCTTCCCAGTTCTGGCTGAGAACCCTGGGGCTTTCTTGGAATGGGGGCATGCAGATTCACCTCTCTGGAAGAAGGCACAGCAGCCCACACCTACACCAAACATCTTCTGGCATAAAAATGACTCTGTTCTATACTGAAACTCATAAAGATACCACTTAAAATTTTGTTGTAACAAGCAATATGAAGTAACTTTTCTTGTGCCTGCTAAGGGGGCACTTTTTGGAAGTGGGTGAGAAAGTAGGGTCATTGGCTAAGGAACAGTCACACTTATGATGGGATTGGGGTTGGAACACTGAATCCCTGACAGTTGTATTATGAATAACTTTCTTTTTCTGGTTTTGGGGTCACACCCGGCAGTGCTCAGGGGTTACTCCTGGCTCCACGCTCAGAAATCACTCCTGGCAGGCACCGGGGACCATATGGGATGCCGGATTTGAACCAATGACCATGCTATCTCTTTGGCTCCATGAACAACTTTTAACATTGTGGTGTTATAATAAAAACTAAAGGAAGAACGATGGGATTAGAACTTCACTATGATATACACACTAATAGTATACCTAGTCAATGATGGTCAAAGTATGCTGAAACAATATGATAAACAGCTGTCAGGAACTTTTGGTCAGGCTGACAACTTTTGAGTCCACATGCCATTTTGGAATTACTAAAACTAAGACGAGCCATTATGTGTGTCTCTAATGTGATGCCTTAGGAAATTTTGTAGTACCCCTATAAACCATTATTATTATTATTATTGTTATTATTATTATTATTTGGTTTTGGGGCCATATCTGGTGACCCTCAGGGGTTACTGCTGGCTATGCACTCAAAAATCGCTTCTGGCTTGGGGACTATATGGAACACAGGGGATCGAACCACAGTCTGTTCTAGGTCAGTCACATGCAAGGCAAATGCCCTACTGATATGCCACTGCTCTGGCCCCTATAAATTATTTTTGTTTAAGTAAAATCCAATCTATTTAAGTCTCTAGATCAGCAACACCTCCAAGCAAAGGAGACAAGGGTTAGCAGAACATGTTCCATAGCACCATGCTGAAATGACCATCCAAATCTAAATTTACTTCAAAAAAGAAAAACTGGGAGATGACTCAGGATTCAGGGATCTATGCTGTGCACACTCAAGGACCCAGCTTTAATTTCAAATACCCCTCAGTAAGCCCTGATGGCCTTTAGCATTACCAGGTAAGTAGTCTTGCACTGCTGATGCAAAGATAAAAACCATACTTCCCTGTTGCCAGAGTAACACTAGGAGTGGCCACCAGGCTCCTTATGAACTGATGAAATTTAATACATGGATAACTTAGGAGGTCACTATCTGAGGGATCTGTCCAGGAAACTTAGAGAGTTGTTGTTCTTGTCAGGTTTGACAATAGTAATAGAATTGAGATGGGGGTACAGTGAAGGGAGTCCTTATTTGTCAAAGTTATATATAGAAGTATTTCAGATAAAATACTATTGCGTTTTTCAAATCTCCCAGATATCCAATATGAGAAATATTCAGTTAGTCTCCAACAATTACAAGCTACCCACAACTTGTCTATGGAAGCACCAATAATACCTGTGTGCTTATTTTGTTTTGAATATTTTGTTTATTACCACTCTACTGCTCTACTACTCTTCTACTCTACTACTGGTGAATTCATCTATTTGACATTCAACTTCTCTCTTCTGTCCATGAGACATTCTCTAAAAAATATGTGTTCCTGTAGAGGCACAGACTTACCAAAAAACTCAACAAGAGCCACATACTACAAATATAAGGCTCTAGGAATAAGTAAACTTATAAATGATGCCTTAGAAGAAATACTTATTTATTGAGTTCTAGAAGTGGTCTATTTTTATTTCTGAAGGACATACTGTAATTTGAAATGTCTTTCATAATAACAATACACTATTTGTTCGGCTTACCTTGAAGTCATTTATTGAGAGCATAAATTCTGGGAACCAGGGTATTTGGAAGAAGTAATAATAGCTGGATTTGAACAGCTGAGCAGGGTGTCGTAAAATATATTCTGAAATTAAAATGTCATGTTAGACCTTATGCAAGGCTATAAATTACTTATTACTGAAAGAGTTTCTTTGTAAGGCAATTTCACCTTTAAGATAATCCCATAAAAGAATCCTCACAGCTTCTGTGTGTTTCTCTTTAAAACAGCTTCTATGCACTTATATTTTATTATGGGAATTTCTGTCTATTCAAAAAATTTGTAGTCAGCAAAAAAAAGCTTCATTTTAGAAAGTCTTGACTCAAAGGACCAAATTAACATTGCTTTTCCCCAAGGTTATTATTATTTAATTAATATTCTTCTTGGGAATATATTAGTGGTCATTTCCTGTTGTTTAAAAGATTTCCTTAAGGGCCGGGAAGGTGGCGCTACAGGTTAGGTGTCTGCCTTGCAAGCGGATGGACCGCGGTTCGATCCCCCCATGTCCCATATGGTCCTCCCAAGCCAGGGGTGATTTCTGAGCACATAGCCAGGAGTAACCCCTGAGCGTCAAACGGGTGTGGCCCAAAAACCAAAAAAAAAAAAAAAAAAAAAAAAAAAAGATTTCCTTAAGACTGATCTAAATATTATACTCTTCTGGCCTCAACAGAAGTTTAAGTGTTTTCTAGAAATTCATTCATTAAGCTAGATAATTTATTCCTTCAATGAATATATTAATATCTTCTGTTTGAGAGAGTATTTAATAGTGATCTAGACAGAAAAGCTTCCCACAAAAAAAGGAATATTCATAAGTCATAAGCTTTTCTCAAGATTATTTTAGATAGTAATATTGCCATTTTAAAAAAAGCAAGGTCGTCAGAGAGAGGCATAGTGATGTGCTGTAAGGGGCCTATTGGTTAGAGTAATCTCTGGGAGTATGTGGGCTGAGTTCTGAATGGCAAGAGAGCGTCAACTAGTTGATGATCTAAGAAGAGCTGCAGGAACAAAAAGCAGTGTGGGCGTGACACTTAGAGGATGAAATTGGAAGACAGTGAGACTCAGCTGTGATACAGGAGGAAAATTATATGAGTCAGAAAAGAGTAAAGAAGTTGGGTCAGAGAAGACCAGAATGATGACTATTTACATTCTCTGGAAAAAATGCAAAAGTTTTACACGGGAGCCTAATGTAATCATACATATTAAAAAATAATGTGCTTCTTGTATATGGTGTTGCATATATTTTTAAACTTTTCTTGAAAATAAAGGTCATTATTATTAGTTTTGTAAGTATATTTACTAGAGTTGACGTTTCTAGAAGTGGAATTTTCAGGTAAGTAGAGTATTATTATGGGATATTTTTTGTAAAATCATAATCATACAAGATTTGATTCAGTTCTGCTTTTAGGGGCATCAGGTGAGTTACTTAAAGACCTCACATTGACTTGAGCAGGGTTAAGTCTTTTACTGTTAAAACTAGTTGCAGAAATATATGACTGATAAAAGCATTGCAGAAATGTTCAAGCTAGCCTTGTACTGGCATGACTAATATGGACTAGTTTGACCAGATCCTGATCAATTGAACAAATATGTATCATGACTTCACTATCTAATGCAACTGAGACTATGATAAATCTTAGTATTATACTTCAGTCCTAAGTATCCATCCTATTACCTCAACATATTGATCAATTCAATCTGTAGTTAGAATTTAAACTGTAATGTATTGGTCTCTTTCTCCCTCACTTGTTCAGATAAAAAGAGAAATTGTTCTGGATATTTTTCATTCTCTATAAAGTTGCCATTGAATTACATAATATCTGAACCTTAGAAAAACTGACAAGAAAAATTTAGGGAAAAAAAGGAAAAAATTATATATTTTTAGTAGATTAAAACATGCCTAGCCATTACTTACAAGTAGGTCTTTTTGTTTGTTTTGTTTTGGGACTATACCCAGTGATGCACAGGGCTTAATTGTGGCTGTGCATGTAGGAATCACATTATAGGCTCAGGAAATTATATCAGGTGTCAGGAATTGAGCCTGGGTTAGTGGTGAGAAAGGCAAGCACCTTATTCACTATCTCTCCAGTTTCTTAAGCATTCCCTTTAAATCAGAGGTTCTTAAAGAACATTTTATTGGATACTGGAGGGCCTCAAAACTCTTTGAATGGACCCAAACTATGTCAAAATCATATTAAGACATTGTTCTCCTTTATTTTGTTACATTTTCACAGTTAATAGAAGAACAATAGTAGGCAAATTACTACTATCTTGGTATAAATCAAGGTGATGGCACTAGCAATACTAATCATCATTGTATTCTTTACCACACATGGTAATTTAAAAAAAAAAAGTAAAAAAATAATAATGGAATATAGTAATCTCTGGGCGCCTTTAGATTGTGGCCAAAATAAACAAACAAAAATGATCTTGGTTAAAGAGCAAAACTTAAATAAGTTAAATTTCAAATTTTGAAGACAGAATTTTTTTTTTTTTTTTTTTTGGTTTTTGTTGTTGTTGTTTTGGGGCCACACTTGGCAGCGGCACTCAAGAGTAACTCCTGGGGCCGGAGATATAGCACAGTGGTGTTGGCCCTGCAAGCAGCCGATGCAGGACCTAAGGTGGTTGGTTCGAATCCGGGTGTCCCATATGGTCCCCCGTGACTGCCAGGAGCTATTTCTGAACAGATAACCAGGAGCAACCCCTGAGCACCGCCGGGTGTGGCCCAAAAACCAAAACCAAAACCAAAAAAAAAAAAAAAAAAGAGTAACTCCTGGCTCTGGGATCAGAAATAGCTCCCAGCAGGCTCAAGGGATCATATGAGATGCAGGGAATCAAACCCGGGTCCGTGCCAGGTCACCAGTGTACAAAGCAAATGCCCTACTGCTGTGCTATCTCTCAGGCCTCAAAGACAGATCTTTTTTAACATTCCATGTAAGGAAACAGAAAGTACAAATAAAGAAAGCAGTTCCAGTGAACAACTAATCTTGAGAAAAATATTATATTTCTTTGCAAATATTTTCTCCTCAATAAAAAAAGAAAGAAAATTGTTATATTTCCACAATTAATTGATGAGCTAAATTAAAATAAAATGTAAAAATGCATTTTAAGTAGAATTCCACTTTCTATTTTTTCTTTCTTTTTCTTTTTAGAATTCCACTTTTACTTGAAATAATACTATCAGCAGAAAGTCTTAAGATGTTCTGCAAATATTTTCATAAAAATGAACAAAATGGGGCAGGAGAGATAGCATGGAGGTAGAGCATTTGCCTTTCATGCAGAAGAATGGTGGTTTGAATCCTGGCATCCCATATGGTCGTCTGTGCCTGCCAGGGGCGATTTCTGAGCGTAGAGCCAGCAGTAATCCTCGAGTGCTGCTGGCTGTGACCCAAAAACCACACACACACACACACACACACACACAAAGAACAAAGTAAGCATGACACTTAAACAATTCAGCATTTGTTGTCAAAATTTAAGCTTACAACTGAAAATAAAAATTTTGGAAACTTGTATATGCTATTGTGAATTTGACACCTTTAAAGTGTGTTTAAAGTTTAAAGACTTTCTTTATAATATTGGGGTAATATTAATTAATGTGAGTCTTTGATATTATATAATAAAATATGACCCAAATCTCCCTCCTCCCCACCCAACCCCTGCCTGTACTCTAGACAGGCTTTCTATTTCCCTCGTACATTGGTGATGGGAATGTTGCACTGGTGATGGGTGGTGTTCTTTACATGACTGAAACCCAAACACAATCATGTATGTAATAAAATTGTTTAAAAAAAAAAGAAAAAGTACTTTGCCTCTAATGTTTAAGGAGTTACATAACTTTTATGGCTTTAGATTGCTTTGTGTGCTGCTAAGAAATATTATGTATTGGGGCCGGCGAGGTGGCGCTAGAGGTAAGGTGTCTGCCTTGCAAGCGCTAGCCAAGGAAGAACGCGGTTCGATCCCCCGGCATCCCATATGGTCCCCCCGAGCCAGGGCAATTTCTGAGCGCTTAGCCAGGAGTAACCCCTAAGCATCAAATGGGTGTGGCCTGAAAAACCAAAAAAAAAAAAAAAAGAAATATTATGTACTACAATCTGGGGACTTGAGGGACAAAGTAATTGTACATGGGTTCTGTTTTATTTTTCTTAATGTTCTTTGGCTGAAAATTCAAAGTTAAGATTTCAGCAATGGGAATACTGAGAATTCTGTTTATGGGTGATTGTCCTTCCACTGTAACTTTACCGTGTATTCTTTCTTTGCATCTTTGTTCTCATAATTAAAAATAAAAAATTAATAAAAAAGAATTTAAAAATGGTAAAAAAAATAACATAAAATATGACCATTTATAAAGGATTTGAATAAATTTATGAGTCACTATATTCTCCTTCATGATGAAGAAAATAAAACATGGATATAAATCTATTTAAAATTCTAGAGAAATCAATGAATTTTAAAGTAACAATACAAAGTATTAATTAATATATCAGATCTATACTATTATTAATCATTAAGAAACCACCAACAGTCCAGAATGATAGCACAACAGGTAGGGTCTTTGTCTTGCAAGTGGCCTATCTATAATTTCTTTTATTATCTTATTTTTTTTGGTTTTTGGGTCATACTTGGCTGTGCTCATGAGTTACTCCTGGTTCTGCACTCAGAAATCGCTCCTGGTAGGCATGGGAGACCACATGGATGCTGGGATTCAAACCACCATCTGTCCTGGATCGGTTGCATGCAAGGCAAACACCCTACCAATGTACTATCTTTCTGGCCCCAGCCAAGTGTAATTTATGAGTGCAGAGCCAGGAGTAACTCCTGAGCACTGCCAGGTGTGGTTTCAAAACAAAAACAAAACAAAAACCCACCAATATTTAAGTTTCCTCTAGCATTAAAGAAAAAACCATTTATATGTAAAAACTATTACAATATTTATCTTTGATTAGAAGATTCAATTTCCAGCACCAAAACCAAACAAAACCAAATTAAAAAAAGACAAATAACCTATATGTGGCAAGATTTCCTCACATACTTCAATTCAGACAGCATATTATAACAATTCAGACAGCATATTATAACAGATTGAATGTAAAAATTTATCTATGAATCCAGCTGTCTATTAAACAAGGGTTTGAAAAAATATGAAACAGTGACATTCTTTTCACTAAAATTTTGTTTTAAAAGATGTTAATTTTATTTAAAGTGTTATTTATATTAACATGCATGGAACTTCTTATTTTTTAAGAAATATTATTTAATACATGGATATTTTAAATCTGTCATTTTCAATTTCATTCACTGTAAAAGACTGTGTATATGTACCTACAATCCATAAAACAAATCCCACGGTGAGGATATTTAAAAAAATTTTAAGAGTAGAAATCTTAGGACTGGAGGATAGTAGATCAGATAATATGATTGTCTTGTACCTGGAAGAAGGTTTGAGTCCTGGCATCCCATATGTTTGTTCGCTGAGCATTGCCAGGAGTGATTCCTGAGTACATAGCCAGAAATAACCCCTGAGAGCCACAGGGTGTTTCCCAAGGACAAAAAACAAACAAACAAAAAAAAGAGCATAATGAAGTCTTGAGACCAAGATTTAAAAAAATTGCTTTTCAGAGTGTGCCATTCCCGAGAGCCAAAGCAGTCAGGCAGGAAGAAAATTTATCTCTAGGCTGTCAAGATTCATTACTCTCAAAGTATTGTCACAACAGTTTTCCTTTTATTCTTTTCAAATTAGCAGTTCAATGTTTTCTAAAATAATAAAAAGTTACATAAGCAAACACAAAGCTAAAGATTTTTAGACATCAGGAATATTGAAAGTCAAGATTATTTGACATTGTCATGAAAAATTTTAGTTCTTTGATTTTTAAAAATGTAGTGCTAACCAAATACTGCTGCTTTTAATCTAAAATGTCACATACCATAGTGATTTGACACATTAACAAAGATGTGTTAATAAAATCTTAAACTTACCTGTAAATACATTTGGATGAGGGAAGTTAATAACAATGAGCTTCATTATCATTTCTGGGTAACAGATGGCAATCAGCCAAGCAATCATGCCCCCCCAGTCATGGCCAATTAGAACACATTTGCTATAGCCTGTGTCAAAAATAAAATATATTGACATCATTAACAGGAAAGAGGTCTATTATTGCTTACATTACTTCTGGAGCTATCTTCCTACTAGCTTACCTAAATTATGCACTTTGTATAAATATTGAGTTTGGAGGTTCTAAAATCTGTATGTCTGAATTTACCCTGGCAGATTTTTAGAAAATCCTCATATAAAAATTCCTCCACTCTAGTCCTACAAATTTTCTACCAGGAATACATATATATTTTAAGCATAAGATAGCAAGCTCAGACTTGATCTCATGGATAAGAGCCTAGACCACAGTAAAAACTACTACATAGAATTGGGTCATGAACATGACTGCATTTTCTTTTCTCTTCTTTTCTTTTTTAATTTTTGAGTCACACCCAGCCACCCAGCAGTGCTCAGGAATTACTCCTGGCTCTGCTCTCAGAAATAGTTCCTGGCAGACTCAGAGGACCATGTGGGATGCTGGGGAATAGAACCTGGGTTCATCCTGGGTCAGTCACGTGCAAGGCAAACACCCTACCCACTTTAAGGACTGAATTATTTTTGAAAAATAAAACATTTCTACTTAAAGTAAAATTATAAGTGCCCTTTTGATATCCAACTGCTAAATCTTTATTTCTAAGAAGCCTCTCTTTTCTCTAAAACTGCAGAATTCTATCTAGTATTGTAACTCCACACAGTAAAATGTTACTAATTTGGAACTGTGAATTAAATCGAATAAGTAGAAAATCTAATTATAGCACCAATTTTAATTTTGTAGCAACAAGTTTCATTTCATGTTATCGTTATGGTAACTTGAATTATGTTAAAATACTAATAGAGATTCCTACAGAATTTCTTTTGTGTAGATGGATAGGATCATTTGTAATATATTCACAAAGTATTTAAATTACTTAATTTTTCAAGTTCTCGTACCAATCAACCCCCACAACTATACTAAAAAACAAAGAGAGAAAAAAGATAATGAGAGAAAATGAAGAAAATTTATCTTGTATTATTAACTTTTGTATAAAATTGAATAAAGATGTTTTAGGAAAGATTTGAGCAAAAAATACAAATAAAAGATAATAATGATGGGCCAAAGGTGATAGCACAGCAGTAAGGCATTTGCCTTGCACACAACAACCCTGGAAGGACTCTGGTTCAATTCCCGACATCCCATATGGTCCCCGAGCTGTTAGGAGCGACTTCTGAGTCAGAGCCAGGAGTAACTCCTGAGTGTCCCCGGTGTGACCCAAAAACCAAAAACTAACAAATAATAATAATAATAATAATAATAATAATAATAATAATAATAATAATAATAGTGAAGTATGCCAGGAATGGCAGGGGATGGAGACAGAATGCAACAGGTAAGGTACATGTCTAGCATGTGGCTATCTCAGGTTCAATCCCCAGCACCACATATGGTTCCTAGAATCTCACCAGAAGTGGTCCCTGAGCACAGAGTCAGGAGTAAGGCCTAAGCACTGCTGGGTATAAAATACAAAAATACTGCTTCCTCAAAAAAATAAAATATAGATGTTGGAAATCAGTATCTCTAGATCTATTTTTATTGTAATCAGACTAAAAGACAACAGTACATTGGTACCCCTGACCTCCTGCATTTATCGTCTTCTAAGAATATTGGTCTGAACTACAATAATCTCACAAAATACCATACTGATGATAGACCTAGATTTTTGACAAAAGCAGTACAGAGATTATTATTGTTTTTAAAATTCTATTTACCTATATACTCAAGTATAAGTACAAATTTTGTGCTGAAAAATTGAACTCGGTTTATACTCAGATCATACAGGTTATTTGATTTGGTGCAATATACATAGTCTCCAGTGATTCTTCTGCCGTCTGGTGGAGAGGGCGGTGCTTCAGCTCAGTCCACATGTCATGGCTGAGCTGAAGAGGTAGGCGGCTCAACTGAACTGGATGCCACTGAACTATTTAACCCACAATATTCTGCACTTTGTATGAGACTAATAGCGGTGATGATATCTGTGAAGTCAATGATGACAATGTCTATGCTGATATCCTCACATCAGAGACTGCTGATGATGAGGAGGAGAAATTTATGTTTTGAAGGATTTTAACCTTTGTGATTTAGCTTGATTACTTATTAAGCTACGGTTTTCTGCACTTTATTTAAAGTTTTAGAGTTATTGTTGCTAGTTTACAGTTTTTCTTTAGCAATAAACAATGAAAAACATTTAACGTACTGATTCCTCAATTATTGTTATTGTTTTAGGTATATATTTTTATTTTTGAAATTTACCAGAGCCTGCTGCATTTTCCACCTCAGCTTATACTCAAGTCACTAAGTTTTCCCAGTTTTTAGGGTAAAATTAAAGGGGTCGGCTTATACTTGGGCTGGCTTATACTCGATTATATGTGGTACTTTTTTCTCCATTGCTCTAGAAGTTTCTTGCCCCTTTCATTTGGGATTTACTTTTGTCTTATGACTGGTGACTCATGGCTTTGAACTCAACTATTTAACTTATTTGCACCAATGGACTGGTATCAGAAACTTATACAACTGGACTCCATTCTCTTGCCATTTGTACCATAATCAGGAAGAAACTTTCTCTTAAGAAGCTACTTTTCCATAGCTTGTGCTCCCATAGCTTGTGCTCCAGCCCAACCATGAAGAGAAGTCAGTGCATTTGAACCTATGACCTGAGGTAGAGATCAGAAGTCCAACCTCTAATGGACCTGTAGATCCAAGAGCAAGGGAATATATACCCATAGCTATATACCACTGAGTTTGGAATGATTTCACATGTTCCATTATTGTTGTCCTAATTAATCAATACATGAAAGGTAATTCAAGTGTTTCTGTATTTTAGCATTAAAATATTTAAATATTGATTCTAAAAATTTGATTTCCTTAGTATAAGAATAAAATTTTCAATTTCAATAATGACAATTTGTAAGATTAGGAATGTTTTTTAAAAACAGAAAATTAAAGTCATTCTTGGAAGGCAGACTGAATCATTATTCTGAATATATTAAATTCCCTGCATAAGTTTTTTTAGCTGTATATCTGAAACCATGGTAACAGAATGCAAATAGCAATACAGGTAGATAAATATGTCCTCTCCAGGTTATCTGGGGCCAGAGTGATAGTATAGAAAGTGGGATGCTTGCTTTGCATGAAAAGATTGAACTTGCAACCCAAGTTCAATCTCAATATCATCCCCTGAGCTTGCCAGGAGTGATCCTGAATGCAAGTAGAGCTAGGAATAAACCCTAAGTTTTACTTTTTGGTCCAATATTGGACCAAATAGAACCAATATTTGGATCAATATTGGTCCAATATTTCTGCCTCCACATCCAACAAATAAATAAAAACAACAACAGAGAAATTTGATTATCAATTAAAAATTGGTTGAATGTATCCTAAAAATATTTAAAAAAAAACCCTAACCTACCTAAAGAATCTAAAATATCCTTTATGTCTGTTATTAAACAGTCCAGTTTATAACTCTCTCGATGAGTGGGAGCATCTGTTTCTCCATAGCCTCTCAAATCCAGTGCTACAACTCGATATTCACTTTTAAATTCCCTTAGTTGGTGACGCCAAGAATACCTGTAGGAAATATGAAGAGTAAAAATAAAAATAAAAAAACCAAACCACAGTAAGTAATATAAAGAATAACGTTAAAAATTTCTTATTTTGGAAAGTTTAGATGGTTAATTGTGAGCAGAAATGACAAATTCTATTTGAGAAGGGATCATTGATTTTTTAAATTCAAATTATTTAATCCTTTTAAGCAGCTCTAGTAAAATGTAACAAAAGGCTTATGTTCATAAAAACTGAAAAATGTCAAAGAGTAAAACCAATATGCTTACAAATGTACTTAATAAATGAATTTTCTCAGCTTTTTCAATGGGGGGAGATAACACATAAAATTGCATGCAGGACCTCACACATGCAAGGCAAGACACACTATCACTGAATCAGTCACAGACTGAGCTTTTCTTCAATTATGCTTATAGCTATCAGAGAATCTCAACCAACAAATGCTTCAGTATATTAGACTTATTTAATTCTTTAAAAACAAAGATTAAAATTTACTTCCCTAAATTGTAAATTTTGATTTAACCTTACTCAATGGTCAAGTAGAGCTCAACAGTTTTAAACAACAATAACAATTTACTTCATATAGAAAAGTCTGAAGAATTCAGCTACCTTTTTTTTTTTTTTAAGTTTTTTGTGTGCTATATATATTTATACCTAGTGGTGCTCAATCGAAAGTGATAAAAGGTCTTTGAGGAACCAGGGATTGACCCAAGGAATTCAAATGTGCAAAAAAACATGACACTTAAATCACATCTCTAATCAAATCTGAAGATTTAAGAAAAATGATTATCACAGATAAACATCTTTGTTAAAAATTTTTCTTCTGGGGCTGGAGAGATAGCATGGAGGTAAGGCGTTTGCCTTTCATGCAGGAGGTCATCGGTTCGAATCCTGGCGCCCCATATGGTCCCCTGTGCCTGCCAGGAGCAATTTCTGAGCCTGGAGCCAGGAATAACCCCTGAGCACTGCCAGGTGTGACCCAAAAAACCAAAAAAAAAAAAAAAAAAAATTTTCTTCTGTGTATAAGATTCTAGATCATGAGCAAAACCCAACAAATATTAACACACAAACACACACATTCTCTCTCTCTCTTTCTCTCTCTCTCTCTCTCTCTCTCTCTCTCTCTCTCTCTCTCTCTCACACACACACACACACACACACACACACACACACACACACAAAACACTGATGATTATAGTCAAACCCTGTAAGTTTGTGCTTGGTCAGGTATTTATCTGGTGAGAGATTTTCAGCTTTAACTGAATACAGAGATGCATGATATTTTATTTTATTTTTGCGCTCCAAAGCCATTAGTAAAAAAGAGAGAGAGAGAGAGAGAGAGAGAGAGAGACACAGAGGGAGAGAGAGATAAAAGAGAGAGACACAGGCAGAAAGAGAGAGAGAAAGAGACCTGGATTTTTAAAAGTGAACTCACTATGTTAGGGAATTCAAAATATGCAATAAAGAATGCATCTGTATGCACATCTGTTCATGGAAACAGCGTAAAATTAACTTAGACAAACCAAATGAGAGATAGTTTTTTTGGGAAAAAAAGTGGAGTTTGGTAGGCAAGTGAACACAATGTTCTGAAATTATAAAGCACTCATGAGCTAAACACTGCAAGGAGAAGAGAAAGATGCAAGATTAATGAAATAAATTAACCATTTATAAATAGATTATTAAGAGGTTGGATACATATTTGAAATTATGAAAGGGTATAGAATATTTAATTTATCACTAGGATATTTATGAAAATCTGCAAAAGTACTGCAGTTAGGAAGAATTTAAAAATGGTAATAAAATGTTTTAAGATTCTTAGCTAGCTTAATCTTGCTTCTGGTTCGTAACAAACACAAAAGCCATTACTTTTTTTTTTTATAGATACTCATCTGGAGGGCCAGGGATATGACTTGGGTGATGAAGCGCAGTCATGAGTAACGGGATTTTATCTCTGGCGCCACTTCATGTACTGAAAGTGATCCTGACTATACAAAGAGGGGTATTCATCTACTAACTTAATTTTTTTTATTTTTCTCCCTACTTAAAATATTGAATTGATTTTTAAAAGTCTTTGAAATTGAAGCCTCTTCATAAACCCTAGTGCCCAATCAATAAAGTTCTAAAATTCAAGTTTTTAAATATTTATTGAATCCCTTTTCCTATCCATCCCTGTTTCTATTAGCTTAGACCCCATTAATGCAACAAATTATTGATTGACCTGTCAATTTTTATTCCCATCAGCTCTATTTTCTACTAAATCAGGTTGTTGTAGAAAAAGCACTCATAGGGCTGGAGAGATAGCTCAATAAACTAAGTACCTGCTCTTCATGGAGGAGGCCTGTGTTCAATCTCTAGCATTCCACGGCATCTGATTACTGCTAGAGATTTATCCTTCCCCTTACTCCCCAAGCATACAGAAAAGGGTTGCCCTTGAGCATAAACAGGTATGTCTCAAATAAAGTCCCTCCCCCCAAATAAAGAACCCCAAACACAGCCTTTGTCATTTTTTTTTAATATGGAATGCTTCACGAATTTGCGTGTCATCCTTGCACAGGGGCCATGCTAATCTCTGTATCGTTCCAATTTTAGTATATATGCTGCCAAAGCGAGCACTTTAATTTTTTTTTTTTTTTTTTTTTGGTTTTGGGCCACACCCGGCGTTGCTCAGGGGTTACTCCTGGCTGTCTGCTCAGAAATAGCTCCTGGCAGGCACGGGGGACCATATGGGGCACCGGGATTCGAACCAACCACCTTTGGTCCTGGATTGGCTGCTTGCAAGGCAAACGCCGCTGTGCTATCTCTCCGGGCCCAGTCTTTGTTATTTCTTTAAAATATTTTCTTGGAGCTGAAGATTTATTTGTTTTTATAATTCATTCATACATTTATTTTATAGTCCAGAGGTATTTTCTTTTTTTTAAAAAAATGTCACTCATGGAGCCAGAGTGATAGTGCAGTGGTAGGGTGTTTTTGCCATGCACACGGCTGACCCAGACGGACCTCCGTTTGATCCCAGGCATCCAATATGGTCCCCCAAGCCAGGAGTGACTTCTAAGTGCAAAGCCAGGAGTAACCCCTGAGCTTCACCAGGTGTGACCCAAAAACAAAAACAAAACAAAACAAAAAGGCCCTCAAGGGATATTACAGCAGGTAAGGCACTTGTCTTGCATGTGGCCAGCCCAAGTTCGATCCTCTGCAACACATATGCTCCTGCACTCATCAGGAGTAATTCCTGAGTGCAGAGTTAGGAGTAACCCCTGATGATTGCCTGCTGTGACCCAAAAACTGAAATAAAAAATATGCCCATTAAGACCAGATACTAGAGCACAGCTTAAGCAGACATAAACTTACAAATATAGAAATCATTTCAAGCATCCTATAATAACACAATGTTATGAAGATATAAACTAACCATAAAAAGTGAGGGAAATCTCCAGTACTCACTAGCTAAAACTGAACAAAATGCTTCTAAATAACAACTGGATAAAATACAAACTTAAAGAATACATAAAACGATTCCTTGAAAGAAATGAAAATGAAAAAACAAACTATCATACTCTATGGGACACAGTAAAAACAATAGTAAAAGGGAAATTTATAGCAATACAGGCCTTCATTAAGAAAGAAGGAAAAGGGGCCAGAGAGATAGCATGGAGGCAAGGCATTTGCCTTGCATGCAGAAGGACGGTGGTTCGAATCCGGGCATCCCATATGGTCCTCTGAGCCTGCCAGGAGCAATTTTTCAGCGTCGAGCCAGTAGTAACCCCTGAGCGCTGCCGGGTGTGACCCAAAAACCAAATATAAATAAATAAATAAATAAATAAATAAATAAATAAATAAATAAAAGGAAAGATAGTGTGGGTGTACCTATTTAAGACCCTAGACCCACCCACTTCTGGGAGGGGTCTTGGGAACCGGATAGTAGGTGTAACCTTACCTGCTAGACCCTCCCATTCCTGGGAGGGGTCTGGGAAATGTTATATAAGGCTTGGACCAAGGGAATTCGGGCCCCCTTTTGGCTTTTTGCCCTTTTGGCTCTTTGCCCTTTTGGCTCTTTGCCCGTTCTGCGCTGCTGGGCGCTCTGGCTTTTGGGTTTCTGTGTTCTGGTCTTTGACCAGCATGGAGCCCAAAGGGAAGATGGCTGAAAGGAGTTTAGATGCAGGGCCAAGAATAACTAGTGCTTAAAAGGTTATGAGATAGGCCACACACATGTGGTGAATAGGACATGAATAAAGTTAATGCTTCCTGAAGCCTGCCTGTGAGTGAGTCTTGATTACGCCGATTACCTGGGCCTGGAATCCGCCAGCTGGATGGGAATGAAGCCACGTGGCTGGGGCCTAAGCACAAAGGCCTCCATCCATCGCCATCCAGCCCCATCGTTAATTATTCTATGCTACAGATAGAAGAAAAAGTTCAGATGAAACAACCTAAACAGACTTCTTAAGCATGTTGAGAAGGAATAAGAAATTAATCTCAAAACTAGTAGAAGGAAATAATATAAAAATACACCAGAGGGCCCGGAGAGATAGCACAGCGGCGTTTGCCTTGCAAGCAGCCGATCCAGGACCAAAGGTGATTGGTTCGAATCCCAGTGTCCCACATGGTCCCCTGTGCCTGCCAGGAGCTATTTCTGAGCAGACAGCCAGGAGTAACCCCTGAGCACTGCCGGGTATGACCCAAAAACCAAAACCAAAACCAAAACCAAAACAAAACAAAAACAAAAAAACAAAAAAAATACACCAGAAATCAATAATACAGAAATTGAGCAAACAATGAAGCATGAGCAGACTATTCATAAGAATAAACAAGATAGACAAACTTAGCTAGACCATATGAGGAAAAGAGAGAAAATGCCCAAATAAATGTGATCAGAGATAAAAAAGCAATTACAATAGTTCCCTCAAAAATTTAAAATATGTTGAGAAGTTATTATGTACAGCTTAATTAAGCTGGAGAAACTAGAAGAAATGGAAAGATACTTAGAATCATACAACTTCCCAAAACTGAATGAGAAGGAAATAAAAAATCAGAATAAGATAATCACAAGTTAACAAATTTAAACAATAATTAAAAATATTCCCAAGAATAGAAGTCCTCACCCATATGAGCTTACTGGTGAGTTCTAGAAATTCTTCAAAGACTTACTAACTTTATTCCTCAAACTCTTCCAAAACACAGTCCAAACAACTTCTATGAAGGCAACATTTTGCTAATACCCAAAGCAGATAGAGATACTACTGAAAAAAAAAATCAGATCAATTTCTCTAAGGAACATTGATACAAAATCCTCAACAAATTCTTAGTGAACCTAATCAAACAACATGTCTAAAATAGTTCACTCTAGAGACACAAGATTTTTAAAAATACACAAACCGGGGCCAGCGAGGTAGCGCTTGAGGTAAGGTATCTACCTTGCAAGTGCTAGCCAAGGAAAGATCGTGACCATGGTTCGATCCCCCAGCGTCCCATATGGTCCCCCCAAGCTAGGGGCAATTTCTGAGCCCTTAGCCAGGAGTAACCCCTGAGCATCAAATGGGTGTGGCCCGAAAAACCAAAACCAAAACCAAAACAAAAGAACAATAAAAATACACAAACCAATTAATGTAATACACGATATAAATAAAAGAGATTAAAATTATATGATTGTATCAATAAACACAGAAAACTTAAAAGCATACAACATCCACTCATAATAAAAAAAAACCCCTCATCAAAACAGGTATATAGTAAATTTTCCTTAAGATAGTAATGGCTTCCTATAACAAACCTATGGCCAGTATGAGTCCTAATGATTAAAATAAGAAGTACTCCCTTTGAGATCATGCACTATAAAGGATATCTACTGTCTCAACTTTCATGCAATATGTTATCACAAGTCCTAGTAACAAAAATCAGGTAAAAAATTGAAAAAGACTCATATATTAAAAACCATTAAACTATTAGTATTTTTCAGATGACATAATAACATATATATAAAAAACTTCAATAGCTTACTAAAAGTTCCTAGAAACAATAAACTAGTATAGGAAAGTAGCAGGCTATGAAGTCAATACACAAAAATCGGTTGCATTCCTTTTTGCAAATAATAAACCAGATGAGAAAGAGATTTAAAAAAAAGACTAAAGGAGAGGGTTCAGAAAGAATTTAACAAAAGATGCAAGAATCTTACACTTTGCATGTGTTTACAACAATACTAACAGCATGCTGGGTAACACTGTGGGAACATTTGTGATCCTTCCTTTTCAAACAGTGCTCATTTCCTTCATCTGCACAATATTATCTTCCTTGTATATGTATCTGCATTTGTATCTGCATGTATATGGCCAAAGGAACAACTCCGTGCTTTTATAAAGGTCAGAGAACATTTAGCAGGGGCCTCTCCTCTTTCCCTTTGTGTTGGTCATTCTGATGATTTACTGGAAGAGAGTGGTTCTGGCTAAAAAAAAACAAAAACAAAACAAAACAAAACACCACCACCACGGGGGCCGGAGAGGTGGCGCTAGAGGTAAGGTGTCTGCCTTGCAAGCGCTAGCCAAGAAAGGACTGCTGTTTGATCCCCCGGTGTCCCATATGGTCCCCCCAAGCCAGGGGCGATTTCTGAGCGCTTAGCCAGGAGTAACCCCTGAACATCAAACGGGTGTGGCCCAAAAACCAACCAACCAACCAAACAAACAAACAAAAAAAAAAACAAAAAAACACCACCAACAACAACAAAACAAAAACAAAAAGGCAGTTTTTAACTCCATTTTACTTATATAACATAAAGTACAATATTTTTTTATTATTCTAGATTAAAACCTCCAAGAATTGATTATTACACTATTTTTTCCTCTTGAATATTTAATACACTGTCAGTCACTGTAAAATGAGCTAGCATCTGAATCATTCTTACAATATGTTAAGTACAATTCTAAGTGCTTCACAAATGGTAATGTTGATATTCAAAACAAATTTAGGTTCTGAGTTGACTGCACAAGTGTCAGCGCTGAGAGACAAAGACCACCTCCCATAATGCAAAATGCAAAAGGGAATTCATTTGGCTAGCCGAGGTCCAAGTCTCATTCAACCAGTGGAGTCTTGACAAGGACCTCAGCTAGCCAAATAAACTCCCTTTTGCACTTGGCATTATTGGAGGTGGTCTTTGACTCTCAGCACTGACTTTGGGGTAGTCAACTTGGACAACATTTGGAGGCTCATCCGAGATTGACTCTCCATTGACCTGGGGTCTGGCCAGCCCTGATATATGGAGGATTAAAAGACTTGCAGGCAATCAAGAGTGGTCTTTGGGTAGACGGGCCTGACTAAGGGTGTCAGGAGCAATCATGGATTGCACAGTCTGAGTGTCAGGAGCAATCTCCAGATTGCATGGCCTGACTCAAGGGGAGGCACTGAAACTGGAGCTGGTTGGGAACTCCTGGCAGAGTGCTCAGGAAGATATTCTTGGCACTTTGTGGGTTCCCTCAGAATGGTGAACTTCATTCAGTAAGATCAGGAGGAACTTCATTCAGTAACTAAGGAAGGGAAAAGGCCTTGGGTTACCATATATGCCATTCTAGTGTTTGGTCTCATATGTGAAGCAGTGTCTATCTTCTCCTAGTCACATTCTGTGTTTTGCTTGTGTGTGCTGGCTGTTTGTACTGATCGTTTACAGTCCATTTATTGTTTATAACCTTGTCCATAATGTGGAACAGAACCACTTCACACCCATAACCATTCTTTTGGAGCATTTTTCAGCAGTGAAGGCCAAAGGCCAAAAGTTAGGTGTGACAGTGAAGAAAGGTAAGTTATAAACCTTTTGCTCCACAGAATGGCTTACCTTTCAGGTTGGGCACATTTGAACTACTCATAATACAGAAGATTCAGGATATCATAACCTGGCCTGGACCTCAGGGGCACCCTGATCAGTTCCCATATATTCTTCTTTAGCAGGAACTTGTAGAAAATCTTTGGATTTGCTGAGGACTTATGTGCTCTGGCAGGACTGAGGATGGTTACAGCAGCTCCAGTTCCCATAGAAAATTTGAGGGTGCTGGTGGCTGAAGTGAAATCCAGGAAGATGGAGGAAGAGAAGCTGAAGAAATCTCCCCTCCCAATCTTACCCAATTCTAACCATTACCCATCTCTTATAGATTTGGAGATCCCCCCTTCTTATAATGTAGGAGATGGACCGGACCTAGTGCTCCCTGACCCATTTCCTCCTCTCCTTCCCCCACTTTCTCCATTGGATCCTTGGGTGACCTCAGTGGGTCTGGAACCTACATCCCAGGAGACATGGGGAAGGACTCAAGAAAAATCAACTTTTCTCCACTATGATACTCCCATTTCAGGCCATTGGGTCCCCAAGGCCCATACTTACCAATATTGGCCCTTTTCTTCTAGTGAACTGTACCATTGAAAAGCCCAGAATGCCCCATTTTCAGAGAATCCTGGATGAGCCCCAAATGTAGGGTCTGAGTTGACTACACAAGTGTTGGTGCAGAGAATCAAAAACCACTTTTGATAATGCAAAGTGCAAACGGGAGTTTATTTGGCTAACCGAAGTCCTTGTCAAGACTCCACTGGTTGTATGAAACTTGGACCTTGACTAGCCAAATAAACTCCCTTCTGTGCTTTGCATTATCGGAGGTGGTCTTTGACTCTCAATGCCAATACTTGGGTAGTCAACTTGGACCCTACAAAGCTAAAAAGTAGTAATGTTATCTCTAATTTACAGATGAATAAACAGAGGAACAGAACTCTAAATTGATGTGCCAAAGCTCAGATAATTAGCAAAAAGCAGAGCGAAGATTTAAAAACCAATAGTTGGACATCTGAGTTCTCAGTCTACTGCCTCTGTGTTATAATATCTTGAACAAATATGGGTATTGTATTATTGCTGTTATTTTGCTTTTATGATATTTGTTCATTTGCTTTCCTTTATTTTAAATTTCATAGTTCACAACTCTGCTACTCCTCTAAGCCCTTGCTGTTCACTCATCATTGAACTCTTCTTCTTCATGTTGGAATTTATTCTAGGAGATTTCCCAGACAATTATCTTTCCAGTAGTCAGGTTTACCCCCTTCTAAACTCTCGTACCTGCAAATAGATTTGCAATGCACTTAATGATGAACCATTTTTGTATCGTACTTTAACTTGATTGTATGATTCCTCAATTGTATGCTAGGGTGGAAATCATTTCAAAGTGCTTAATAAAGATTAGTTAAATACGTGAAACAAAAAATAAAGTATAGAATCATGATATGCTGAGTACCATATATGTTACAATTCAAGTTCTGAATCAATGCCTATTAAAATCCCATCCCAAATTTCTCTTGGGGAATTATACTCAGTTTTTAATAAAACATATATTGTTGCTTATGCTATATGAAGAAAAAGCAAATTAGCTATTTCAAAGTAGATAAAGTATGCATGCATTGCTATAATGTCTTGAGTAGCTGCAACTTTATTTAGAATTAATTGTGAGATTTGAAGTTAGAGATTTGTTCAAATTAATGTGTGTAATTTTTTTTTTGTTTTTTTTGTTTTGTTTTGTTTTGTTTTTGGGCCACACTCGGCAGTGCTCAGGGGTTACTCCTGGCTGTCTGCTCAGAAATAGCTCCTGGCAGGCATGGGGGACCATATGGGACACTGGGATTGGAACCAACCACCTTTGGTCCTGGATCGGCTGTTTGCAAGGCAAACACCGCTGTGCTATCTCTCCGGGCCCTAATGTGTGTAATTTTACAGTAGTTCTACACTTAAATTTGTATAGGACATTGTGAATGAAGCCTCAGGCTCCAAAACCAGGACCAAGGGGCTGGAGTGGTAGCACAGTGGTGGGGTGTTTGCCAGACACAGGTTTGATCCTTAGGCATCCCAAATGGTTCCCTGAGTCAGGAATAAACCCTGAGCACTGCTGAGTGTACCCCCCCTCCCAAAAAACAAAAACAAAACAAACAAAAAAAAACAGGAGAGATGCGGGTCTGGAAGCAAATGACGATGCAGGAAAGAGTAGGGTAAGAACAGGGTCAGGAATTCTAACACTCAATCCAGGAATTCTTTTTCTTTTCCCTTTGGTTTTTTTGGGTCACACCTGGCGTTACTCAGGGGTTACTCCTGGCTGTCTGCTCAGAAATAGCTCCTGGCAGGCACGGGGGACCATATGGGACACCGGGATTCGAACCAACCACCTTTGGTCCTGGATCAGCTGCTTGCAAGGCAAACACCGTATCTCTCCGGGCCCCAATCCAGGAATTCTAACACAAGCCTTCTGCTCCAAGGCAGCTTTGTGGAGGAAGATCAGTGAATGAATGCACTGCTTTCCAGAGACCTGGGCTTTTTATTAGCAAGAAGCAGACCACACCCTGGGGTAGAGAACAAATACTGAGTAGGGAGGGACCCAGCAATTCAACACCAGATCACTCCCTGGGGTGGAGAGTGAATACTGAGTAATGTAGGACCCAGTAATCAATTCAGCAGGAGGTTATGTGAATAGACTATCTGCCCATTTCATTGCTTTATAAATTACTTAAAGTATTTTTTTTTTAGAAATTCAACTATTCGGGGCCGGGCGGTGGCGCTAGAGGTAAGGTGCCTGCCTTGCCTGCGCTAGCCTTGGACGGACAGCGGTTCGACCCCGGCGACCCATATGGTCCCCAAGCCAGGAGCAACTTATGAGCGCATAGCCAAGAGTAACCCCTGAGTGTTACCGGGTGTGGCCCAAAAACCAAAAAAAAAAAAAAAAAAAAAAAAGAAGAAATTTAACTATTCCTTTTATTAATTATAAAGACAAACAATAAATTGAGCTTTGCTTTTTTGGTGGGGCAGTGAAGAAGAAAGGGTTTGGGTCACACTTATCTGTGCTAAGGGCTTACTTTTTGCTCTGAGATCAGAGATCACTCCTGTTAGTACATAGGTATGATGTTAGGATCAAACCAAGAAACCCCTGTAATCCTCATCTACATTCTTTTCTGGTAACTTTGATTATTAACAGATAACACATTTTTAATAATCAACCAATTTCCTCTTAATATAAGGATGACTATTTTTACATGTGGAATTTCCTCTGCAAAAAGGAGCAAAGGCTGTAGTTTTCAGCCTCTATGTTCAGCTGTAAGCCCTCACTTGCCTCAATGCTTAATAACGAATGTGCTTCATATAGTTGCTGATAAAGATGAATCAAAGAAACTGCCAGCATCAGCTCAAAATATTTTTAAATTGAGATGGAGAGAAAGTGGGGAAAAGATCTTACTTTGGCAAATATCCTTATTTGGAGCTAATTTTGCTCAAGATCTCATAATCTGCATTCATATTTTTATTTTTATTTATTTATTTATTTTTGGTTTTGGGGCCACACCCAGTGGCACTCAGGGGCTACTCCTGGGTATGCACTCAGAAATCACCCCTGGGGGCCCGGAGAGATAGCACAGCAGCGTTTGCCTTGCAAGCAGCCGATCCAGGACCTAAGGTGGTTGGTTCGAATCCCGGTGTCCCATATGGTCCCCCCGTGCCTGCCAGGAGCTATTTCTGAGCAGACAGCCAGGAGTAACCCCTGAGCACTGCCAGGTGTGCCCCCCCCAAAAAAAAAAAACGAAAACAAAAACTAACAAAAATCACCCCTGGCTTAGAGGACCATTTGGGATGCCAGGGGATCGAACTGTGGTCCAACCTAGGTTAGCAGATGCCTTACCTCTAGCGCCACGCTCTGGCCCCTGCATTCATATTTTTATTATTTGGTTATTGGTCCATAGCCATGTGGGTTTAGGGATCACTCTTTTTTTTTTTGTTAGTTTGTTTTTGTTTTGGGGTCACTCCAAGCAGTACTCAGGGGTTACTCTGTGCTCAGAAATCTCTCCTGGCAGGCTCAGAGGACCATATGGGATGCCGGGATTCAAACCACATTTGTCCTGGTTCGACTGTGTGGAAGGTAAACACACTATTGCTGTGCTATCTCTCAGGCCCCTCAGGGATTACTCTTGCTTTGCATCCAGATTCTTTCCGTGGTGGGGCTTGGAAAATTATACATGGTACTGGGATCAAACCCAGGTTGGATGCATGCGAGACAAGCACCTTATGTGCTGTACTATCTCCATGGCCCCATAAATATATATCTTGCTTGATGTTTCCTTTAGGTTTTAGAAAAGAACACTCAGTTTTATTTTTTAATATTTTTGTGTAACAACTAAAAGTATATATTAAAATTTACTGTTTTTTTTTTTTTTGCACCAGAAAGATAGTACAGGGACTGAGGCACTTGCCTTGCACTTGTATAATCTCAATCAATCCCTACCTCTACATGTAGTGCTCCAACACAACCAGGAATGACACTAGAGTAAAGAACCGGAAGTAAACCCTGAGTATGACTGTTTATGGTTCAACTTTGCTCCTCCCAAGTAATTATTTTTCAATACTAATTTGAGGTAATGATAAAGTTATAGAGTACATAAAATTTGTATAATCTTCTGTTTAAGAAGTTTTAAAATCACAGAGATAGAACAGAGTAATATGACTTTCCTTGGATGTGCTGAACTCTAGTTTGATCCCTGGCACCACATATGATCCCCGAACTCTGCTAGGAGTGACCCTTAAACACAGAACCTAGAATACTGAGTTCTGTTACGATGGTCCAACACTCCCTCACTTCCCCAAAAGCAGTTTTATACATTGTCAATTTTTACTATTTACTAAGTAATTTTTTTTATTTTTTTAAGTAAAATATTTCTAACCTATTATATCTATTTATAGGTTTATAATTTCACATGTTCATATTTAGGCCTAACTGTATTAATAAATTAATAAAACTTATATTTATAACAAAATGAAACTGGCTTGAAATGCCAGACATAAAGCTTTCTGACATTTAAAGAGGAGAGAAATTCAGGAGAAGGAAGGGGTTTTTGGAAAGAGAGAAAATACAGATACTAGAATAGGTTAAATCCAAACAACTGTCCCTAAACTATAATTTAAGTCAATGTTTATCTGAAATGGAGGGCCTGCATAAAACAGACTTGTCTTCATGATGGATAATATAATGACATTTTGAGTAAAAGGAAAGACAGAAAGTATCAATAAAAAGTTCTTGGTTTAGGGAATGATATACTTGGAGTTTCCATAGCTGTTTTAGGGCTAAACGACCAAGGAGGTTTTATTTTATTTATTTTAGTTTAGTTTAGTTGTTTAGGGGCCACACTTGGTAGCACTCAAGGGTTACTCCTGGATCAGCACTCAGAATTCATTCCAGGCAGGCTTGGGGGACCATATGGGTTTCCTGAGATTGAACCCAGGTCAGTTGCATACAAGGCAAATGCCCTCCCTGCTGTGCTATTGCTCCAGCCCAACCTGGGAGATTTTAGTTTAAAATCCAACAATATTCCGTGACTTCAATTAGGTATATTTGAGTAACTAAACTATCTATGATTTGTTATTTAAAATCATCGCAAGCATAAGAGGGATAGTACAGCAGGTTTGCCTTGCACACAGTCAACCAGAGTTTAATCCTTGAATTCCATATGGTCTCTCATGTCTTCCAGGAATAACCTCTGAGCAAAGTTGGGTGTGCTTTCCCCTGCTTAAAAAAATTATAGCAAGTCTCAAGTAACAAATGGTAGAACTGGTGAGCAGAAGGGACTTGTTCAGTAGTCTACATATATCTCCCAATTTATGTATGCTCTTCACAATAAATATAACTTTAAAAAAGTTTAGGTTTGTTTTGGGGGCACACTTGGCAGTACTCAGGGCTTGTTCTTTGTTCTGTGCTTAGGGATCACTCCTGGTGTGTTCTTGGGGCCATATGCATTGCTAAAAATCGAATCCAAGTCAACTATAGCAAGACAAACACCCTACCCACCATACTACCACTGTGGCCCATAAAAACAAACAAACAAACAAAAAACCACTGTAGTAGAACAAATGCCTTTTTGTTGCTGTTGCTGTTTTAGGGTCATACCCATCAGCACTCAGGGCTTACTTCTGGCTCTGTGCTCAGAAATTTCTCCTGACTGTCTCATGAGACCATATGGGATGCCAGGGATCGAACTCAGGCCAGCCGTGTGCAAGGCAAATATCCTACCCACCATGCTATCTAGCACTCTAGCTAGCCCCTAGTGCAAATGTCTTGCAAATGTGAGGCTCTGATTTCCTGCCTGGCACCTCAAATTTTGGTGAGAAAAAAAACCCCAAAACTTAACTATTGCTTAACTATTGATTAATCCAAAAACTTAAACACTGCTACTGAAAGCAGCAGTACAGGGGTTAAAGCTTTGCATGTGGTCATCACTAGTTCAATACCCAACCATCACTGCAACTAGCCCTGAGGTCCTGAGCACATCATGACACCCCATATAATCTTTGGTACTAGGGGACCTGAGTAGCACTAGGCAGTCCCAGGAAGATAAAGAGAATGGGAATACAACAGAAATACATTGGAAATAAAGCAAACTGAAAAAAAAAAAAAAAAAGAAATGGAGAAAATGCACAGTGGGTAGGGCATTTGTCTTACATGTGGCTGACCCAGGGTCAATCGCTGGAATCCCATTTAGTATTGTCCATGTTCATATTCATACAGCTGATTAAGTTTCTAGTTTCCTACCCCCTGTTCTATAGCTCTGGCTCCTGCCTTGTACTCAGTATAGAGGAATAAAACAATATGATAAAATAAAGAGATTTTTAACCTTCAAATTTCATACCTTTATGAGGGGAGAATATTCCAAGTGGTACCCAGAGGACCTGGGGAAACTCCTGGGATCCAGTGGTTTAATATGAAGGCCTAAAGATATGCTGAACCACAAAACATACCTCCACAAAATTAAGAGAATAGAAATTGTATCAACGATCTTCCCAGACCATGATTTATTAAAAATAGAATTGAATTACAAACAGAAAGGGAGAAATAACTTTAATACATAAAAATTAAAGAGCCTACTCCTGAACAATCTGTGGATCAGAGAGGAAATAAAAAAATCCTGGAAGCAAATGAGAATAAAGACACGAAATATCAGATTTTATGAGACATAGCAAAAGTAATATTAAAGGAAAACTCATAGCTTTGCAAGCATTCATCAGGAAGGAAGCATGAGCCTACATAAATAACTTGATGGCACAGCTTAAGATATTGGAAAATGATCAACAAAATGAGCCAAATGCAGGAAGGCGAAGAAAATTATAACTTAGAGCAGAAATGAATGAAATGGACACCCAAAAACAATCCAACAGATCAATAAAAAATTGGTTCTTTAAAAAAAATAAACAAGATCAAATGCCATTAGCAAAACTCACAAATAGAGAGAACCCTAATAAAAAATAATAATAAATATAAAGGGGATATTAAATCAGATACTATAAAAATTCAAAGAGTAATCAGAGATTACTTTGAGAATCTTCATGCCACAAAACAAGAGAACCTAGAAGAAACATAAATTTTTGGACTCCTAGAATCTTCCAAGCTTGAACCAAGATGATGTGGAATACCTGAACAGACCTATCACAATCAAGAAAATTGAAATAGTTATCAAATAGCAAAAAAAAAAAAAAAAGGCAAAAAAGATTCTCCAGTGAATTCTTTGGAACCTTAAAAGAGGACCTACTGCCAATCCTCTTCTTTTCTTTTCTTTTTTTTTTTTTGCTTTTGGTTTTTGGGTCATACCCATTACCAGTGGCACTCAAAAATTAATCATGGCAGGCTAGAGGAACCACCTGGGATGCCGGGGATTGAACCTGGGTCAACTGTGTGCAAGGTAAATGCCTCCCCACTGTCCTACTACTGTCCTATTACTTCACTGTCCTATTACTCCAGTCCTGCCAGTTCTTCCAGAAAATTGAAGAAACAGAAACACTAACAAACAGTTACAATGAAGCTAACATCACCCTGATATTAAAGGTAGACAGTAGACAGAGACAACACATAAAAAAAGAGAATTACAGGTTGATGTCTTTTTTGAACACAGATGCTTAGATTCTTATCAAAATGCTATCATATAGAATTCAACCATTCATCAAAAAGGTCATACACCATGACCAAATAGGATTCATCCCAGAGATGAAAGGATGGTTTAACTTATGCAAATCAAGCAGTGTAATATACTGTAAAATGGTACCAAACTTTCAAACCCAAAGGTGTTCACCCAACTTCCTTTTTACTAAGCCTCTTATTTTGATATTTAAAAGCCCACATGGATTACTCGACCTTCCCCCTTCTGGTATTGGAAATTGATTTGAGTAAAATAAGGGCAGTTCTGGCTTTTGGGTCAGGCAGAAAGCACGAAGCAAAAGGCCACCATCCTTTCCTGACTGCTTGGTGTATTATTTCGTCGCCACTAGTCTGGGTCTTCAGATACATCTGCCTAAACGGTTAGAAACATGGTGCATGGAATGAAATCACAACACGTGGATTTACAATATATATACAATATATTTTACAATATACCACATTAATAAAAGAGAAAATAAAACTCATATGATCATATCACTAGATGCAGAGAAAGCATTTATAAGGTCTAATACCCATTCATGATAAAAAAAATTCTTTACAAGATAGGAACGCATTTCTCAATATAGTCAGTTATTTACCACAAGCACATGCAAGCATTATATTCAATGAAGAACAACAAAAGCCTTTCCTCTTGGTATTAGACAAGGTTGTCTCCTCTTGCCACTTCTATTCAACATAGTACTGGAAGTACTTGTCATAGCAATTAAGCAAAGAAAAAAAAATAAAGGGCATCCAAATAGGAAAGAAAGAAGTCAAGCTCTCACTATTTGCAGATGACACAATACCATATTCAAAAAATCTTAAAGACAAAAAAGCTGCTAGAAACAATAGAGTTGTATAGCAAAGACTATAAATTAATATAATTATTAATATAAATTAATATGCAAAAATTTATTAAAGAGAAGAGAGATTTAAAAAAACTCACTTTTCTATATACAAATAATAGGACATATTTAAAAAAAGGAGGGGGTGGAGAGATAGCATAGACATAAGGCATTGCCTTGCATGCAGAAGGACGGTGGTTCGAATCCTGGCATCCCATATGGTCTCCCCAGCCTGCCAGGAATGATTTCTGAGTGTAGAGCCAGAAATGACCCCTGAGCACTGCCAAAAACCAAAAACAAAACAACAACAACAACAAAAAAAAACAACAAAAAAAAACCCAAGTGAATAAAAATTTTTTTTCACTCACAATTGTGCCTCAGAAAACCAAGTAACTTGGAGTCAACTTAACTAAAGAAGTGAAAGACCTATACAGAGAAAGCTAAAAAATCATTGCTTCAAGAAATAAAAGGCATAGGAAATATAAACACACATAGTCTGCTCATAGATTGGGAGGACTAGCATCATTAAAACGGTAATATTTCCAAAGTATTTTACAGTAATACAATTTCTCTAAGGATACCCAATGAAATTTTTTTCCAAACAAATAGAAAAAAAAAAACTCCTTTGAGTTAAAATCCATCTGGAACAATAAATTCCTATAAATAGCTAAAGTAATCCTTGAATAAAAGAAGATGGAAGGTATCACTTTCTCCAACTTCAAGCTGTACTATAAAGCAGCAGTTACTAAAACAGCATGGTACTGGAATAAAAGACAGACCGTCAGATCAATAAAATAGACTTGAATATCCTGAGTCTGACTCTCAGGTATATGAGCAATTAATCTTTGATAAAGGGACAAGGAATATAAAGTGAAGCAAGGAAAGTCTGTTCAACAAATTGTTTGGGAAACCTAGTCGGTTACATGCAAAAAGTGCATGTAAAGCACTTAGCATTAAACACTTTCTGTTTAATGCTGTGTACAAAAGTCATATCAGAATTAATTAAAGATCTTTATTTCAGACCTGAAACTATACAGTACACAGAGTGTTCTCTATGATATTAAAGCTAAAGGCATCTTTAAGGTTGAAACATGACTGATCAAGCAAGTGAAAGCAAAGATAAACAAATGGAACTGCATTAAACAAACAAGTTTCTACACCTCAAAGTAAATGGTGACTAGGAAAAAAAAAAGACTACTCATGGAATCAGAGAAATTATTTACTCAACAACCCTTTCATTCACAAAAGAGCAATTAAAGAATACTAAGGTTATAACTTATTTCAAAACAAATAGATTAAAATCAAGATTTTAGATGACCTAAAGGAGGTTAAAGAAGGTGAAGAAAATGTCAGGGTATAATATTTGAGTTAGGAGTGATAATAATGGAAAAATGCAAGGATAGGACATTATGTCAGACCTTTGAAAAGATACAACATATTCTCTCTTAGAGTCAACTCAGAAACTTTTTTCACCCAAGCATTTTTTTGATTATTCGGTTCATGAATCATCTCAAGCTCAAAGCCCAGTGCTATCAAACATATGTTTTCCTTTTCAACACTTTGATATATACCACCTCCTTTAAAGATGTTCACCTTTGAAATGTTTAATCATGTATTGTTTTCATCTGTACTTATTTAGTTCTGTGGCATTTAAATGACAACCAAAGTTTTTTTTTTTCCTACGTAACTATTAAGTGTTTGTTCTGGGCTATGGATTTTCTTTCTAATGCAAATACTTAGGTCTTTCATTTGCCCTGAATTCATATATGCCTGTTGTTCTATGTATACCAAACAATTCACTTTCAGTTTCTTCTTTCTCTGCCTTTCCCTCATCTCAAATCATAAAAATTTCCCAAGAAACAGTCACTCTAAACCTTTAATTTCTTACAAGCCTCCTTGCCTCATCAAATTTTCTCATTTGTCCATCGCAAACACCATAAAAACTGTGTTGTTACTGAATATTTTAGATATTCAAAACATTAAAAAGATACTTCTTTTAATTCTCAAAAAGAACTAATATGGTAGCATTTAGGTTTCTTTAGAAAAACAATTAAATGATTACTATGATTTGAAAACATATAGAAATAATAACTGAGTAGGGGCTATTAAAATCATTATGAGAAAATGATATTCTGCTAAATCAGGCTTTAATGAAAATAAAATAATTGGTCAATTTACCAGAATTCTGGAAATCCATGAAGCAGCAGCATAAGTGGTTTGCCTCTTTCCCCAGCAGCAACATAGTGAAATCTTAACCCAGAATCCTATAGTAGAAAGGAGAGGGCATAGCATTTTAGGAATGTTTTGTATTGCTTGCCAAAATAGTACATTTATTATTACTATTTTATTAAAAATTCTAATGATTTCTAATATGAGAAAATAAAATATTATTTTAATTACTCCCTCAGATTTAGCACCAGTATAATCTGACAGATTTGTGTTTACATTCTCTTTCTAGAACCATCCCTACTAGGACTTATAAAGTCCATAGTATGAATTTTTGACACAGTGTCACAGTTTATGACTTCATCTTATCGAGGTGTCACATTTCATCTCATACCAATTCTGCAGGACATGTAAATAATTCTGATTGAAATTTATATTCCTGCCATGCTTCCTTCTATGTCAAGTACTTTTCTCAGCTTGCTTGTCAAGAGCTGTGCCATCAGTTATGTAATTCACACCTCCATTCCTTATTTTTAGGTATCTTCTTCCCACATTATTATTTTAAGTTGGGAGTTGTGTGCAGTTCCTCCACTGCTTGTTCCTCCCTTCATGCCCATGTATTTCTAACAGAAAAATGCTCTCAGTGTTCAAGTTTTGAGACTCTATGTGGAAGAGAAGACAGACCTAGGAAAATAAAGACAATGAGAATAGGACAGAAATACATTGGAAACAAAGCAAACTGAAAAAAGAAGAAAATGCAAATAACAATAACAAAACATATGGTAGGGGGGATCCTGAGAATCAAAAGCAATAAATGGGGGTTTATACCCAGTAACTTAAGCAAATTAAATTCAAATGTAAAAACAATCTTAAAGGTTACCGAGTTCAGTTGCATCACCTTTGCAGATTTAGAAAACAAGGACTAGGGGCCAGAGAGATAGCATGGAGGTAAGGCGTTTGCCTTGCATGCAGAAGGACGGTGGTTCGAATCCCGGCATCCCATATGGTCACCCGAGCCTGCCAGGAGCGATTTCTGAGCATAGAGCCAGGAGTAACCCCTAAGCGCTGCCCGGTGTGACCTCCCCAAAACAAACAAACAAACAAACAAGCAAACAAACACAAAAGAAAACAAGGGCTAAAGATATTAACATGATTCTTCATGGTGGTTGGGATCAGGGCTGGGAGCAGAATCCCATCTTGCTCTACCTCTCAAAGTTCATCCCATTTTCTGGTTTCTTTTCTCTCTCTCTCTCTCTCTCTCTCTCTCTCTCTCTCTCTCTCTCTCTCTCTCTCTCACTCTCTCTCTCTCTCTCTCTCTCACTCTTAATTTTTTTAATAAAAATATCTTTAAGCACCACGATTACAAATCATTCCTAGTTTCTGCACAAACTCTCTTGGTGAGCATGGTATAGAATTCCAGGAAACTCACCAAATTCCAAATGAATAATTCATCAGGTTGGATGAAGATACCAGTTCTAACTATGCCCTCAAATATAAATCACCTTCCTAGAAATTCAATATCTTTTATTGGTGCTTAGTCTTTGAAGATGAAGGGCTGTGCATTGATTGGAATCAGTTTAAAATAATTCCTTGCACTTACTCCTTGCCATGTATCAATTTAATTATTACTTTTTTTTTTTTTTTTTGCAAATATCAACTCCTTTAATTGCAATGCCAACAGCAGGCTGAATGAGCATAAGAAAGAAGTGTCCTTGGTCCTTCCAACTCCAGGACTGGCCAATGTAGCTCCTTATAAGAACCCCAGACACAAGGATATAAATGTCTCCTGTGTGAGAATAAATCTGAAAGGCCCTTGAGTCAGACTGCAGGGTGGGTGGGTGGAGGCACCATAAAGTCCACCCTCTTCCCCACAGAAATCCTCATAAGTAGGACTCTCTGTGGGCTAGGAGAAGCCCTTGAGGACTAACATGGACAATCAGAGTCTATGTGCAAGGTTACCAGTTACTTTTTAGCCCTTTCTCTAGGGGGCCCTCCTATTTCTCAAGTATCCCTCCTTCTCCCACAAACACTCCTTTTCCTGACTGTTGCACGTTGCTTGCGCGACCTACTGATGCTCCCAAATCTGCAGATCCGAACGAACAGATTCCCGGCGAGCGACTTGCTCTGTTTACTCTCCAGCCTTTTTTTTTTTTTAAATGTGGCGTGAGAGGAGTCTCCTGAGACAGCGGGGCGCCACCGGGAACCGTTCCCTGCCGCTAGCTGACGTCTAAAGGGCAAAAAGGTGAAGGGAGCCAGCCTCCACGAGATGACGGGGGTTATTAAGGTCAATGGGGGCTCGGGGTGTGGGGGAGACGAGGAGGATGGAAGAGTCACCGAGGAGGATGACAGGCACCCGGACACGCGCAGCCCCGACCCCTCTACCACCGCAATCGCCCCCAACCCATGGGCATCCTCTGGGTACCTGCACCCCCAACCGCGCGCCCTTCGAGCCCCGGCTAAAGTAGGGGACGCGGGGCGGGCGGGATGCCCGGTGCCCTCCCAGCCAGGATGCCAGCCGGCCACGCTCGCTCCCTCCCGGCACAGGCCGGGTGAGCGGCCGTCCGCCTTCACCTTGATCCGCACGTAGCAGTGGGTCCCCAGCGAGGGGTCGTTCAAGCAGGCGGGGGGCTGCTCGCGGGCGGCGCGCCGGAAGGTCTGCGCGGGTCCCCTGCCCAGGCTCCACAAAAGTTTGAGCAGGTAGACGGAGGCGCAGAGCCCGCAGTAGCTGTACACCAGGCACCAGAAGAGCAGGGAGCGGATGGCGACCACCAGGCGGGGCAGGCAGTCCCGCCAGCTCGCCATCGGGCCGGGCGCGCGGGGACCCGGCCGCCCCACCCGCGGAGGAGCCGAGCCACGAGCGCCGCGGTGCGTCAAGGCCCGCCCCGCGCCGGCCTCCCCCGGGCGCCGCTCCGCTCACAAGCCCGGCTCGCCCCGCTCCCGGGGACCACGGGCGGCCCGGCCCCCCACGCTCCGCTCTGCGAGGTCTACCGCGCGCAGATGCTTCTTTCTCCGAATCCCTTGCACCTTGCTCACGCTCGCCGTGAGATCTGGGGGTGCAGGGTGTGTGCGGCCGACCCTGTTGTGCACCCCTTCACCGGTGCAACTGTTAGGTTTGCATTGGATTTTTTTTTCTCCCCACGGATCCTAGAATTGGGGGGATCTGGGGAAGCCCTGTCCATGCTTCTGCTGGACTTGCTCACCTCTTTCCTAGCCATTTGCAGAGAGTGGCATTCTCTCCCTAGCTTCAGTGTCACCAGTGCTCATGTAGGCCTCTCGGCTTCTAAGTCAAGTTCTCCCACTGGAAGGGCATGGACAGAGGCCCATGCATTGTGCCAAATGATTCCTGCCACTTTCTTTCACTTAGAGTCATGCATGCATGGATGGAGATTCTCGGCTCTTTGTTCTATTGCATGTATTTGTTACCTTTACTTTTTTTCATGGCTGAGTCGTAGTATTCCACTGAATGATGTGCTGGAACTTATACATGTCTCAGTCCAGGGGCATTTGAGCTGTGCTTCCTTTTTTTGGTGGTTATGAAGATAACCGCTAAAATATTTATGTGAAACTTTTTGTTTGTTTGGTTGGTTTTGGGGTCACACCTGGCTCTGCGCTCAGAAATTGCTCCTGGCTGGCTCTGGGTGACCATATGGGAGGCCCGGATATGAACCACTATCCGTCCTGGGTCAGCTGCGTGCAAGGCAAACGCCCTAACGCCGTACTATCTCTCTGGCCTCTCATGTGAAACTTTTGGTTCTGGAAATCAAATGAGTTTTCCATCCGCAAAGCATAGCATGCACTCAGTCCTTTGCTCTCTCTGGCCCTTTTTTCCGAGATCTCTCTGGAAGTCCACCACTCTGGTTGAGTTGATAGTTCGTTGTGTTTGGGTGTTCGGGTTTGCATTGTTGACCATCTGATTTTGGGGAAACATCTACTCATCACCTCTGGTTTGGGATGTGTGCGTATGTTTTTTAATGTGTCTTTTAAATATCTTGGATATTAGCTCTCAGTTGTATGAAGTGAATGTTTTCTTCCATTCAGTGGAATGCCTTTTTATTTTTGCTATAGTTTCTTTACCAATGAAAGGCTTTTTAGTTCAATGTAGTTTCATTTGTTTATTTTGGCTACTCGGAGCCAATGACTTTCAATCATTAAAGATGCCTCTGAAGCTAATATTATGGATAGTTCTATGTATTCTTTGGTGTAATTTTTTAGTTTTGATTATAAGGCCTTAAATCCATATTTGAACTAAGTTTTGTGAATGGTGAAATAATGGTCCACGTTCTTTTTTTTTTTTTTTTGGCATGAGACTAACCAGTTTTTCTGGCACACCATTTGTTAGAGGGTTTTCTTGCTAATGAACCTAGTTCCTTTGTTTTAACTTTTCAAATAGCTGAAGATGGAGGGGCGGGACTCCCAATCATATTTTATTGGTATGAGATTCTGTCTATTCTAGTACCACATAGTTTTATTATGATATCTTAATAATTTAAAGCCAGGAATGCAAAGCTTCCTATCTGCTTTTTATCCTTCATAATTGTTTTTTTTTTTCCCCCCAGGGAGTTTTACTACACCATACAAAAGTATTAGTAGTATCTGTTCCCTGTCCTGAAAGAATTCCATGGGAGTTTTGATAGGATTGCACAGTATAGTGATTTAGGATGGTGGTTATTTCAGTGATTTGTAGCTTTGTTTGCATAGCAAGTTTACCCCTTTTGTTAAATTTAGTCCCAGGTATGTGGTATTCACACACAATTATAAATGGAATTTAAAAATATTTTCTTTCCTACCTCGTATATAAAATGTAACATTTCTATATATTCATTTCAGAGCCTCCAGTTTATCATATTTACTGTTTCTAAAATCTGGTGGGCTTGGGATCTTTTTTTGCAGTCTTTAGTTTTTTTTTTTAAATTAATTCACAGTAAGATAGTTAAAATGTTATTAATAGTTGAGTTTCAGCCATACAATGTTCCAACACCCATCCATTCAGTAGTGTTCATTTCCAGTCCCCAAGTTCCCTAGTTACTGTCCCATCCGAAGGGATATTATGCATATCACTTTACTTTCTTTCAATTCCAATTTCGTGTCCAAAGTGGTCATTTCCAAATATTATTGTCATAGTGAGACTTTATCTTAACTGCACTTCCCCTATTTTTTCTATTGTCTTTGGGTATTCTCATTCTCTGAATTTTTTTTTTTATATTCCACAGATGAGTGTGATCATTCTATGTCTGTTCTTCCTCCTCTGACTCATTTCACTCAGCATGATACTCTCCATATCTATCCATGTATAAGAAAATTTTAGGATTTCATTTTTCCTAATAGCTGCATGGATTCCATTGAGTAGATGTACCACAGTTTCATTAGCCACTCATCTGTTCTCAGGCACTTGGATTGTTTCCACATTCTTGCTATTGTGAATAGTACTGCAATGTGCATAGGAGTGTAGGTGACTTTTCAGCATTGTGTTTTTGGGCCCCAAGGGTATATCCAGGATCAGTATTTTTCTAGCTCTTTTTTGAGTAAAGTCCATATTGTTTTTCCCTAAATCTGGACAAGTCAACATTCCCACCAACAGTGAATGAGAGTTCCTTTCTTTCCTCATCCATACCCAGCACTGATTGCTCTTATTTTTCTTGATGTATGCCAGTCTCTGTGATGTGAGATGATACACATTGGTCTTTCATTTGCATCTTTTTGATGTTAATGTGGAGAATTATAGGGTTTTGTTGTGTTTTTTGGCCATACCAGTTGATGCTCAGGGGATACTCATGGCTATGTGGTCAGAAATCTCTCCTGGCTTGGGGGACCATATGGTAACGCTGGGGGACTGAACCACAGTCTGCCCTAGGATAGCACATGCAAGGCAGACACTTGACTGCTTTTGTCACCACTCCAGCCCCATTTTAGGTTTTTTTTTTATATATATCATTTGCAAATACTGATTGTCTCTTTCTACTTGATATCATTACTTTCTCATTTAATTGCTGTCGCATCGACTTTCTGTACAATATTTAATAATATTGATAAGAATGGCATCTCACGTCTGATCTTAAAGCTTTCAGTTGAGTATATTAACTGTGAGTTTGTGATGCTGTGGCCTAGAAAGTTCTATTTGTTCCTATTTTCTGGAATATTTTGGGGGGATTGGTTTATTTTTTTTATTTTTTTAAATTTATCATCATAGTTATAAGGTTGTTCATAATAGTTATTTTTCTCACAAAGTTGTTCATGATTAAGTTACATCTTTACAAATACAATAACCTTCACCAGTGCACAGTTCCTACCACCAACATCCCAGTTTCCCTCTCATCCTCCCTGATGCCCTCTCTAACTTCTTGTCTCTGGGGCATACATTTTTCTTCTCTAAAGCCATAAATGGATATTGAACTTTGCTTAAAATATTCACCTGTGTTTACTGCTATGATCATATATTTTTTTTTCTGCAGGGTGAGACACACCTGGTGGTACTCAAGAGTCATTCCTGGTGATGATTAGGGTATGGTGTTCCTGCAATTTTAACCCAGACTCTTTTTTTTTTTTTGGTTTTTGGGCCACACCCGGCAGTGCTCAGGGGTTACTCCTGGCTGTCTGCTCAGAAATAGCTCCTGGCAGGCACGGGGGACCATATGGGACACCGGGATTTGAACCAACCACCTTTGGCCCTGGATCGGCTGCTTGCAAGGCAAACGCCGCTGTGCTATCTCTCCGGGCCCTAACCCAGACTCTTATATACAGTGATGTGATACAGTCCTATTGAGTCATCTCTCCCTGGCTTATCTGATGTTTTTGGCTTTTGTTTTGGGGAAGACTTTTGATTATTTCTTTTCCTATGCTATCAATTGATTTATTCAGTGTAGTGGAAGTCTCATCCATGAGGGCCTGGAAGCTACACTGACACAGCAAATAATCCAACACAAGGTTGAAGAGATAGAACAGGTTCAGAAACTTCCACCACAAGATATCTACCACCAAGCAAAAGATACGAGCAGGCAGATGGAGGCTTGACCCTTATGGGATGGGTCAGAGCACTTAAAAATTAAAATAAATTTTAAAAATGGTTTAAAAAAATGGGCCAGCATATTGGAGGGGAAAGGTTTCTCAATTTCTACAACTATGAATAGATCTCTGTTTGTCTATAAGTGGGTATTAGTGTGTATGCAGTGGACTCCTCTATGTTTGCCTAATCAGTATAGTAAATAATCCCTGCTTATATATAGCCCTTCTTATTTATCATTCTTCACCCTCCCCCACCTTAACCACCTTACAAAACTCCTATCCTTTCACCTCCTCAATGATCCCTTGCCTCTCCCTATTTAACCCTCTTTACCCTTAGCTCTTAATTCCTTAGGAACTGAGATTGTCCCCTGCCTCATTAAGTTGCCACCTGCCTCCCAAAGTGAAAGGACAGCCTCTCAGCCCCTCCCCACCCCCTTGCCTGGGCAAGAAGCTGCAGCAACAGCTTCTGCTGACTCGTTTTATGTGGTCCTTTTTTTTCCACCTCCCCTCAATATGGACTGTTGCTTGCTACCTGATTCAGCTCTAGAGAAATCCCCAGCTTTAGGACACAGATCCCTTATTGCTGCAAACCATTTATTTCTAAGACTCCATAAGATCATGGTGCAGAATGAAAAATTTCCCCGGGATCTTATCCATCCCCCCAGACTATCTCAGGGGGAATATCAATATTTTCTTTGTATGTTTATTTCCTTAATAATTATAACTCTTGAGGCCAGAGCAATAGCACAGCGGTAGGGCATTTGCCTTGCATGCAGCTGCCCAGGATGGGCCTGGATTCAATCCCCAGCATCCCATATAGCCCCCGAGCCAGAAGCGATTTCTGAGCAGAAAGCCAGGAGTTACCCCTGAGCATCAATGGGGTTAGCCCAAAAACAAAAACAAAAATTTATAACTCGTAGTGTTTATTTCCATATGTAGAAGTAGCCTCCTCCATCCTTTGTTTGTTTGTTTTGATTCTGCTTAGTAAGAAATTCTAGTAGAAAAGTCTTGCTTGGGATAAGATCTTAGGACAAAACCAGGGCACAGAGATTGTATAAGACAATACAATAATAGTGTGAGAATCAGGCTAAAACCCAACAAAAATATACTGGCTCTGAAGAGAGAAATGGGAGAGAATGGCTGTGTGTGTGTGTGTGTGTGTGTGTGAAATATACTGGCTCTGAAGAAACAAGACATTAAAAAACAATCCCATTCACAATAGTGACACAGAAACACATTATCTTGGAGACAACTAAAGAGGTGAAAAGCTTATACAAAGAAACTACAAAACACTGCTTCAAGAAATAAAGAGGACACGAGAAACTGAGACATATACCATGTTCATGGTTGGGAAAACTAACAATTAAAAGGCAATATTCCACAAAGCATAATAAGATCTAATGAAATCCCTCTAAGAATACCTATGGTATTCTTCAAAGAGGTGGACTAGATGCTCCTGAAGAATGGCTAAAGCAATTCTTATAAAAAAGAAGATGGGATCATCACTTTCCCTAATTTTAAACTCTATTAAAAGAACAGTCATTAAAACAGTGTGGTGGAGCCTGATTGCTGCCAAATGTCTAGCAAGCAATGGCTGCTGCCCTGAACCTCAGCTGCTGGTTTTGGGACCAACCCAGCCCAGAAACATCTGCAGAAGCTATGCAATAGAAAGTAAACTGGCACCACCAAAGAAGAGTGGAGCTAAAGGAGCCTGGCCACTCTGCTTTGCTCAGTGGCTGCATGCATTTCCTAGTCAATGATCCCAGCACAACACTCAGAAAACATCACACTGCAGATGTGACTATGGGGAAACAACACAGGCCAACACCATGCATAGAGAATGAAGATGGCGGCTCTGATGACCCTAAAAGTATCAATCACCTATTTAACCTCTCAGATAAGTGGTTTAGAGAAGAAATATGGAGATGTTCATAGAACTCAAAGAAAGCATAGATCGAGCTAAATGGACCACAAATAAGAATCAAGAAGATATAAAAATAAAAATAAGAAGACTCCAAACTTAAATAGCATGACTGAAAAACATGGTAGGCAAAATGAAAACCTCACTGAGAGCCTGGCCAACAGAGTAACTGCAGTGGAGGACCGAATTAGTGAGCTGGAACATAAGGTACATAACAACTCCATACAACAGAAGAGAATGGAAAAGAGCCTTAAACAAATGATCAGGCAATGGAAAAAATCCTCAAAGAATGTGAACAGATGAAAATAGAAGTGTTTGATAAACTCAGTAGAAACAACATAAAAATCTTTGGAGTCCCAGAGACCCAGGAAGAATCAACAGTCAAGGAAATCATTGCAAAGAAACTCTCAGAGCTAAAGAGTGCATGCAACCAAATCCTGCATGCATGAGGAATACCAGCTAAAATAGGTCCACCTCCAAAAGCACCCCAATACACATCCTAGTCACAATGATGAATCCACAGATAGGAATAATGCAGCCATTATCAAAAAGGGAAATTACATTTAAAGGAGCATCCTTAAGATTTACATAGACCTATCATAAGGAACTCTCAAACTAGATGGCAGTGGTGGGACATATTGACAAAACTCAATGAAATGAATGTTTCGCCTATAATACTGCACCCAGCCAGACTCACTTTCAGGTTTGAAGGAAGTATACAAATAGATTAGAACTTTGATATCAGACTTGAAACTATAAGGTATATAGAAGAAAATATAGGCAAAACACTCCATGACATTGAGACTAAAGTCATCTTCAAGAAGGAAACACCCCTGTCCAAGCAAGTAGAAGCAAAGATAAACAAATAGAACTACATTAAACTGAGGAGCTTCTGCACTTCAAAGGCAAGTGACTAGGATACAAAGGTTACCCGTGGAATGGGAGAAACTATTCAACTAAATAATAAAGGTGATAAGGGGGTAATATCTAAGATATACAAGGTACTGAAAGAATTCAACAAGATAAAAAGAATTCTGCCATACAAAAATGAGAAGAAAAGATAAAAAGAATTCTGCCATACAAAAATGAGAAGAAATGAATAATTTCCTCACAAGAAATATCTATGGTAAAAAAAAGGGGGGGCAAATGAAAGAATGTTCCACATCTGTAATCATCAGGAAGATGCAAATCAAAACAACAATGAGTTATCTCACACCAAAGAGACTTGAATCACAAGAACAAAGAGCTACAACACAAAGAACAAGAACAACTAGTGCTGGTGTGGATGTGGGGAGAAAGGAACTCTCATTCACTACTGGTGGAAATGCCATCTAGTTCAGTATTTCTGAAAAAAAAAATACAGATATTCCTCAAAAAACTGGAAATTGAGCTCCCATATGATACAGCAATACCACCCTTAGGGTTATACCTTAGAAACACAAAAAAGCAATACAAAAGTGCCCTCTGCACTTCTATGTTCAGCACTATTTATGATAGCCAGAATCTAGCTTCACCCTGGGTGCCTGTAAACAGATGAGTGGCAAAAGAAACTGTAGTATTTCTACACAATGGAATATTAAGCAGGTGTTAAGTAAAATGAAGTCATGAAATTTTCCTATACATAGATTTGCTGAATGAAATGAGTCGTGAGAGGGACAGAGATAGAAGAGTCTCACTCACCTGTGGGTTATCAGAAGAAAAAAAAAACAGTATGCTAATAATATCCTGAGAGACTAGAGGGCCAATAGGACCAGCACATGATCTAAAGCTTACCACAGATTGTTGAGTGCAGTTAGAGAAATAACTGCACTGACTACTACCATGATAGTAGTAGTACCATGATAGTGATAGAAATAGAATGTCTGTCTTGAAGACAGGTGGGGGTAAGCGCAAGTATACGGGGGGCATTGGTGGCAGGAAACTTGCACTGGTGAAGGGTGGTATACATTCTAAGACTGAAAAGCCCACTATGAACATTTCTGTAACCACAGTGCTAAAATAAATTATTTAAAAATAAAAGCATTGCATGGGGCCGGAATGATAGTACAGTCCAGAGCGCAATTGTTCTGCACGCAACTGACCTCGATTCGATCCCCAACATCCCATATGGTACCCTGAACCTGCCAGGAGTGATTTCTGAGCACAGATTCAGGAGCACCTTGAGGCCCAAAAACCAACAATAAAAAGAGTTGCAGAGAAGTGAGACAGAACAGAGAAAGAATTTTTAATAAAAACAGTATTTTGTTGAAGGAAAACAATTTACATACAATGTTTCATGTATAAAGTTTATAGATGTAAATCCCTAAAGCAATAAGGAATCCATTTTGTACTTCAAAATAATGTCTGATAAATAATGTATGATAAATTATCATATAATAAACCAACATTCTCTCTAGTTCCTCTACTTTTTTGTTTTGGGGCCACACCTGGCGATGCTCAGGGGTTACTCCTGGCAGGCACGGGGGACCATATGGGATGCCAGGATTTGAACCACTGTTGGTTTTGAGTTGGCCGCGCACAAGGCAAAAGCCCTATAGCTGTGCTATCTCTCTGGATTTATAGTTTCTCTACTTTTTAAAACAAGTTTTTTGAGTGTCTATATTGTGCTAAGCCCTTCACAGACTAAAAGACAGGTTAAAGTGTCGAAATGATTAAACTAAACACTCTGAACCATAACACAGCCATTAGAAGAGCTATTCATTTACTTTTTCATTTTTGCAGTGCATGGTGGGGAGAATGCCTACATTTCTCAGTGCTCAGGTGTTGCTCCCTGAAGTGCTCTGTGTGATTATATGGTAGAGGGGATCAAACTTGGTCCCTTTTACATCAAAGCACTTTGAGCCATCTCTCAGCCCAAGTCATTCTCTTGAATATAAAAGGATGTTAATAAAATAGAAATTTGGAGGGGTGTCTTCAAGTGATACTCTGTCTCAGAGACACAGAGACATTCCCAGCAGTATCTGGCCTGGCTATGCAGCCTGTGGGTCATCAGTGCTTAGTGCCTTAAAGGCTACTCAGTATGCTTTTTAGGATTTTTCAATGCAGGGATCCAATTTGGAGTCTAGTGGATGCATGTGGCTCCTGCCCTCTGACTTATCTCCCCTGCCTGGCCATTTTTTTCAGATGCAAAGATTACTGATTGATAGTTTTATTACTTAAAAGTAATTGTTGAAAGACTTAATTTGTACTTGTCCTACATATGCTCTATTTTAATTTTCTTCAAGGTGGAAAATATTCCATAGATCATGTGTATGTAATCAATATTAAAAAGAACCAGAAAATCCAGAAGTATCTAAAGAAAATGAAAATATATCTGTAACCCTAACACCTAGAGGTAATCATTGTATATCTGATATATCTAAAATACATATTAATATATTAAACAGGGATATTTAATATGTGAAAACATAAAAACATAGGTATACTGATTTAGATAGCTATTTTAGGTGAGGTTCATTTGACTATGCTCAGGAATCACTTCTGACTCAGTGTTTAAGGCTTGCTTCTGGATGTGCTTGGTGAACCAAGTGATGAAGGATATTGAACTCAAGCTCTAAAAGAGATATTTTAGAAAAATAAAACAATGCATACCACTAGAGATTAATTTCTTGGTTAAAAACAGTATAGTTGATGGGGGGGCTGTGGATGTGACTCAGCAGAACACACATCTTGCATGTGTGAGTTCTTGGTTCTGATTCCCAGAAATGGCAAAAGGATTAGGGAAAAAATGGTATGGTCAAGTAAGTATAACAATTTCTTTAATTCTGGCTATATCTGATGAAGGCATATAGCCATCATTTTAGCCAGCAATCATATTTTAAGTGACTAACAGTTTAAAGAAATCTAAAAGTTATCAAATTGATTATAAAATGTCAGATAACATTTTTTCTTTTTTCTTCTTTTTTTTTTCTCATATTACACATACTTAACATTTTCACTTAGTATTAGTGCCACGCATATATTTTTAAGAGTCCAAATCTTGGGGCCGAAGTGATAGTGCAGAGGTAGGGCATTTGCCTTGCATGTGGCTGAACCAGGATGAACCTGGGTTCAATCCCCGGCATCCCATATTATCCCTGCAAATCAGGCGTTATTTCTGAGCGCACAGCCAAGAGTAAACCCATGAGCGTCACCGGGTGTAACCCAAAAACCAAAATGAGTCCAAATCTTTTAAAACACATGAAGCTGATACATGATTACAACTTGAGGATAATGAAACAGTCTCTTACAGATTTAAAATTAAAATATAGTAAGTAATGTTTTATACATTAATTTCTCACATAGGCATCATATAATTATCATAAAAGTTCTTTAGTAACTTATGCACATTATTAATATTTTTGTTCGTACTTTGTCTCAAATAGAACAATTTTCAGAAGTAGAGGAATAGTATCATTAAATTTCAGAATAAATTTTAAATAGAGAACTGGTCTAGAAATGTAAAAATAGACACCTAAAGAAACCACACTATTAGTTATAAATATTCTGGAGGCAGACAGATATTTAAGAAGTTATATACTCAGTAGAAATCATGTTTTCAATATATTTCTTATATATTCTTCATTTTTAAACAAGGGTCTATCTTTGTTGAATTTTCATTGCTTAGATAAGGCACGGTAGACAAATATTTGCAGGATGAATAACATCTGGGAATTTATTAAAATTTTAGGTATTCAAAATTATAAAATTCCCTATAAATTATGTCATTAAAATGAACATATTGCTATTAAAATGCAAGTAAAAATTGTTTAATCATTTTAAAGCAATCAAAATTACAATATAGAATTGTTATCTTGGTATCTAAATTATTTTACCATATGTATTTTAACTTCTGTAACATTTACTTTAAGATGATGGTTAATTTAAAAAGTTTTTAATCAAAGTTGTTTTCAAACATTGTCATAATGTCGCTCTGAAGAGTCATATCAATGGTACCCGCCATCTGTAGAAAAGAAATAAAATATAAATGTATGCCTTCATTTCATCTATATAAAAATGATTATGCTTCAATTGGACCATACAAAGTAAATATAATTTAGTACCATTGAGTTTGTATGTAATTTTTATTCTTTTTATTATATATTTTATTTAAACACCTTGATTACATACATGATCGTGTTTGGGTTTCAGTCATGTAAAGAACACCACCCATCACCGGTGCAACATTCCCATCACCAATGTCCCAAATCTCCCTCCTCCCCACCTGACCCCCGCCTGTACTCTAGATAGGTTTTCCATTTCCTTCATATATTCTCATTATGTATTCAAAATGTAGTTATTTCTCTAACTAAACTCATCAGGTGAGCTTCATGAGGTGAGCTGTAACTTCCAGCTCTTTTCTCTTTTGTGTCTGAAAATTATTATTGCAAGAATGTCTTTCATTTTTCTTAAAACCCATAGATGAGTGAGACCATTCTGCTTTTTTCTCTCTCTGACTTATTTCACTCAGCATAATAGATTCCATGTACATCCATGTATAGGAAAATTTCATGACTTCATCTCTCCTGACAGCTGCATAATATTCCATTGTGTATATGTACCAGTTTCTTTAGCCATTCGTCTGTTGAAGGGCATCTTGATTGTTTCCAGAGTCTTGCTATGGTAAATAATGCTGCAATGAATTTCTTGGGTGAGTATGGGCACCCTCTCTGCATCTTTCTTCTTCATGGCAGCTGAGTACATTACCCTAAAAGTTCCGGTTATCAATAATAGTGCTTTAAATTTCTGGACAACTTAATTTGTTCGATGCTGTCATTCCTATATGAATGTGGATAGACAGCTAACACCAAGAACTTACTAAAACTTCTGCCATTGTATTAATGATTTAATTGAAACTACAATAATTTTCACAAATTTGCTTGCTACTGAAATTTTTCATTGTTCTTTTTTATCTTCCTTTTTAATTTTTTCTTTCAATTAACTTTGCTCTCACTTATCTGGAAACAAATGTTTTATGGTCAATGTCAACTATGTGATTCATTTTCTTTAAATAAAGTATGAAAAACTGAAGGAACTCACCACAGAACAAATCTTTAAAAGAAGTTCTTTAAGAAGAAAAATTATGCCATTATGAAAATGGTAAGTACTAAGTAAGCATAAGGTTTTTCTCTAAGCATTAGGGATCCATAACTACTCCAGATCACTAGGGACCCCAAACTACTCCAGATCACTAGGGATCCCAAACTGTGGAGTCATTTTAGCCTCAAACTTGCCCATGATGCTTGAGTCATATGATGAATCCTAATATTTAACACTTTAAGAGACCATCTGACTACTTAAATAATGGTATGCTCCCACAAAAATTTTAGGGGATCAGAAAGATAGTATGAGGGTTACTATGCTTGCTTTGCATAAAGCCCATCTTGGTTTGAGTCCTAGCACAGATTATGGTACTGATCCCTAGCGCTGTATATGGACCCTTAAGCCCTGAGCACAGAGCCAGGAGTAAGCTAGGTATGATCCCCCCAAAAAAGTCCAATTAAAGTACTCATAAAGAAATACATGTAAATGATTCACCTTCACAATACAATTATTACTCCATTTGAAGATAAGGAAATTCTTTAGAGTACTCTAGTATGACATTATAGGTCTTACTTTTGTATGTGTGGGGGTACACCCAGTTGTCTGGGGCTACTCCACTCCTATGATCAGAGGTTATTCCTGAGAATCATTGCTGCTAGGACTGAACTTGGGGCCCTCCTGCCTGCAAAGCGGGTGATCATTGCATTAGCTCGCTGCCTGGATTCTGTCTCTTGACTGAACTTTTTGTGTTTGGCTCTGATCTGAGAGTCTAATTTTCATTAAAGAGATAATCTTCAATATGCAAAATATAAATTTGTTACACCATTTGTTAGGTTAGTAAAAAAAAATAAAACATACTGCTTCTCTTCTCCTTCGTTCTTGTTCTTTCTCCCTTGCTAAATTACGGTCCTTTAAAAGCCAGATTTTGCTTTTATCTTGAGCTTCTGATGGCTGCTGGTATTCTTCTCCAAGGCACTTGTTTTGTATTTTATTTGAAACAGGGTCCAGGGCGACTCCAAGTTCCCTTAAATAAATAAATAATAGTTCAAATAACATTTTCATATCCTTTAAAGTTTATAAAACATTTTATTGAAAGACAAATACAAAGCTATTAAAACAAGTTTGTGTGTGTGTATGTGTATGTGTGTGTGTGTGTGTGTGTGTGTATGCGCGTGTGTGTGTGTCTGGGCATATATGCAGAGGGGTTAAATTCAAAGCCTATGAGGGTATGAGTTCTACCATGAGCCACATATATTCCTTGTAGTGGAATTATTTTAAACGTTATCTTTCATGTTAAAATTTATATTGAAAACCCCTAGTAACAAATTTACATTGAACAACCTATAATATTCAAGATAAGTTCTTAGAAAACTGTGTCCAAAGTAACTAGTATTTTATTACATAAAGAATGGAAATGATAGCATAACATACATGAAAATAATGATACTTTATAATTTAATAATGTTCTGCTTGGCCAGAGAAGTAGCGCGATAGATTGAGCATGCTGGGGTTTGATTTTAAGTATCAAATGGTTCTCTAGGTATCACCAGAAATAACCCCCTAAGGTCAGGAGTAGCTCCCCCTATAATAATGGCACACTGCCACAAGTGGCTCTACAATACAGTTAGTATGCTAAATAACACAACTGATCATTGAATTATTTATAATTGTTAAAGCATATATGCTTTAAATATGCAATAAAGCATATTATATATAAAATATGTTTATATATTGCTATATAAAAATAATTTTCTGTATCCTACTACATGTCTGAAATATTATAGAACAATTCAATATATTTAAAATACATGTCTTATTTTAATATATTTAAATGCATTTATATATAGTTCAATAAACTATAAAACAATTTAAAATATTAAAATGCATGTCTTATTTAAAGTATATTTTAAAAACATTCATTAAAGACCTTTACTACTTTAATACTATATATTACTGACCTCTGGTTTTCTTGAATTGTTTTTGGTTCCTTAGTATTATGTTCCAGATGTTTCCGTATCAGTTCCTGTGTCCTAGCTTTTACTTCCTTTTCTATTGCTGCTTTTCTGAATTGGTTGAAGAGCTCATCTGAAGATTTCAGCACTCCTGATGTTTTTACTGGCTTGCCTAAACTTTTCCAGGAGTCTGCGTTCTTGATCTTTATGTCCTAAAAGTCCAACAAAAGACAAAAAAAATTTAAGTTATATGTCAAATTCATGCGCCAAAGGATTTTGCATAATTTTACAAAATTTGAGTGCTAGTCAGAAAAACATAAGAAAATACCCAGCCCAGAGCAATAGTACAATGGGTAGGGAGTTTTGCCTTGCACGAGGTTGACCCAGATTCCATTCCTAGTATCCCATTTCTTCCTTGTTTCCTGCTCTCCCAGGTCCAAGTTGCCAGGAATAATTTCTGAGTAGAGTCAGGAGTAATCCTTGAGCACTGCTGAGTATGACACCACCCCCCAAAAAAAAAGAGAAAAAGAAAATATAATAATCATCATCTAAACTTATATATTTATCCAAAACCAAGGTAAAAAGCATTTTCTCTTAGAGGTTCATAAGTATTTGTTGCTTATAAATATTCCCAAAGCTTCAACACAATATTATCAGATATTGCTTAATAATGTTTAAGAGAATTATATAATGATATACTATCCAAAGATCAGTGTGATAAGATATATTAATGATACATTAACATGTGGTCAAGAGCTGGGGAGACTTTCAAAAAAAACTGTACTATTTCACATGTTGGAGTCCTACATTCTAGCCTCAGTGCCAAATAGTCCCCTCAGCCATGAACAGAAATAGTCTCTTTGAGCATAAATGCAGAAGTAGCACCTAAACATTGTGAAGCAAATCATATAGTTATCTCAACTAAGCATTAGAAAAAGTCAACATTCTTTTATGGAAAAAATTCTCAACGTAGTGGTTAAATTTTTTTTTTTTTTTGGCTCTTGGGCCACATTTGGTGACTCTCAGGGGTTATTCCTGGCTCTGCGCTCAGAAATGGCTCCTGTCTTGGGGGACCATATGGGATGCCAGGGGATCAAACCATGATCTGTCCTAGGTTAGCGCATGCAAGCAAATGCCCTACCATTTGTGCCACTGCTCAGGCCCCCAAAATGGGTAATATTTTTATGTAATTAAGGTCTTATTGACTAGCTCACAACTAGTATCATTCTTCACTATGAACGCTTTTATTTCTAAGGCAAAGAATAAGATAAGAATGTTCACACTTTTATGCAGCACAGTATCAAAACTCTTAGAACAATCAGGGAAAGAAAAGAAATTAAAGCACTTAGGGGTCAGAGAGAGAGTACAGGGGTTAAGCCCTGCATATAGTCAATCCAGATTCAAACCTCAACAGTGCATTTGGTTCCCTGCACACAGAACTAGAACTAAACCTTAAGTATCTTTGGGTATGACAAAAAGTAAAACAAAACAAAAGCAGCACCTAAATCAGAAGAAAATGTCACTATTAACAGATGATATTCTATTACCATTAAAATACCACAAAAATATTTGAGGAAATAAATTCAGTACATTTACAAGCTACAAAAATCAATATAAATATCTTCTGGGGGACCAGGGATAGCTAGCTAGGTCAGTGGCAGACTGTCTTGTAGGCAATGAGGTCTCAAGTGCAATCTTTGCGCACTTTATGCCAAATCCAAGCCTAGAGGAATTGCCATTTGGGGTCACAGTAACATACCAAAGAAAATGCAGATCCCAGTGAGCATTGTGACTCCATGCACATGACCACCTCAACTTTGCAACACACCAACATATGAAAAAAGGGGGGACATAGACCCTTGCATTTCTATCCCCTGATAAAGAAAATGAGAGAGAAATTAAGAAAACAATCCTATTTACAATTACAAAAAAATAATGATCACAAGTAACTTTAATCTAGAAAGTGAATACATTTAGTACGCTATCAAATTATTGCACTGCTGAAAAAATTGAATATACAAATGAATAACATACTATACTTTGAATTTGAAAGAATGTTAAATTTAAAAAATACTGCTAAAATGTCCATACTGCTCAAGGAACAGAATTAATGTAATCTCTAAATATTTCAATGCACTACTTACGGAAAATAGATAAAATAGTCCTCATTATAAAGAACCACAAAATACTGGGGTCTAGAGAGATAGTATGAGGGTAAGTGCTTTCATTGCACTTAGGTGCAATGGTTCGTTCCCTGACACTCCATGTGGTTTCCCAAACTCTACCGGTGGTGATCTCTGAGTACAAAGTCAGAAGTAAACGCTGAGCACAAAAACAAATAAAAACACAAAGAAGAAAATAGAGGCATTACACTTTCTGGTTTGATGCAATACTACAAAGCTATAGTAATCAAAACAATAAGACATTTGCATAGACACACAGAAAAATTAAACTAAAAAAAGGCCAGAAATTAATTCACATAAATATGGTCAATTTATGCAGCATAGTCAAGACTATAAACTGGGTTAAAAACAAAGTCTCTCCAATAAATGTTACTTGAAAAAAATGAACAGTTTTATACAAAGAATGAAATTGGACCATATCTTATAGTATACCATGCATTTAAAAAAATCCTCAAACTGGATAAAAAAAATCAAACATTAGGCCATGTAAAACTCAAGCCAGAGCAGTGGTTCTCAAATAGTGGGGCACACCCCCCAGGGAGGGCATGAGGCTCTGTAAAGGGCGGTGCATTTGACCTCAGCAAACACTGTCATAACAAGCTAAGCCCCGTGTTTGTCTCTGTATGTCTCTGGAGCTGAGAGTTGCTGTGTCCTGCTTCAAACTCTGCTTCGAAAAGCTATGCATTGCAAAACGTGCTCATTGTAGCCATTAATCCAGACATCACCTCTGATTTAAAAAATCAGCTCAAATTATTTTATGTATTTTTGTTTTGCAGGTTAAATTTTTTTAAATAAAGATACTATTTACAGTCATGCAGGGGTTGCGATAAATGTTTTCTTCTTCCTAGGGGGGCATGACAAAATATTTGAGAAGCACTGAGCCAGACCAACAGTACACCGGGTTTTTCTTACATACAGCCAATCTAGGTACAATCCCAGGCATCCCATATGGTTCCCTGAGCCTGCCAGAGAATTTCTGAGTACAGTCATGAGTAATCCCTCAACACAGTTGGGTGTGGCCCAAAACAAAAACAAAAACAAAAACAAAAAAATCTAGAGGGGCTGGAGTGGTGGTGCAAGCCTTGTGCGTGGTTAGATCCCCTGGCGTCCCATATGGTCCCCAAGCCAGGAGCGATTTCTGAGCGCATAGCCAGGAGTAACCCCTGAGCATCACTGGGTATGGTGCAAAAACTAAACTCCCCCCCCAAAATCTAGAAAAAAACAGGCAATAAGTTCCTTGTTTCTAAGGTACTAGTTTAGATTTGATATTAAAACCAAAGGTAACAAAAAGAAAAATAAGAGGAACAGTATTAAACAAAACGATGTCTACAGCAAAGAATGCTGTCAAGAATGGATTGGCAGGAGCAGTGGTAAGTGAAGTAAGTTGAGGAAGAAGGACATATACTGATGATCTTATGCATATGTGGTATACAGAGAAATGACAGTACCAAATGATGATTAAAAAACAGAATGCAGAGTAAGGGCAAGGGGAATTCTTGGAAGAAAGAAGTGGAGGACAGAGGTAATATAAGGACATTAGCTGAGGGGTTGGAGTAATAGTACAATGAGTAAGGGGCTTGCCTTGCATGTTGCCAACCCGGGTTCACAATCCCTAGTATCTCCTATCATCCTTGAACATCGCCAGGTATAATTTCTGAGCACAGAGTCAGAAGTAAACCCTGAGTACCACCACACATGTCTCCCTCCCCAAAAACCCCAAATAGTAAAAACAAAAAAACAACACAACCTAACAAAAGAGGCTACAGAGAATGTTAAAACAAGTTTTGTTGCTTATTTTTATGCAACCTTTTGGCCCTTTTGAAAAGAATTCTTACTATTTTAAAAGTAGTTTGGATTGGTCAAGATCACACACACTTAAATATTACAACAGAAAATATAATAATAATAAACCAAGTTTGTGTAGGTGGGAGTGGGCAATACCCACTGATGCTCAGAGGTTCTTCCAGGCTCTGTACTTGGAATGACCCCTGGTGGTGTTCAGGGGACTGTATGTAGTGCTGGGGATTGAACCTTGTCCAAAGCTGCAACATGCAAGGCATATGCTTATGCTCTAGCTCCTATTCATGTTCTAATCTAAACCAAATATTTAACAAATTTTGTAGCATTATTATTTCTATCCTAAAGGGGATGGATGCTACTTTAAGTATAACAGAAATTAATAATGTAAGTTTAGCATTAAAAAAAACTTTTAAAATAGTTCTTATCTATAAGAAAATGCCCAACTTAAGTATAGTTAATCTTGATGACAAGTTATTGGTAACGTAAAACACTTAGATACTAAGAAGACACAAAGACAACACAGTATAGTTTTCATGGTGTTAGTCTTATCAAAGAGTACGGTTTCTCTTTTACTTGGAAGAGAAAAGATAAATGGCAGTAAATACTTTCATAGAACATTTCTGAGAATTAGATCCCAGTGCCTAGAATAGTGCTTTTCTAATATATCTCAAAACATATATTCTAGAAACATTTGATTAAAGAATGCCCTTCAACAGACGAATGGCTAAAGAAACTGTGGTACATATACACAATGGAATATTATGCAGCTGTCAGGAGAGATGAAGTCATGAAATTTTCCTATACATGGATGTACACGGAATCTATTATGCTGAGTGAAATAAGTCAGAGAGAGAGAGAAAAACGCAGAATGGTCTCACTCATCTATGGGTTTTAAGAAAAATGAAAGACACCCTTGTAATAATAATTTTCAGACACAAAAGAGAAAAGAGCTGGAAGTTCCAGCTCACCTCAGGAAGCTCACCACAGAGAGTGATGAGTTAGTTAGGGAAATAACTACATTTTGAACTGTCCTAATAATGAGAATGTATGAGGAAAATGGAGAGCCTGTCTAGAGTACAGGCGGGGGTCAGGTGGGGTGAAGGGAGACTTGGGACATTGGTGATGGGAATGTTGCACTGGTGACGGGTGGCGTTCTTTACATGACTGAAACCCAAACACAATCATGTATGTAATTAAGGTGTTTAAATAAATTAAAAAAAAATAAAAAAAAAGAATGATTAGTGTGTGATTTGAGATGAAGTTCATGAAAGATTTGATTAAGAAACCTCCCGAGTTCTGGGATATCCCAGGGATCAGAAATACATGACCCCGAGTACCATAGGGTATGGCCCTCGTGGTCCCCAGTACCATGTTCTCATACCCATCAGCCATATATCATCGGAAGTGGCCCCCCAGAATTCCATAAGAATTCCAAATATTTTGCTTGGGAGGCACACCTCTCTCAAGAAATATTCCACAAATATTTTTATAATGGACAGTTTTGTGATTGACATGATTTAAAATAAGACTAGCTAGCAAATACAGCATAGCAACATAATATAACTTAAAGGTGGGGAGGACAGACTGTTGTGTACCGGTAACTTTAAATAAATGGGTGGAGAGAGAGTTCAACATGTGAGAACTTGCTTTGCAGGAAGTTAGCCAAGACTTGATCACTGGCACTGCATGTTCTCACAGAACTGCCTGGGGCAACTCTGAGCACCGAGTCAGGAGTAGTCCCCAAGTAATATCAGTTATCAGTTAAAAACAAATACTAAACACCACCACCAATAACAACCTGGCCAAAATTTAGTATCAGAGATGCTCTTTTATGTTAGGGCTTAAAGGAACTCTCATCATCACTTCCATATTCAATTTAACTTAAATCCCTCCAAGATTTTTAAGAAAAATAAATAACTTTACTCTTACCTTCTGCACAGGAACTTGACATTCAGATTCTAGCACCAATGGGGCATTATCATCAGACTGATGCATCACCGTCTGATCAGTCACCTGCTGTTCAGAATTACCTAGATGCACACATTTTTAGAATAGTATGATTAAAGTTTCATATTGTTTGTCTAGAATTTGTTATCTTTTCACCCCTGGGTCAGAAACTATGAAACACAAAATGACTAATGTCTTGATGCATCATAACTCTGTATTATTCTTGAGGAAGAATACCAGAAAATAACATTTTTTTAATTTAAAATTAATGGTCTGCTTTGTTTTTCCCCTGGCAGCACAGAATATATAGCTGGTACTCTGGTTCATCCACCAAAATCTATTTGCTCATTCACATGGAATAGCAGTTCTCTAATGTGCAGACAGACCTCAGCTCCAACTGTGAGACCAGAGATTGAGGCTGGTTTGACCACATTCAAGGCTCTGCTGTACTCTCGCTGGCCCTGAATTAAAGAGTTTTTTGGTATGGATTACAGAAAGTGTAAGCGATAAGAATAAATTAAGCAATACTTTATGAAAAAAATTTCAACTTATTTTAAAGCTAAATCACACATTTTCTAATACACATGGAGATGACGTAGGTAGGAGGTTAAAAGAAAACAGGTAACCCTTGAAAATTCAATTTTTAAAATACTTTACATACACTAATATTTGCCAGATTCTTCTAATAAGAAAAGCAGTGAATTTTTTTCACTAAGTTTCAACAGTTTTACTGTTAGAAGATTTAGCAAAAATTTATTCCCATTAACTTCCAGAAAATTCAATAAACATTTGCAGTTTCCCTTGGGTATAGTGCCACCTACAGTTATAAAATGTGAACCACTTTGATAAAAAAACAAAAACAAAAACAAAACCCCGAAAAAATAAATGCAATAGAAAATAAAACAACAGCAACATCTAGATATTTCTCTATACAAATGCTATTACTCAGAAACAACACACAAACAAATATTAAAATTATATAATAAATCCAAAATTAATACAGATATTTATAGATTTTTTATATAGGATGTTTTCCTAAAATAGAAACAAAAGACTATGATGACTGCATTCTGCCTTTTTTGTTTTGTTTTTTTGTTTTTCAGGCCACACTTGTTTGATGCTCAGGGGTTACTCCTGGCTAAGCACTCAGAAATTGCCCCTGGCTTGGGGGAACAATATGGGATGCTGGGGGATCGAACCGCGGTTGCGATCTTTTCTTGGCTAGTGCTTGCAAGGCAGACACCTTACCTCTAGCGCCACCTCACCGGCCCCGCATTCTGCTTTTTTTAAGATTGCCCTTTTCTTCTTCAATGCTACCTTACTGTTATACTACTATGTACTTATTTTAATAAAACAGAAACACAGCCTAGTTTTTGTGTGAATGTGTGCTTGTATGTATGGTTTCATGTCTACTTCAGTTTTCCATCTCTGCACTGATTTATCATAAATAATTTCTTAAATAACTTCAGAGGTATAGCTTAACATGTGCACTGGGCCATATAAGATTCAACAAACTCACCAAACTATTTCTCTAGTCATTTCTTTTTAAAATTAAAATTTAAAATTTTTTTTATTTTTTTATTTTTTGGTTTTTTTTTGGTCACACCCGGTGGTGCTCAGGGGTTACTCCTGGCTGTCTGCTCAGAAATAGCTCCTGGCAGGCACGGGGGACCATATGGGACACCGGGATTCGAACCAAACACCTTTGGTCCTGGATCGGCTGCTTGCAAGGCAAACGCCACTGTGCTATCTCTCTGGGCCCAAAAATTTAAATTATTTTATACACCGTGGTGACAAAGTTGTTCATAATACAGATTATTTTTTAGTTACAAAGTTGTTTATGAGTTTCAGTCATACAATGTACAATACCTTTCACCAGTGCACATTTCCCACCACCAAAGTCCCCAATTTCCCACCCGCCCTTCCCCGCCTTCATCTGGGGTAGACATTTTTCTTCTCTGTCCGAGACTCTCTCTCTCTTTCCTTTAGACACTGGTTTGCAATATTGTTACTGAAGGAATATCATGATTACCACTTTATTTCCTTTTAACACCCATTCTGGTACAGAGTGATCTGTTGGAACTATCATTGTTATAGTGGTTCCTTCTTTGCCCTAATTTTATACCCTCTCCCTCGCTATTTGTGGCAAGCTTCCTACCATGAACTTGTTCTCCTGGTCCTTGTTTCTATTGTCTGTGGATATTATCATCATATTATTTTTTTAATATAAGACAAATTAATATGATTATTCTATGTATCTCTCTCCCTCTGACTCATTTTCATCAGCACAATACTCTCATATCCATTCATGTATAAAAAAATTTCATGGACCCGGAGAGATAGCACAGTGGCATTTGCCTTGCACGGAGCTGATCCAGGACCTAAGGTGGTTGGTTTGAATCCCGGTGTCCCATATGGTTAGCCAGGAGTAACCCCTGAGCACCACCAGGTGTGGTCCAAAAACCAAACCAAAAAAAAAAAAAATTCATGACTTAATTTTTTTTACCACAGTTGCATAGCATTCTATTGTGTAGATGTACCACTGTTTATCCACTCATCTGCTCTTAGGCACTTGGGTTGTTTTCAGATTCTGGCTATTGTGAGTAGTTCTACAGTGAACATAGGAGTGCTGGTGCTTTTTCTGCATTGTGTTTTTGGATTCTTAGGGTATATTCCTAGGAGTGTTATTTGATGGATCATATGGAAGCTCAGGTTCTATTTCTTTTTGTTTTTGTTTTTGTTTTTCTTTTTGGTTTTTGGGTCACACCCAGCAGCACTCAGGTGTTACTCCTGGCTCTGTGCTCAGAAATTGCTCTTGGCAGGCACAGGGGACCATATGGGATGCCGGGATTCGAACCACCACCCATCCCTCATTGGCTGCTTGAAAGCAAAGGCCACCTCTGTGCTATTTCTCCAGCCCCAGTTTCTATTTTTTTTTTTTTGAGGAATGTCTATGTTGCTTTCCAAAAAGGATGGACCAGTTGACATCCCACCAGCAGTGAATGAGAGTTCCTTTCTACTGGTAACCACACCAGCACTGGTTGTTCTTATTCTTCTTGATGTGTGCCAGTCTCTGTGGTGTGAGGTGATAGCTTCTTGTTTTGATTTGCATCTCCCTGATGATTAGTTATGTGGAACACTTTTTATGTGTCTTTTTGCCACCTCTAATTCTTCTTTGAATAAATGTTTGGTCATTTCTTATCCCCATTTTTAGAAGGGTTAGATGATTTTTTTTCCTGATGAACTTTTATATATCTTAGATATTAACTGCTTATCAGGTGAATATTGAATTAACAGTTTCTCTGATCCCATGAGTAGTCCTTGTATTGTAGTAACCATTTCCTTTGAGGTGCAGAGGCTTTTTAATTTAAGGTAGTCCCATTTGTTTATCTTTGCTTCCACTTGCTTGGCCAATGAAGTTTCACCTTAAAGATGCCTTTAACTAGCATCAATATCATAGTGTTCTGCCAACATCTTCCTCTATGTATCTTATGGTTTCAGCTCTGATATCAAGGTGTTTAATCCAGTCTGATTTGACTTTTGTGTACAGCATTAGAAGTCTAAGTTGGGGCCCGGAGAGATAGCACAGTGGTGTTTGCCTTGCAAGCAGCCGATCCAGGACCAAAGGTGGTTGGTTCGAATCCCGGTGTCCCATATGGTCCCCCGTGCCTGCCAGGAGCTATTTCTGAGCAGACAGCCAGGAGTAACCCCTGAGCACCGCCGGGTGTGACCCAAAACCAAAAAAAAAAAAAAAAAAAAGTCTAAGTTGATTTTTGTGCATGCTGACCAGTTTTCCCTCCACTTGTTGAAGGGGGTTTCCTTGTTTTACTTTGTAATTTTTGCTCCTTTAGCAAAAATTAATTGTTCATATATACCTGAGGGTCAGTCTCAGGATATTGGATTTATTCTACTGATCTGAGGGTTTGTTTTTATTTCAGTACCATGCTGTTTTATAGTACAGTTTGAAGTTGGGTAAAGTGATGAATCCCATCTTCTTTTTTCCCTTATGATTGCTTAGTTGTTCCTGGAAGTTTATTGTTCCCTATGAATTTCAGGATTGTTTGCTCTATTATTTTTTGAAAAAAAAATGTAATGGGTATCTTTATAGGGATTACATTAAATCTGTACAATGTTTTCAGAAGTAATGTCACTAATGATGTTCATCCTCCCTATTAATAAGGGGATATGTTTCCATTTCTTTTTGTCCTCTTTTATTTCTTGAAGTATTTAATAGTTTTCTTTGTATACATTTTTTTGCCTCTTTAGTTAACTTCAAGGTACTTGATTTCTGAAAGCACAACTGTGAATGAGTTATTTTATTTTAATTTAATTTTTTTGGGGGGGTCATGCCCAGCAGTGCTCAGGGTCTACTCCTAGTTCTGTGCACAGAACTCCTGGCAAACTTGGAGAACCATATGGGATGCCGGGGATCAAACTTGGGTTATCTGCATGCAAGGCAAATGCCCTACCTGTTGTGCTATTGCTCTGGCAGAAGACAAAGATTGCCCACTTTTGCCACTTTTATTCAATATAGTACTGGAAGTACTTGCCATAGCAGTTAGGCAAGAAAAAGATATTAAGAACTTCCAGGAAGGAAAGGAAAGAAGTTCCCTAGTTATTTCTGATCAACTTTAAGACATAAAACCTGTTTCACAAAAAACTCAAAGCAAAACAAAACCCAAAACTAGTTTCTATCACTGTTAAAACTAACAATTATCTTCCCATCATCTCCATGACAAAGTTATTCAAAAATTTACTTATATTCTTATTTCTTTACATCTCAATTTATAACAAAACAACTTTGTTTGGTTTTGGGTCACACCCAGCAGTGCTCAGGGGTTACCTCTGGCTCTGTATTCAGAAATCACACCTGGTAGGCTTGAGGGACCATATGGGATGCCAAGGATCGAACCCAGGTCTGTCCTGGGTCATCTGCATGCAAGGAAAATGACCTACTACTGTGTTATCACTCTGGCCCTCAACAAAACAATTTCTGTCCCAAACAAATGGCCACTACAAAGCAGCTTTTCCAGTGTAAGGGTTCACATTATAAATGCAAACGTCCCTCCTAACTCTTCATTCTTATTTCAGTGCTTTGTAAGCATATGGTGTTCTTAATGTCTATCTACCTTGGCCTCTATCATACCATCTACTCTATTTCTAAAACTGTTTATTTTCTTCTTTTAGCTTATTATTCTGTTCTACTTTTACAAAGTTTTATTTCTTGCATTTTGCCCTTGACTTTCTTTTTCTGCTCTGCATATTTTCTTAAATATTTCACTCTTTCTCATTGCTTCAAGTATCTCCTACTTATTACAGCACTTGCTATATATACTTAGCTCCAGAAAATTTCTAGTTGTATATTTCTGACCAGATATTCAATAGCACTACAAACATGTCCCACAAAAATGTCCCAGAGGAACATTTCCCCCTCTTTTTCAATACTAGCTTTGATATCTCACAGACATGTGCTCTAACAAATTATATTAATTCTATCATCAAAATTCATATCTAGTTTATCTATGCCCTTTCTATTATTGCCTTATGTAGTTTTGGCCTTCAAAATTTCTTTTCCAGACATTAGCGCTCATTTCTCTACTTGGAATTTCAAAGTAATTTTTCCTTATTTCATCTTATTATTCCCATAGATGCATCATGGAAGTTGGTTAATTAGGGCTCTGGCAGCAATAGGATTTATATAAGGCTCACCTGTTAGTGCAAATAATCCATATAAAAGTCAACTCTATGTTTCACATGATTGAAATAAAAAGTACATTGGGATGCAAAAGAGATTGTATAAGGGTTAAGCTTGCCTTGCTTGTTTTGTATGCCTGAGCAGAGAGCCAGGAGTAGCCCTTAAACACCTTCAATGTGTCCAAATATACCCCCCCAATAATAGTATATTTGGTTATAAAGCAGATAATTTCTAATTTTCATCAGATTATTTCTAATTTACAACTAATCATTTTTAGCACCTCAAATACAGTATGTCGTGTGTGTGTGTGTGTGTGTGTGTGTGTGTGTGTGTGGCACACCTGGTGATCACCAGCTCAGGGCTTACTTCTGGCTCTGTGCTCAGGTATCACTTCTAAAGTGGTTCAGGGTGTTGGAGATTGAATCTGGGTCAGCCACATGCAAGTTAAGCTGCTATTATAGCTCTGATTCCTGTGATATATAGCATTTAGCATTTTCATATATACTTTTAAACATTAAGCTATCTACTCATTTACTTGTTAATATCTTACCTGAGGAAGGCAGAATTTCTAAGGGCGAAATATTTTTTACATTCTGTAAATGTTCTGATTCCTTATTAACTGTTAACTGGTAGTGATTGGGTGGTACTGTGCATGAATGAGGGGTTTGGTGAACTGTAGTTTTCACAGAGGTGGTCTCGTGCACTGAAGATTGTATCTGCCAAACAAAGTTCAATAAAATTATATTTCAGTTTTAATCATATATTAAAATAAATGAAGAAAACAAAACACAAGAGGAAAGAATACTATTTTCTGAATGTAATATTCACATAAATATTCATGGTATAATTATTCACCATACATATGAGAAAAATAAAACTTACAGAGATTCAATAACTTGGCTATCATATACTTTATATGTGGATTAGTCAAAGATATTTCTAAATCACATATATGTTTTAAATTGTTAAGTCTTGGTGTTCCTGCCCAGTTAGAACTAGTCTTAAGTAGGGGGTGGAAGAAGAGAGCCGTGGGTCCACATGTGTGCATAATAATAGGGAAGAGAACACCATGACAATGGTGAAAAAAAGTGGGGTAAGGGGGTACTGAAAAATGGTGAAGTGTTATATATGAAATTCTATCACGTAGCAGTATGGCAAATCAGTGTCTAAAACTTTTATTTCGAAAATAATCTTTACCAACTACCATATTTCTCCAAAGATACATCCTATGCTTATTTTTCCTTTTGCCTTATACCATTTTTTTTTTTTTTGGGTTTTGGTTTTTGGGTCACAATCAGCAGTGCTCAGGGGTTACTCCTGGCTCCATGCTCAGAAATCGCTCCTGGCAGGCTCGGGGAACCATATGTGTGATACTGGGATTTGAACCAATGACCTTCTGCATAAAAGACAAACACACCTTACCTCCATACTATATCTCCGGCCCCTCATTTAAAAAAAAAAAAAGAACAGATGACGAGATGAAAAAAAAAACGGTAAAAAATAACTGGTACATAAACAACAAAACATCACACTTAGCTATATGTAAAAATGAAATCTTGCAATTCACCTCTCTGATAATAGAACTACAGGATATCATGCACAGTGAAGTGAGAAGCAGGTATATACAGAATTATCTCTATTATGTGGAATATAAAGAAAAATAGCAAGGGATTAAAAATTGACCAATGGTAATAGAACCTGAGAATTGAACTACAGAACTGAGTTTTCCACGGGGGACTGAGTAGAGGGGTAAGGAATACTGATAATCTGGTGGTAGATTTGGTGCTGGAACATTATATGCCTGAAATTCTATTAACAGTATAAAATAATAGTGCCTAAATAAACTATAAAATAAAAAATGTATGGTTATGACAGGAGACAACATTAGCTTTAAGGAGCATGCCATACGCCAGGCTGACCCTGATAGGGAAATAAAGCCTCTACTTTCTACTTTGCATGTCTTCCCATTTCTTGTAATTAAGAACTCATTTTAAGTATTCCTTTTCCTTTTAAGCAGCATAAATATTTTTTGATTTTTCATTTTGTCAATGAATTCTAATTGTTATTATAACATCATAACATTATGAACTTTTGGGGCCGGAGAGATAGCACAGCGGCGTTTGCCTTGCAAGCAGCCGACCCAGGACCTAAGGTGGTTGGTTTGAATCCCAGCATCCCATATGGTCCCCTGTGCCTGCCAGGAGCTATTTCTGAGCAGAGAGCCAGGAGAAACGCCTGAGCACTGCCAGGTGTGGGCTCCCCCCACAAAAAAACCATTATGAACTTTTAATGTGACTGCCTTTCTTCTTACAATCTACAACTTCTTTAAGTTAGTATTATTCGTTATACTTCCCTATAACCTTAGACTGTTAAATAAATTTACTATATTCTCTATTTGATTACAGATACAAAGGTTCAAATTTTTATGAGAATAACAACTTGGATTAGTGAAAGAAAATAAAATCCCACTTGTCTCTTTAAAAGCAAGTGAAATACTAATTCAACTCTGATGTGCTAAAATAAGTAGTTGGTGTGGCCAGAGCGGTGGCGCAATCAGTAAGGTGTCTGCCTTGCCTGCGCCCTGCGTTCCATATGGTCCCCCAACCCAGGAGCAATTTCTGAGGGCATAGCCAGGAATAACCCCTGAGCATCACTGGGTGTGACCCAAGAACAAAACAAAAAATTAAAATAAGTAATTGGTGGGGCCGGGTAGGTGGCGCTGGAGGTAAGGTGTCTGCCTTGCAAGCACTAGCCAAGGAAGGACCGCGGTTCGATCCCCCGGCGTCCCATATGGTCCCCCCAAGCCAGGGGCGATTTCTGAGCACATAGCCAGGAGTAACCCCTGAGTGTCAAATGGGTGTGGCCCAAAAACCAAAAAAAAAAGTAATTGGTAATAAGCCTCAGAAACTCTGCCATTCCCTTCCTGCCTCTTCTTGAGAAATTCCACTTATTGTGCACATTCTATTTGGGCCCATGGATATGCCAAAGGTCATTCCTCTTAATGTATATACCCAAGGTTAAGTTAAATCAATGTAAAAATAATTCTATTCATCTGTTCGATTTATATAGCAGTTATATCTTACTAGGAAAATCTAGTGACAGTTTCTGTATTCATTTTCTTCAGGAAGCAATCTTTGAATAAGTTAATTGAGACTGAAGGATGATTATTCTCTTATCAAAAAATTAAAACTTTTTTTGTTTTTGTTTTAGGGCCATTTCCAGTGATACTAAGAAATTACTCCTGGCTCTTCAGTCAGAAATAATTACTGGTGGTACTAAGGAGATCATATGGGATGCTGGTGACTGAATTTGAATCAGTTGCATGCTACCTATTCTAACTATCATTATGACCCCCGCATAAAAAAAAAACCCTTAAAAATTGCTGTACCAATTACGAGATGATTCCATGGCTAAAGGTACCTGCCTTGGAAGGATGAGACTGTCAGGTAGATCATGGAGCCAACCTATCTGAGTCAAGCTTGGTCCAATTGACCCTGCTTGACCCCACTACTGCAGCGGTAATATGTGTGCGTGACTTAAAATCAGCATGATTCGCACTATTGAGTGTGTATGTGACTTCGAGCAAACACCATAGTGAATGTAGGGGTGCTCCACAACCACAATGAACAGAAAACAGGGAAGATGGAGGTATAACAGCAAGTTATTAAATACCCAGTTTTTTTTGTTTTTGTTTTTGGGTCACACCCGGCGGTGCTCAGGGGTTACTCCTGGCTGTCTGCTCAGAAATAGCTCCTGGCAGGCACGGGGGACCATATGGGACACCGGGATTTGAACCAACCACCTTTGGTCCCAGTTTAAAATTCTAAGGTTACAAAAAAATGAAGAAATATTTACCTTTCCTTTCTCTTTAGAAGATGAATCACTCTGCTTTACTTCAGTAAATTTAGGAAGCGTTTCTGCAAATATATGTAAAAGAAATGTTTATATTTGTCAAATAATATGATAAAAAGTTATTATCTAAATTCTATATTTTTTGTATTAGAAAAAAAACACTAAAAAATGTCTTTAATACTAACCTCTTGAGAAAGAAATTTTAAGAGTTCCCAGTTTTTTTCTTTCTTAGAATCAGATAAAACTTTTCAAATGACACTTGCTTTTACCTGGGTTTTCTTTTCTACATAGTAAAATAAATATCCACTCATAAATCAAATTTCCATTTGATTTAGGCAAAAAGGAATGTTACTTTACAGTAAAGAGCTTTTCTAATAGATAGTTTAATAGAACAAGTTACAAGGAAAGAGATAATAAAGTTTTAAACAAGTAGTATCAATCATACTAAAATCACCTTTGACTAAGTAGCCATAATAACCATTAGAGGTTCAAGAAATAAATTGATCATTTAAAATTTACTAAGATTTAGAGGGCATAGCATCTATCTGAGAGGATACACTTTTGGGGGGCATGCCTGGCAGTGATCAGGGCTTACTCCTGGCTTTGTGCTCAGGAATGACTCTTGGTGGGGGGCTCAAAGGATCATATATAATGTTCAGGTTGTTCATGTGCAAGGCAAGGACCCTAGTCAATGTACACAATAGTCTTTTTTAAAATTAATATCTGGCAGCCTCATTGGATATTAAAGAAGACTCTGTCAGAGTGCTAAAACTTTCCCCTTGGGTTATCCTGTAATTGATTATGGTGCTATCCTCCCCAGCCTAATAGCAGCATGGTATATGCATCACCATATATGCATATGGTAGGTAATGTCTTGATACAGCTCCACAGGCCAGTTTTCATGAGTCACATGAGCATTATTTGATTCAGAGGACCAAGGCTGGCCAACACCAAATCTTATTCAAATTTAAATAGTCTAATTGTAATAATTACCTTCTGTTTCCTGAAATGCCATCAATTTCCATTGGATATGCTACTGTTCTTTCCTCTCCTAATGTTTGATGTTGAACATTATTAAAATCGCTAAATGTCAATGACATGCTTTAATTTAAAGAATTAAAATATTTAAAATGGCATGAACCATATTACTGTTACTCCATATTACTGTTACTGTCTTATTTTTAAGTGTTGAAGGCTAAGTGAGAAGGGAGGAAAGATGATAGTTTACAAGACAGAGGATACAGATTCAGGTAAGTTTCACATTTAGGAAAGAAATTAATCAAATTAATTAAGTTTCACATTTAGGAAAGAAATAATTTTCAGCTTGAAACAAAAAAGGGCTTTATTAATTAATTATGATCCTATAACACATGCACATATTGACTGTTAAAATGTGAAATGTGAGCAAAAATCACGTTATATGATTAAAGTCATAAGTCTAAAATATGATAAACCATGCTTTTCTGCTAATTTCTTTTCTTTTTTTTTTTTTTTGGTTTTTGGGCCACACCCGGTGATGCTCAGGGCTTACTCCTGGCTATGCGCTCAGAAGTTGCTCCTGGCTTCTTGGGGGACCATATGGGACGCCGGGGGATCGAACCGCGGTCCGTCCTAGGCTAGCGCAGGTAAGGCAGGCACCTTACCTTTAGCGCCACCGCCCGGCCCCTTTTCTGCTAATTTCAAGGACATTATCTTAGTTTTCTGACATATAAAGCTAAAACTCAAAGATTTTTTTATGAAATTAACACCTCAAATATAAAAATGCATATAAAATTTTCATTTTAAAAATAATCCAAGATGCCAAGAAGCCACATAATTTATAGGGAAGTGAATCATGAGACACATAATGACAGTCTGTAACAACATGCTGCTCCTTGTTCTACTTTTTTGTTTAGTACCTGGTTTCATTTGGAAATTTTGAGGAAGAGGATGGTGAGGTGGAAAGAATTGAATTTAGGGCTAGAGAGATAGCATGGAGGTCAGGCGTTTGCCTTTCATGCAGAAGGTCATTGGTTTGAATCCCAGCATCCCATCTGGTCCCCCGAGCCTGCCAGGAGTGATTTCTGAGCGTGGAGCCAGGAGTAATCCCTGAGCACTGCCAGGTGTGACGCAAAAACCAAAAACCAAAAAAAAAAAAAAAAAAGGAATTGAACTTAAGAAAGAGCATGGCTTCTTCAAACACAGAGACCCCCCAGTTCACAATCCAGTATGAAAACAGGAAAGTGAATCTCAAGAGGAGAGATGCAGGCCCATATGCATGTGGGCACAATGTGCATCAGCTGGTAATACACATGTGCACAGCACCAATACATGGGCCCAAGGGGTGCAAGTGCTTGTTCTACTTTTATAAGGCTGATTTTCCAGGAATATTGTAAAATAAAACTGTACATTTCTGTACAGGAATATGAATATGGAATACAGGAATATGAATTTCTGGCTTTTGCAATTAAAAGGCAAACATAAATGGTTTTCATTATCAGTGTTTTGTCTTGGGGCCACACCCAGAGATCCTCAAGGGTTATTCCTAGTTCTGTGCTCAGGAATCACTCCTGGCGATGCTGAGGGACCATATGGAATTCTGGGGATTGAACCCAGGTCAGCTGTATGCAAGTAAGCACTTTATCCACTGGACTATCTCTCTGACCTGTTTTTCATTATGAAGAGTAAGGCTCCATTTTTTCTTTCTTTCCTTTTCTTTTCTTTTCTCTTTTCTTTTTCTTTTCTTTTCTCTTTTCTTTTCCTTTTCTTTTCCCTTCCCTTTCTTTTTCCCTTTCCCCTTCCCCTTCCCTTTCCTTTCCTTTCCCTTTCTTTTCTTTCTTTCTTTCTTTCTTTCTTTCTTTCTTTCTTTCTTTCTTTCTTTCTTTCTTTCTTTCTTTCTTTCTTTCTTTCTTTCTTTCTTTTTCTCTTTCTTTCTTTCTTTCTTTCTTTCTTTCTTTCTTTCTTTCTTTCTTTCTTTCTTTCTTTCTTTCTTTCTTTCTTTCTTTCTTTTCTTTCTCTCTTTCTCTCTCCTTCCTTCCTTCCTTCCTTCCTTCCTTCCTTCCTTCCTTCCTTCCTTCCTTCCTTCCTTCCTTCCTTCCTTCCTTCCTTCCTTCCTCCCTCCCTCCCTCCCTCCCTCCCTCCCTCCCTCCCTCCCTCCCTTCCTTCCTTTCTTTCTTTCTTTCTTCTTCTTCTTTTTTTTTTTTTTGGTTTTTGGGTCATGCCTGGCAGTGCTCAGGGGTTACTGCTGGCTCTATGCCCAGAAATCGTTCCTGGAAGGCTCAGGGGACCTTATGGGATGCCGGGATTTGAACCAACATCTTTCTACATGCAAGGCAAATGCTTTACCTCTATGCTATCTCTCCGGCCCCGTAAGGCTTCATTTCAAGGTAATGAAGCCCTCCTAAGTTTAGCAAACATTAATGAAAATGTATATTATAGTAAAACATACATTCTTGTTAACACATTTTTCCAGATTACATCTGTATACCTTGAGAATAAAATTGAATAATGTATGTCAATTAAATAATACATATAAAATAAATACTACATAATAGTTGGATAATACATGAAAACTGCAATATGCTAAAAAGCATATCATGCACTATTTTTTTAGGGGAAGGGTTTTTGGGTCACAACCAGTGGTGCTCCAGACTTACTCTTGCTTGACTCTACACTGAGAAGTCATTCCTGGCAGGTTCAGGGCTACATAGGAGGTGTTGGGAATCAAATCCTGGTCAGTCTCGTGCAAGGCATACCTACTGTATTATTGCTCTGGCCCCTCATATACATTTTAATGTTTTCTTTTTTTTATTTTTCTAAAACTCTCAGTTTTTGTTGTTTGGGGCCACATCTGGGTATGCTCAAAGCTTATTCTTAGGTCTGTACTCAGGAGGCCATATGGGGTGCCTGAGACTGAATCTGGATCCACTGTGTGAAAGGCAAGCACTCTATTTTCTGTACTATTGTTTCTGCCCCACCCACTTTATAAATCTTTGACCAACAAGTCAAGTTTTTCTTTGAACAAGGAGATATAGAATCAGGTTTAACTGTTTAAACTGTTTAACATCTATTACATAACAAAGGTCTGAGACAAATAATATCTTAAAAATACCAAATAAAATCAAGTCAGTATTTCTTTAAAACTTGATAAGCTGGATAGAAAACATAATTCCAAATGTAAAACCAGAATAGCATTTTGTAACAGAAAAAAATCCTGAAATTTCTTAAATCAGAATTATAAGCCAAACCCGGTTTACTGTATAGGAGGGGAAAAAAAAAGCATATTTAGGCTTATCATGTAAGTTGTGTTCTATTTATAAAAAAGTCAAGTAATTTGTTTTTAAACTAAAATGTTTTTTACCTCCTTTAGAGAATGTTTGCAATTTTTGTAGAAGTGCTTAATACTAGTTTTAATATACAACAAGTCATTATAGAACACTCATTCCTTTTACCAAGGTAATTTAAACTAATTAGAAAGAAGCAGCAAACAAAATAAAACCAAGATTCATGAGCCTTCTATTATTAGAATTATCTGGGATGCTTTTAACTCTACATATGCTTGGTCCCTCTCAGATATCATGTAAAAGTTGTACAGTTGAGCATAACATGCTGCAATGGTTGACAAATATGAGAGGCTGTTCATTCAGAAAATCTAGTTTGAACAGACACTTTTAAAATGCAAAGACAAGATGTAACATTATTTCAAACACACATATCAAAATGTATATCATTATTTCTAAGACTTATGGTTAAAGGAAAGATTTTAGTGACTTTAAAAATAATACATACAAGTTTTTAATCAAGTCTGTGTCCTTTTATTCCTTCTATTGCTTCAAAAACACTCTGGTTGGGGCCTGAGCGATGGTGCAAGCGGTAGGGCATTTGCCTTGCACGTACTAGCCTAGGATGAACCTTGGTTCAATCCCCAGACGTCCCATATGGTTCCCTAGGCCAGGAGCCATTTCTGAGCACATAGCCAGGAGTAACCCCTGAGCATCACCAGGTGTGGCCCAAAAACCAAAAATAAAAAACCAAAACACTCTGGTTGATGAGAAACTAAAAAGGTTCTAAAATTTATCTTAGTCATTTATTTTAAACTTTCTAGCCTGAACGGCAAATATTACTCCAAAATTCTTCTTATACTTCCTACATTTCTTAACCCATGCTCAATTAAAAGGCAAGGCAAGACAAAACAAAGTTTATTTTTTACCTTTGCATAAAATAAAATCAAGCCCCTATCACTTCCATGGAAGATCTAGGTTGTAGTACTAACCACAGAAATTATTACTTTTTTCATATTTGGAGGCTACTACCTACAGCAAAAGTTTTAAGAATGAACACCATGGGGCCGGAGAGATAGCACAACAGTGTTTGCCTTGCAAGCAGCTGATCCAGGACCTAAGGTGATTGGTTTGAATCCTGGTGCCCCATGAAAAAATAAAAAAAAGAAAGAAAGAAAAAAGAATGAACACCATGTCCATACCATGACATTCATTATAATATATGATTATGCATTAATCCCTGGACCTAGTTCATTACCCATCTGGGTCTGCTCTTTATAAATATTGGTGATGAGTTTAAAAATAAATAAAACACCATGCCATTAATATTTTATTAATACCAATAAAAACAAAATTCCAATGATGAAGTGATAGATCTACTTGTCTTAATAGGTGAAAAACTAATGCCACACCAAATTTCTTTATATTTAAATCTTCAACAATTGAAATTATAAGCATTTATGAACCAGGTATGTGGTTTAGAGGTAGAGCAGAAAAATGACATGTATGAGGATATGGGTTTGGTCCTGGCATGAAAAAATTATGTACTGTATTTTTTGTATCATAAGACACACTTTATTTCCCCTCAATAGATGGGAGAAAATGTCTGTGTGTCTTATGGAGCAAATGACGCCTGGAGCTGAAGCCTGAGTGTAGGGGACTTTTATTTTTCGGGCGGTGGCGCTGGAGGTAAGGTGCCTGCCTTGCCTGCGCTAACCTAGGACGGACCGCGGTTCGATCCCCTGGCGTCCCATATGGTCCCCCAAGAAGCCAGGAGCAACTTCTGAGTGCATAGCCAGGAGTAACCCCTGAGCCTCACAGGGTGTGGCCCAAAAACCAAAAAAAAAAAAAGTATTTAAAATTTTTTTTTAAATTTTCTGATGTAAAAATATATGTTAGGTAAATGTGTTTAACCAGCTGTGGACCAGCATATTGTAAATATACTTTGGTCTCGCAGGCTGGTTGTTCCCAGTCAACATCGCCTTACAACTTGTTTTTCTCGTCTACAAACTATGTACATCTTATGGCCAGGTGCATCTTACAGAGTGAAAAATATGGTATGTAACATTCCTGAAAAAATCCTATTCTTATTTACCTAAGTCAGTTCTTGAAAGTTTCCATAAAAACCACTATCATAGACAACTACTTCATTTGTTTCTTGTACTGTTATCCTCCTCTCTTTTATATCTTAAGCTAGTCACAGGGTTGTTGAATATTTGAGTCCAGCTCAGTGGTTTTCAAACATCATAACATAAAAATTGAAAACCACTGGTGTAGTTAATTAACATAGTGATATGCATCTGGAATTCATCTTATTGTCAAACTTTATTTATATCTTTGGTTTAACATTCAATATTACTTTGGTGATTATGAAAATAGAAAACATAGAGTGCGCTGGGGAGCCAGGGAGCAGCGAGCAGCACCGGAGAGGCGGTGAGGTTGGGAAGGAGGTACCGGGAAGGTCACGAGTGGGCCATCGGAGGGTCAACATAACAGGTATCTCAGGAGGATCCTGAGTCCTGAGAGAGAGGCCAGAGGGAGCTCAAAAACTTTCGCCAACTAGCCAATGTGGCATAGGCAGCCCGGGGGGACAGAGAGCCATGAGTAGCAGTGACTAGAGGCCAAGAAGGAAGCACAGGCTAGCTCCCAGGTGGGGGAGATGACACATCTAGGCTCAACGGCGCCCTCTGCCACTGTGGCCAGGAGCGGAACTACACTGTCTCACAGGAAAGAGAGGTGATAGACCAGGCTTGTCTGGAGGACTGGAGAGGGGCCAAGCCTCAGCAACATACCCACCAGGAACAGCACTCCAGAGAAGGGACCCAGCCCCAACACACAGGTGACAAAAGTAATCTGAATTCAGAAGGCATTGCACTCTAAGCCACACCAATATAAGCAAAGGAATATGGGTAGATCAAGGAAGACCCTGAATCCAGGGGATATGGAAAGGATCCCTAATAAATTTCCAAGTCTCCAAAACGCAGAGACCCAACAGAAGAAGATCGTAAATTAGCCATGAGGAATGAAATGCAAGCCATGTTAAAGTAAATGAAAGAAACACTACCCAGCGAATACAAGAAGTCCATGGACAAACAGATCAACCAACTAAAAGAAGAATTGTTACGAAATATGAGAGACTCCATGCAAACAGAATTAAAAAAATTACATACAACCATAGAAAGCCAGAAGAGCAGAACTGCACAACTCGAGAATCATATAGAACAACTCAAAAATAAACTGCAAACAGAAGACAACAAAGCCAATAAAGAAATAGAAGGTAAAGCGCTGGAAGTAAAAGTCCAGTATTTAATGAACAAAGACAAAAGAAACAATCTAAGAATTGTAGGTATGCCAGAAGGGGAGGAAACAGGGAAAGGAGAAGAACAATTAGTCAGAGAAATAATAGCGGAGAACTTTCCCACCCTCTGGAAAGACACATCTGAACAAAACCAGGAGGTGAAAAGAATCCCCAACAAAATAGACCCTAACAAACCAACACCAAGACACATAGTAATTCAAATGGCAAGAAACAAAGAGAGGGGCCGGGCGGTGGCACTAGAGGTAAGGTGCCTGCCTTGCCTGCACTAGCCTTGGATGGACCGCGGTTCGATCCCTGCGTCCCATATGGTCCCCCAAGCCAGGAGCGACTTCTGAGTGCATAGCCAGGAGTAACACCTGAGCGTCACCGGGTGTGGCCCAAAAACAAAAACAAAAAAACAAACCCCCCCCAAAAAAAAAACAAAAACAAAAAAAAAAGAAACAAAGAGAAAGGCGACCTACTTAAAGCAATAAGGGAGAAAAAAACCCTCATATACAAAGGAAGGAATATTAGAATCAAACCAGATCTCCCATATGAAATACTTCAAGCAAGAAGACAGTGGAACAACATATTTAAATGACTGAATGAAAGAAAATTTCAACCTAGAGTCCACTATGCAGCGAAACTCTCATTCACATGGGAAGGAAGACTAAAATCATTCTCAAATAAAAATGAACTCGCATTATTTGCACAAACAAAATCGACCCTAAATGACCTACTCAGAGATAAATTACATAATCCAAACCCCCTATTGTAATGACAACCACCCTAAACAACACAACTACACAACAGCCCTCTCTGTCAATAATCTCCTTAAATGTTAATGGACTAAATTCTCCCATTAAAAGACACATAATAGAGAACTGGATTAGAAAACATAAACCAGGGCCCGGAGAGATAGCTCAGCGGCGTTTGCCTTGCAAGCAGCCGATCCAGGACCAAAGGTGGTTGGTTCGAATCCTGGAGTCCCATATGGTCCCCCGTGCCTGCCAGGAGCTATTTCTGAGCAGACAGCCAGGAGTAACCCCTGAGCACCGCTGGGTGTGGCCCAAAAACAAAAACAAAAACAAAAAAAAAAGAAAAAGAAAACATAAACCAGATTTTTGCTGCCTACAAGAAACACACCTACAAGTACAAGATAGGCACAGGCTTAGAATAAAAGGATGGAAATCAATTATCCAGGCCAATGGAAATAAAAAAAAAAGCAGGGACAGCCATTCTGATATCAGACCAAATTGCATTCAACTTCAAGAAAGTGATCAGAGACAAAGAGGGTCACTACTTACTGATCAGGGGAACACTAGACCAAGAAGTGCTAACACTGGTTAATATCTACACACCTAATGCAGAGCCAGCAAAATATGTACGGCAACTGCTTGCAAAACTGGAGAAACACATGAAAGGAAATGTGATAGTAGTAGGAGATCTTAATACTCCACTATCACCACTGGACAGATCCACCAGACAGAAAACTAACAAAGAAATAAGAGCCCTAAATAAAAAACTAGAAGAACTAGGACTAATGACTTATATAGGGCCCTCCACCCCCAGAAAGCAGAATACACATTCTTCTCAAGTCCACATGGAACCTTCTCCAGAATAGACCTTAGGATGTAAATCTAACCTGCATAAAATCACAAAGGTAAGGATCATAAGAAACACTCTGTCAGATCACTATGCAACAGAGGTCAAAATTGACTGTAAAAAGAAGCAATGGAGAAAATCGAACACCTGGAGATTAAACAACATGCTGCTCAAAAATAGCTGGATCAAAGAGGTACTCAGGAAGAAATAAAAAGATTTCTTGAGACAAATGACAATGAAGAAACAACTTGTCAAAACTTGTGGGACGGGGGCCGGGCGGTGGCGCTGGAGGTAAGGTGCCTGCCTTGCCTGCGCTAGCCTAGGACGGACCGCGGTTCGATCCTCCGGCGTCCCATATGGTCCCCCAAGCCAGGAGTGACTTCTGAGCGCATAGCCAGGAGTAACCCCTGAGCATCACCGGGTGTGGCCCAAAAACCAAAAAAAAAAAAACAAAAAAAAAACTTGTGGGACAAAGCAAAAGCAGTAATCGGGGAAACTCATAGCAATACAATCCTACGTCTGAAAAGAAGAAAATGACAAAATTAGCAGCTTAAAGGACCAACTTAAGGAGCTGGAACAACAGCAACAAAGAAACCCAAACACAATCAGAAGACAGGAAATAATAAAAATCAGAGCAGAAATAAACAACATAGAAACTAAGAAAACAATACAGAAAATCAATGAGACCAGGAGCTTGTTTTTTTAAAGAATAAACAAGATAGACAAACCACTGGCAAGACTCACCAAAAAATAAGCAGGCTCACAAATGAAAGGGGAGAAATTACAACAGAACCCCAAGAAATCCAACACATCATGAGGGCATATTATGAACAACTATACACAGTTAGGCTAGAGAACCCAGAAGAAAGTGACAGATTCTTGCTTCCAAGGCTAGAAAAGGAGGATTTAGAATGCTTAAACAGGCCAATCACCTCAGAGGAAATTGAAACAGTAATTAAGAAACTTCCCAAGAACAAAAGTCCAGGCCTAGATGGTTTTACAGGTGAATTCTATCAAACATTCCAAGAAGAATTACTTCCACTGATTCATAGGCTCTTCCAAACCATTGAAAAGACAGGAATCCTCCCCAATTCCTTCTATGAGGCTAATATCACTCTGATTCCCAAAGAGGACAAAGATACCACCAGGAAAGAAAACTACAGACCAATCTCACTAATGAACATAGATGCAAAAATACTCAACAAAATCTTAGCGAACCGAATCCAGCACTACATCAAAAAGATTATACACCATGACCAAGTGGGTTTCATCCCAGGGATGCAAGGATGGTTCAACATACGCAAATCAATCAACATCATACACCACATCAATAATAAAAAAGACAAAAACCGGGCCCGGAGAGATAGCACAGCGGTGTTTGCCTTGCAAGCAGCTGATCCAGGACCAAAGGTGGTTGGTTCGAATCCCGGTGTCCCATCTGGTCCCCCGTGCCTGCCAGGAGCTATTTCTGAGCAAACAGCCAAGAGTAACCCCTGAACACCACTGGGTGTGGCCCAAAAACCAAAAAAAAAAAAAAAAAAAAAGACAGCAGCAATTTTTGGGCCCGGAGAGATAGCACAGTGGTGTTTGCCTTGCAAGCAGCCGATCCAGGACCAAAGGTGGTTGGTTCGAATCCCGGTGTCCCATCTGGTCCCCTGTGCCTGCCAGGAGCTATTTCTGAGCAGACAGCCAGGAGTAACCCCTGAGCATCGCTGGATGTGGCCCAAAAACCAAAAAAAAAAAAAAAAGACAAAAACCACATGATCATATCAATCGATGCAGAGAAGGCATTTGACAAAATCCAACACCCATTCATACTGAAAACACTAAGCAAAATAGGTCTGGAAGGAACCTTTCTCAAGATAGTTGCAGCTATCTATGAAAAGCCCACAGCCAACAATATCCTTAATGGTGAAAAACTGAAAGCATTTCCACTAAGGTCAGGAACCAGGCAAGGATGTCCACTCTCTCCACACTTATTCAACATAGTCTTAGAAGTCCTAGCAATAGCAATCAGACAAGAGAAAGGAATCAAAGGAATTCAAATAGGGAAAGAGGAATTCAAACTATCTCTTTTTGCAGATGACATGATGATATACATGGAAAATCCTAAACAGTCCACAATAAAACTCCTAGAAACAATAAACCAATACAGCAAAGTGGCTGGTTACAAAGTCAATACACAAAAGACAGTAGAATTTCTCTATACAAATAATGAAGTAGAAGAGAGAGAGAGATTAAGAATACAACTCTGCTTAAAATAGTATCAAAAAACATGAAGTACCTAGGAATCAACCTTACAAGGGAAGTGAAGGACTTATACCAGGCAAACTTCAAAACACTTCAGAAAGAAATTGAAGAGGATCTTGGGAAATGGAAGAACATCCCATGCTCATGGGTAGGTAGAATCAACATAGTCAAAATGACTATCCTACCCAAACTCCTATATAGATTTAACGCAATCCCCATCCAAATTCAGACATAATTCTTTAAAGACTTAGTACAATCAATCATAAAATTTATCTGGAACCACAAAAGACCCAGGATAGCCTAACACATACTAAAAAACAGGAAGCTGGGTGGCATCTCCTTACCTAACCTGAGGCTATACTATAAAGCCATAGTAATCAAAACAGCATGGTACTGGTACAAGGACAGAGTCTCAGACCAGTGGGTTAGAACAGAATTTCCAGACATAAGCCCCCAGATATACAGCCAACTGATATTTGACAAAAGAGCCAAGAACTTGAAATGGGACAAAGAAAGTCTTTTCAACAAATGGTGTTGATACAACTGAAAAACCACATATAAGAAATTCAAAATTGACCCATACCTCACTCCTTATACAAAAATCAACTCAAAATGGATCAAAGACCTTGAAATTAGATCCGAATCTATAAAGTTTATAGAGAATAAAATAGGTAGAACACTCGAAGACCTATATATCAAAAAGGTCTTCGAGGATGGAGCACCAATGGCAAGAACTTTAGCGTCAAACATAAACAAATGGGACTACATCAAACTAAAAAGCTTCTGCATGGTAAAAGAAACTCCACTTAACACAAGAAGACAGCTAACTGACTGGGAAAAAATCTTTTCACCCACCATATCAGATGAAGGGCTGATATCCAAAATATACAAAACACTCAGAAAGCTGAACCCCCCAAAACCAAATAAAGCCATAAAAAATGGAAAAATGAAATGAATAGACACTTCTCGAGGAACACCGAAAGATGGCCAACAAACACATGAAAACATGCTCACCTTCACTCATCATTAAGGAAATCCAAATAAAGACAACAATGAGGTACCACCTTACACCAGTGAGGATGGCTCACTTCAAAAATAATAGGAACAATCTATGGCAGGGATGCAGCATAAAAGGCACTCTCATCCACTGTTGGTGGGAATGCCCCCTAGACCAAAACCTATGGAGAACAGTGTGGAGAGTGCTCAAAGAATTCAGAATTGAGCTACCATTTGACACCCAGCAATTGTTCTCCTAGGTATCCACCCCCAAATTGGAAGGACATTCATTCCAAAGTATGTGTGCACCCCACTATTTATTGCAGCACTCAGTATAATAGCCAAGTCTTGAAACTAACCTCAATATCCAACAATGGATGAATGGATCATTAAGATGTGATATCTATACACAACGGAATACTACATGGCAGTCAGAAATGATACAATCACAGACTTTGCAGCAATATGGATGGACCTAGAACATATTATGTTAAATGAAGTAAGCCAGATGAAAGATAAACACAGAATGATAGCACTATTCTGAAGCACCTAGAATATACACCTTATATACAACTAATACTCAACAATCAAATAACAGGGTTTAATAGGGTAGAAACCCCAATCACTGTAAGTCAACATAATCCGGAGAGCAGTGCCCAAAACACATGAAAGAGGAACAACACAAACTCTTGACTACACATCATACCACAAAAAAACAACAGCAGAAACAGCAGCATAGAAAGACCAGGTAAGGAATCAGCCTTCTACTACTACAAAGGCCCATAATAAGCCTTTAGGGATCTTATACAGGATTACAGGTAAAGGATACCATGGGAAACCACTGACTCCAATGGAAGCATTCCATAATAATATGTTTTAATGCCTTAATCTTTCTATACTTAAAATAATCTCTCAGCTTTTCTGTCCACAGGCGTTCTTGGATACAAAGCGTGGACAAACTAAGATTGCATCTCGGGGCTCAATCACACGAGATAACATACCCAGCCTACACTATGAGAATGTCCCGATAAAACTCTTTAACATACCCTTTATCTCTAGGTTATATGCTCTGCCACATTTTTTTTTATCTCAATACCATGGCTCTTATATGGTGTTTACCTTTTGTTTTGTTTTGTTTTGGAATGCTCACTGGATTTTATTTGACAGTTCTTTATGTACTGTTGTGGTGTTTCACCTTCTTTTTCCCCTTCGTCTCTCAAACCTAGGATGAAAGCCTCCAGAAGGACTCTGCCCATTTCCGGAGTATCTGAATCTTTTTTTCTTTTTTTTCTCCAGGTTATTACTTTTCTCTTCTTTAAACAAAACCGCATAACATGAACTATCTAGTCCCACCTCCCAATTGTGGGGGGGAATAAGGGAGGTACCAAGACCAAACAGGTGTAAGACCACTAAGTAGTAAGCTAGGCACAGAGGGGACCACTTACTCTAGCAGCTCCGGGGGTGAGGGAATAGGATATGGGAAGTAGGACGGGAACGGAGGTGGAGGGAGGACAATTCAGTGATGGGAATTCCCCTGATTTTATGTTAATATGTACCTAAAATATTATTGTCAACGATATGTAAGCCATTATGATTAAAATAAAAATTATATTAAAAAAGAAAATAGAAAACATAACAATGTTAAATAAATTCTTGAGTTATTTACACATAACAATTCATATTGCTCATATCAATCCAGGAAGATAATTTAAATGATAAAATCAAATAGCAATGGAATTTGCTTACAGTATTACTTTGAGCCCACAGGTCTTGTAATTTCATTATACTATAATTTGAAATTGATTATAATGCTGTTCAAAATGATAAGAATTTTTAAGTAAAACTTCCTTGAAAATCACTTTTCAGCTCTTTGACTACTCCTTTTTTAAACAAAGCAAAATTAACGGCATTTTTCAAAAGTGCATAAAGATTTGAGAAAACATAAACATAATTATTTAAATAAGCATATAGGGCTGGAGTGATAGCACAGTGGTAGGGTGTTTGCCTTCCAAGTGGCTGACCTGGGACTGAACCCGGTTTGATACCCATCATCATATGGTTCTCCAGCCTGACAAGAGCAGTGCAGGTGTGCCCCAAAACAATGGGTGTACCTTAAAACAACAAAAAGCAGATTGGCTTGAGGGGTGGTGGGAGAAGTGGTAGTGTAAATAAATGTAAAAAAAATAAGAGAATAAACAGTCAATTAGGCATACACCTTAAGTGTTTTTCATAGATGCTAGAGATAAAATATTTTGGCCAATACAGAATAATATAGCTTTAAGAGACCAATTCATAATATAAGTTCAATATAATTGTAAGAGACTAATTGATATACAATTCATAATGTAAGAAGCAATAACAATAAGTAACCTAAAAAGTTAATTTAGAGATTTTCCCCTGAAAACACAAATTATAAAAAAATGAGATTATTTTTAAAAGGCTCAGAAAAATAGTATAGGCTGACTAGAGATCATTCCTCGGCACCACATAGATAACCAAAAGTGGTACCTGAGCACTGCTGGCTGAGGACTCACTCCTTAAGGACTCAGCACCATAGCCCATTGTGATACAAAAAAAAAAAAAGCCAACAACAAAAAAAAAACCAGAAAACAATGTGGGCCTAAGTGATAGTACACAGGCTAGTGCACTTATTTTCCACTCATCCAACCAAGGTTTAATCCCTGGCAGCCCCTATAGTACCTCTTCCAGTCCCTACCAAAGTGATCCCTGAAAAACACTGGGTGTGGGCCACCCCACCCCCACCAAAAAGAGAAAATTTTAAGTAATTCAGTTAAAATATAACTCCAGAAAGACTTTTTTTTTTTAACAGTTAGGTTAAGAAAAAAATTACTAAAATATTTCTCAGAAACTTTCAAGAAAGTGGGCTGGAGCAATAGCACAGCAGGTAGAGAGTTTGCCTTGCAATTGGCCCACCAGGATTTGATCCCTGGCATCCCATAATATCCCCTGAGCCTGACAGGAGTGATTTCTGAGCAGTGATTTCTGAGTGAAGTGCCGAAAGTAACTCCTTAAGCAAGGCTAGGTCCCCCAAGAAAGAAATTTTCAGGAAAGTTATTTTTTCTATTATAATTTGTAAAAAAATAAAATTACAGATACATCATGTATCTGGAAAAATCATAATTCTAAAACTATAAAATTTTATAGTCAATTTTTAAACTTTATTGATTGATTGATTGGTTTTTGGGCCACACCTGGCAGTGCTCATGGGTTATTCTTGGCTCTGCACTCAAAAATCGCCCCGGGCAGATTAGGGGACCATATAGGATGCCGGGAATTAAACTGGGTACCTCAGGTCAACCGCATGCAATACAAATGCCCTACTGCTGTGCTATCTCTCTGGCCCCTTATAGTCAAGTTAATTTTTACTGAAATATTTGTAACATTATTGTTACAATTTCATATTCTGAAATTGAGATTTAGGATTTGAAATCTCATTGAGAATCTCATGTGTATAATTAAGAAGGGTAGATACTTCACTAATTTTTACAAAAAAATATTGTTGATATGACCTGTTTTGGTTAAATTTCACAATTTACACACAAGTATTCTTTGGGCCCGGAGAGATAGCACAGCGGCGTTTGCCTTGCAAGCAGTCAATCCAGGACCAAAGGTGGGTTGGTTCGAATCCCGGAGTAACCCCTGAGCACCGCCAGGTGTGGCCCACCTGGTAACGCTCAGGGGTTACTCCTGGCTATGTGCTCAGAAGTTGCTCCTGGCTTGGGGGACCATATGGGACACCGGGGGATCGAACCGCGGTCCGTCCAAGGCTAGCGCAGGCAAGGCAGGCACCTTACCTTTAGCGCCACCGCCCGGCCCATTCTTAGTTTTTATACTTGAAATTATGAACTTTAGGTTCATGTTGTAGCTTTGTGGTAGAGCATACATATGCTTTGCAAGAGGCTCTGAATTTGATCACCAACACCAAAAAAAAAAAATTATGAGACTTACAACATTTTAACAGGCACATATAAAGTTAATGTTTATGTCAAAAGATTCTATTGTTTTACTCATTCTCTAATAAAAATATGATTATCCTGTCCCTCATTATGTTAGGTACTGCATCCTATGCTTAGTTTTTATAACTAACACAATGTTAGTGTTTTCATAGTGAAGTTTACAAAAATGATTAAAAATTTAAATGATACATAGTATTACAAATACAATAATGGTTGAAATATAAAAATATGGTACTTTGACTTTAACAATGATAATTTTTAAACATGCTGTGTATTTCTAGATAAAGATGACATTAAACAAGAATGCCAGTCATTAAAAAATCAAATGCATTACAAGTAAGAGTTCTATTAGAAACTGGTAATTGGGGCCGGAGAGATAGCACAGCGGTAAGGCAATTGCCTTAGACGCAGAAGGACAGTGGTTCGATTCCCAGCATCCCATACGTCCCCCGAGCTTGCCAGGAGCCAGGAGTAAACCCTGAGTGCTGCCAGGTGTGACCCAAAAACAAAAAAAAAAAAAAAAAAAAAAAAAGAAAGAAAAAAGAAAAAAAAGAACTGGTAATTCATATTAGAACTAGGGTACTCTAGTTACGCACTCTTCTATATGGTACTTTTCTTCTAGTACTCAAGGGATTTCCTGATCATTAGTCACATGTAATCAGATAATTGAAACTAATAGTTTCGATAAATTTTATCCTACAAAGAAAAGACAAAGTGATCTAACTTATTAGACCACAAATGCTTTATTAGTTAAAAGTACAAATGCTAATTACAATTTAAAATACTAAATGCAATTAGAAAATTTCCAGTATTTTTGTTTTGTTTTGTTTTTCGGGCCACACCCGTTTGATGCTCAGGGGTTACTCCTGGCTAAGCACTCAGAAATTGCCCCTGGCATGGGGGGACCATATGGGACACCGGGGGATAGGACCACGGTCGTTCCTTGGCTAGTGCTTGCAAGGCAGACACCTTACCTCTAGCGCCACCTCGCCAACCAAAATTTCCAGTATTTTTATGCTTAAATATAAGAAAGTAATGTATAGGGGCCGGGCGGTGGCGCTCGAGGTAAGGTGCCTGCCTTACCTGCGCTAGCCTAGGAGACGGACCGCGGTTCGATCCCCCGGCGCCCCATATGGTCCCCCAAGCCAGGAGCGACTTCTGAGCGCATAGCCAGGAGTAACCCCTGAGCGTCACCGGGTGTGGCCCAAAAACCAAAAAAAAAAAAAAAAAAAAAAAAAAAAAAAAAAAAAAAAAGAAAGTAATGTATATCAGAGCCCTAAATTAAATTTTTCTTGTATAACAAATTCCAACAAATGTAAAAATCTTGTTTATTCCAACAAAAATATTTACCACTATATATTTAAGAACTATAAAAATGGAATAGAATAGTCAGCACATTAGTGCAAGAAAAACAGAACCAAAAGTGAAATATAAAGGGAAAAAAAAAACGACTTTTTTTTTTTACAAACAGAAACTACTCATCTCTTTTAAAATAAACTTTACACACAAAAGAGTACCCATTACTTCTAAATTTGCCTTTTGGTAAATGACAAAAAGCTGGTATCTTAGGGGCAGTGAGTACTTGACAACTACATCAATGAAAGGGGCACAGAGAAAAATAGGAGTGACTTAAAATTGATCGAGTTGATAATCAACTACAAGTAAGTACTTTAGCATAACCAAGAATCTGAATTTGGTGTAGATGTATGGTCTTCTATAAATTGAAATATTCTTCGATGAAGAAATCAGAGAACTGAAAAAATATTGCTTTATACATAAAATGGACAGACTAGTTTTCTTTCTGCTTATTTTTGTTTTAGGGCCACACCCAGCTATTTTCAGGACTTACTCCTAGCTTGAGCTCAGAGGGGGTGGGGGACAATATGGTATGCTGGGATCAAACCTGGTAAGTCTCATGCAAGACAGTGCCTTACCTACTGTACATCTATTGTTCCCACCCCCACCCTTCAAACTGGTTTCTCAACTCAAAATGATTATTTTCAGAATGTGCCACACTAGAACACACTTTGCAACAGAGGAGAGACCTCTGTATCTTGGTGAGTTGAATGAAAGACTCCTTTCGTATTTAATACAAGATGGAGATTAGTCTTATATTATTGGAGACACTGTGAAATTTGGGTCTGCTCTTCTTTCTGAAGAGAATACCCACTTTCAGGGAATTTATTTACAACATCAGAACTCTATAAGTAACATACATTTTATATAAAGTTCCATTTTACATAGTATGTCTTTTAATGAAAATAGTAATATTATCAATATGTAATTAAATAATAAATGTGACAACCAAACCAAATGCTTGGCTAAGTAGCAAATACTTTAAAATATATATATGTGTGTGTGTGTGTGTGTGTGTGTGTGTCTTGATGTGATAAGAGAAAGGCATTTCCCAACAAAAGATGCACATGCAAGGAGCCAGCTAACCTGATTCAGAATCACTGCTGTCAGAGGAACTCGAGTCACTGCTGCTACTTCCAGACTCTCCTGAGCTGCTGCTGCTGCTGCTGCTGCTACTGCTACTGCTACTGCTCTCACTCAGCTGGGACCCACTTGCCACAGTCTTGACTGGCTGTGGTTTCTCACCTGCACAACAGAAATGCATGACAAAATGCCAATCGATGGAAGAGTCTCAGGACACTTCAAAACTGCCACCTACATTTTGCTGGACGTTTTCCACAATTCAATCGATTATTGACTTCCATCAATCGCTTTTCTAGCTCCTGTTTTCTCTGTGCAAGCAGTTCCGCTCTGGATTTCACTATTTTCGGGCCTGTGTGATTGAGGGGAGAGGAAGAAAGGATTAACACAACCCCTACAAACAAATCAAACACTGGTCTGATTTTAGAAATTTCTAGGCATCCCTACCACGAGGTTTTAGTGGTCTTCTTCTTAGACAGGTAGCAACATATTTCTCAAGTTCTCTTAGTGTGGATGCTTTCAGGGTTTCAAAGTCTATTTCGATCTCATCAGGACTGGAATTCCTCATAGCATTCTCTCTTGATTGTATTATGTGAACAATTCGCCCAAGTTTTTCTGCAGGAAGTCTGTTTATATCCAGACTTAACTGCCGTTTTTCATCATAGTTCATAGGTTTTGCATTAATTTCATTGTCAGGTTTCAGAGTAGGGGCCTGTTTCTTCTTCTTGGGTGGACTAAAAACAAACCTTAAATATAGTGAACTTTATTTTTTCCATTATGGATTTATTCAGGATTCATAAAAAAAGCTTACTTGATCTTAGAATTTTCCTTTAATTTCATTTGCATAAGCCTTTTCCTTGGATTTTCAAGTCTGCTATTAATCTTCTCTTTTTTATTTTCCCTTTTACACTTCTCATTCTTTTTCTTCAGCTTACGAAAAGGTCCTTGGGACAGAACCTGCAGCTGTTGGTGAACAGCTTTAAGCTGGAAAAGAAACAAAATCATTAATGTTTCATGGCTCTGCATAATTAAAGACATTCGTAAATCAGGAAGGCATTCAAAAGTGGAAAATATTTATAATTCATCTCATTTATTTCCTTTGTATTCCTTATTTCAAATGTAATGTTTTGAAGGGTATGGTTTAACTTACAAAATTGACATGTATGCACAAGCTGTAATTCGAAATATTAATCCAAAGTCTAACAAAGAATAATTAACCCTTTTAAGTAGTCATAGTTTTAGTCATTGATTTTTCAGGTTTGGGTTTAGCGCAGGTTAACATTTTATTACAAAAGATGGTAACTGTTTAATAAAGATATTCATAAACTGATTATGTCACGAGTGCATTTCAGTGAGTCAACTCTCTATAGCTAGAAAACCAAAATACATACTTTGGTTGCCCCAAAACAAATAAATATATAAGCAAACATTAGAATAGTGTAAGTGAATAAAACTACAGTTGCTAAACGATCTAACAGCTTTTAGTCTACAAAAAGAACCTTTGCTTTGTTTTGTTTTAGGGTCACACTCAGTGGTACTCAGGCATTACTACTGGCTCTGCACTAAGAAATTACTCCTGGGGACAGAGAGATAGCACAGCACTAGGGCTTTCGCCTTGAATGCGGCTGGCCCGGGACAGACCCGAGTTCAATTCCTAGTATCCCATATGTTTATCCCAGTCTGCCAGTAGTGATTTTTGAACACAGAGCCAGGAGTAATCTCTGAGCACAGCTGGGTATGACCCAAAAACCAAAATAAAAAAATAAATAAATAAATTACTCCTTGCAGGTTCCAGGGATGGGATGCCATGCATTGATCCCAGTTTGACCACGTGCAAGGCAACAAATGTCCTACCCGCTGTACTATTGCTCAGGGCCTCAAAAAGGATTTCTTTTTATCATATGAGTAGCATCTCATAAAAACTTACACTGATACAATCAACTACTTACCTGTTCCTGAAGTTTTGTAAGACGCCGAACTCGTTCATCTTCCGAGTCACCAGAAGAGTTATCTTCAGAGGAAGCTCCATTATTGCTTTCTTTATTAAGAGTTTTTGTGCTTTCTGTTTTGAGACAACATACAGGCATGCTTTCAACAGGTTCATCTGGAATCTTCGCAAAAAGCACTTCAAAGACATCCTATAACAGATTAGAGTATTAAGTGTTTCTCCATTTAATACATATAATAATACAGTAATAACACCAGTTAACAAAAAGTACATTTCAGTATCATGTTTTAGCAAGAATTTCTTCCTGGGGCCGGAGAGATAGCATGGAGGTAAGGCGTTTGCCTTGCATGCAGAAGGATGGTGGTTTGAATCCAGCATCCCATATGGTCCCCTGAGCCTGCCAGGGGCAATTTCTGAGTGTAGCCAGGAGTAACCCTAGTGCTGCTGGGTGTGACCCAAAAAACAAAACAAAACAAAACAAAAACAAAAAAGAATTCCTTCTTATTCTGATCAGTTCACAATATGTATATGTACAGTAAATTCAAATTTAAACAATGCTACATGTCAATTAAGTTTCTATAAATATGGGGATTGGAGCTGGAGAGATAGTACAGCAGTTTAGGACCTTACCTTGTCCCATATAGTCCCATGAACCCTGCCAACAGTGATTTCGAAATATAGCCAGGAGTAATCTCAGAGCATCACGGGTTATAGCCCCAAACCAAAGTAAATAAGTAAAAATGATTTAAAATGGGGAAAACAGGTCAAGCTATGCTACAGGGGTTAAATTGCTTGCCTTGCATCCTGCTGATCTAACTTTAAATTCCCAGTGCACCTGATAAGCACCATCAGTGGTCATTCACGAGCAGAGAGCCTGAGCACCATAACACCCCCCACATATTATTTACTAGAAGATAGGATAAAATAGGATAAAAGAAATAAAAGATTCATACTTCCTGCCAGGCCACGTTAGCAACTTTTCTCCACTTGTCTAGTCCCACAAGAGAATTTTCACACAGTCCTCTGCCCTGTGGCTGGAGCATCATTCTACTTCATCTCTATGATTCAGATTCAAAAGTTCCTGAGGCTTCCCTTTTTAGTGAAATCTAGGCACCAGGTTTTATCATACCCCTTATTATCCTTTGAACACATATCTTTCTTGCTTGCTGCTATGTCTCTAAGTGTGGCTTTTCCACTCTAGAGAGGTTTGTGTTCTCTTGAACACTTATTTCTTCCTCTAAGTAAATTTCATTCAATAAAAACTATTCTACATCTATTTCACCTCCTCCTAAAATTCTTTTCTGTGAAGTAAAGGACCCAGAACACCAGTGTCAAGGACTGACTTTCCTTTCCTGCAAAATTAGATTTTTCACTCCATCCTGAATCCACAAATTTTCCAAAAACTGGTTGACAGGGAATCTCTCATATCATGCAGAAAAGGGGAACTTCAGGAACAGCTTAATGACTGTTATCATGGGGATAGCTGGATATAAGCATCTATAGATATGTAGATGCTCGTGAGAAACTATCAGTCCTGAGTCAAGCCATGTGTTTCCCCAAGAGAGGTGGAAGCAGTCTTTACTCAAGTCTTTACTCAAGGCTATCTCCCTTTCTCTCCACATTTAGAAAGCCACAACAATACAGTTATAAATAAGATAAAAATGGCTAGGATGGCGTAAGGAAAGAAAAGGGGTGTCATTTGGGGGCTGGAGAGATGTGTAGTAGTTAGGGCACTTGATTTGCATGTGGCTTCCCTGGGTTTGATCCCTGGTACCACAGGTAGTCCTCTGACCTTCTCCAGGAATGATACCTGAGTAGAGCCAGGAGTAAGTCCTGAACAAGCTGGGTATGGTCCAACTCATTCAACAGAGAGTATAAAATATAGATTATTTTACTGTCTTTGTGGGGTTCGTATGTTGCAAACAGTTGTGCTTTATCTACTGAGTTCTGGATCAGAATTTCTGAGCTATTTTTCAGAGAAAACACATTTGTAGAACACAAGTACCAACTCACTTGGAGCATTCGTGCCATTGCCACTATTTCATGATCTGGAGGATTGTATTTGTAGCAATTCATGAACATAAGTCTAACGTCTGCAGCAAATTCATATGCATCCTTATATTCTTGGTTGTCCATTTTCCCCTAAATCAGGAATAAATTAGAAGATTCAAAAATAACACAATTAGGTTAGCAATTATAATGTTTATAATTCAAATACATATAATACCAAAACATATATCCATTTTCAATATGAAATTCTATCACATTTTTGGATATTTGGATTTTGGGGTAAAATCTATAGAATTTTGACAAGCAGAAATACAGAAGAGGATTCCAAGTAAAGAGCAAGAAGAAAAATCTCAAAACAAAGAAACAATGTTTCTAAATAATCCTATTGACAAGTTTGGCAGTAGAAAACCTTGAACATCAAAAGGAAAGGCTTGCATCTGAAATTCTCCAGGGAACAAGAAGACATCTAAAATATCTTCTTAAATGTTGGTGCTGGAAAATATATACTAGGACTGGTGAAGGGATGAGTATTCAACATCGTATGACTGAGACTCAATCATGAACAACTTTGTAATTGTATTTCAGAGTGATTCAATTAAAAATTAAATACAGGGGCCAGAGTGATATAGCACAGTGGTAGGGCATTTGCCTTGCATGTGGCCAACCCCAGACGGACTCTGGTTCGATTCCTGGCATCCCATATGGTTCCGAGCCTGCCAGGAGAAATTTCTGAGTGCAGAGCCAGGAATAACCCCTGAGTGCCACTGGGTGTGACCAAAAAATTTAAAAAAATATATATATATACAGAATGTAATAAGAAGATGAAGCTGAAAGTACTCATGTGCATGCTTTGTAAGCACATGATCTATCACTGGGAGCAACTCTGCCTGGAGTTAGAGTAACCCCGAACACCATGGGGTGTGATTCAAATATCAAAATTTTTGTCATTTTTGAAAACAAAATTATACATAATAGGGATCAGGTGACTATCTAAAATGACTAGAGTTCACATCTGGCATGAGGAGATTCTCAATTATATGGCCCTTGAGGATCACCAGGAATAACTGGTGGCTCCCAAGCTCATGTCCAAGCTGCCCCACAAAACAGGTGCATATACTGATAACCATCAGGGCTTATATCAAAGCTGATTATTGCCTGGAAAGGCCTCAGGCCCCTGAAATTCTACTGTGGGGTATAGGTGGAAAATATCTGTATGGGTTATGGTTTTACACAGCTGACAAAGTGAATGAAAGAGTAGGGATGTCATGTCAGATATTGCTACATCCTCATGTTAACAAATCCTGAGACCTAGGAAAGCACCGATTTAAAAAGGCCCTAACTGCCAAAGGAAAAAGCTGTTTGCTATTACAGGAACTTTTTCAAAGCAGTCTGTACTTGCAGAGAGGACTTTTGAAAAAAGTAGCACCCGGGGCCGGGCGGTGGCGCTGGAGGTAAGGTGCCTGCCTTATCTGCGCTAGCCTAGGAGACGGACCGCGGTTCGATCCCCCGGCGTCCCATATGGTCCCCCAAGCCAGGAGCGACTTCTGAGCGCATAGCCAGGAGTAACCCCTGAGCGTTACCGGGTGTGGCCCAAAAACAAAAAAAAAAAAAAAAAAAAAAAAAAAAAGAAAGAAGTAGCACCTGTAAGAAAAAATGCTAAAAAAATAACCTGTACTCACAGGCAGAGGGGCCTTGAAAAAAAAAAAACTTGGTTTCCTGTCCATGAGGCATTTGAGAAATAAGGGATGTAGCATAAATATTATTTGAGATATAATTTAGCTGACATTTAAAAATTACTTAGACATATAAGCACACCCTATGAAGAACATTTGCTTAGACTTAAGCAATTTTATTTAGTTTTACAGAATAATTATTCACCCTCAAATCTAACTTTGCTCTTAGCCTATATGCAGTCATAATTGTAAGGGTTAACACTTTAGGCCCCAGTTCAGTATTTGTAAAACCAAAACAATTCTGAATTGACCTTGCTACTAAGAAACTACTGATAGCAGAAGCAACCTCAAAAGTGAAACTATCCTGAGTCAGAAATATGCCTTGAATAATTTGCCCCTGTGCCTTTTTTTTTGTAAATTAGCCTTATGGTTTGTTAAGAAATTGAGTATAAATAGTCCACCTTCTGCTTTGAATAAACAGAACAGAGCTTGAACCCAACTTGACTCCTTAGCCTCTGTTATCCATTCACCGACCCCAGTATAAGCCTTTCAAGGGACCGATTCCTTTATGTCAAGACCAATTGGTCTGTGACAAGGTATCCCTTATAGACAGCCACCAATAAGAAAAGCAAGTATTAACAGTCAAAAAGAGCCTACAAACTTCTAGGTAAAACATTTTGTAACAGATAGATGACTCAATAAATACAATGACAAGGAAACATGAAACAAGCCAGAACACACTGCATGTGGTCTCCAAGCCCCACCATGACTTATTCCTGAAGGCAGAGCCATGAGTAAGCCCTGAACACTTATGATGTAGCCCCCCAGACAAAACAAAGAAATTGGAGTCTGGGAAATGACTCAGTGGTTAAAGTACCTGCCTTGCAAAAGCGAAGCTATAAGTTCAATCTCTAGTGCCATCACAAGTAGCAAGAATGAAAATGGCAGTTGCACAGACTGAGATCCCTAGCACTACAAGCCACAACACAGCCAGGTGTGTTAGATCTTATAAGAAATAAAGTGGTGGGGCCAGTGTGATAGAACCGCGGTATACACAATTAACCCAGGTTTGATCCCCAGCATATGAGGTCCCCTAGCACCGCTATGAGTGATTCTGAGAGCAGAATCATTAGTAACTATGAGCAATGTCAGATGTACCCCCCTCCCCAATAAAAAAAGAGGTGTACACGTTCAATGAGAGAAAACAGTAACACAAAGATCTTGATGAGCACCAACCACCCAATTAATCCTCAATACATTTAATAATATCATTAAGAGATAAGAATAATCAGAAATTTTTTATTGGACTTAAAAAAAATAATTCTAGGGCCCAGAGAGATAGCACAGTGGCGTTTGCCTTGCAAGCAGCCGATCCAGGACCAAAGGTGGTTGGTTCGAATCCCGGTGTCCCATATGGTCCCCCGTGCCTGCCAGGAGCTATTTCTGAGCAGACAGCCAGGAGTAACCCCTGAGCACCGCCGGGTGTGGCCCAAAAACCAAAAAAAATATTAATAATTCTATTTGCTACTTTGTTGTTACAAGCAATAGGAAGTAAATATATTTGCACCTGCTATGGGTGCAAGCTTGGGTGATAGTGGAAAATGGGATATTGATGAAGGAAAGGTCACATTAGTGTCTGAAGCAACTGTATTATGAGCAACTTTGTAAATCATTGTTTTATAAAAGGAAATAAAAAGAATAAAAAATAATAAAGGGTTATAAGCCTTAAGAAGTACAACTAAAAGAGCCAGGAGCACTATGAGACCAACACTAACAATTCAAGTACTATAGAAAGTCCCAGAGTAATGTTAGGGAGAAACTTACATTTTATTAAAAGCCAAAACAGTTACCTTGATAGTTCCAAGGTCCATTGGATTTTTCACAATATCATAGTAGTTATGGAGTCCTAAAGCATTAACATCAACAGGATTGTAAAAGGGCCATGCATATGACAAGTGTTTTTTTGCAAACATTTCTTTAAGAATCTCACTACAATGCCTTAATTGTTCGGTTACTTCAACACTCTTCGCAACTTTACATTGTTGCTGAGAATCTGGCAAAACATTCTTTAGCACGTTTTCTTTTATAGGTGGCATTTTCACTGATTTTTTTTCGGTAAATGTTGGGGAGGACTCACTGCTTGTTTTCACCATAGAAGTTGTAGGAGTAGTTGTATCTGCTTTTCTTTTCACACCCTTTGTAACCTAAAACAAACAATTTAACAAGACATAATTAAGGGAGTGTTTTTGGTTTAATAATTAACCTGACAAAAATTTTTTAAAAAGAAAAAGATTTGGAACTGAAGTGATAGTACAGTGGGTAGTACATTTACCTGGCATGTAGCCATCCTGGGTTTGATCCCCTGAATCCCATATGGTCCCCTGAGCACAGAGCAAGGAGTAATCCCTAAGCACAACTGGATGTGGCCCAAAGCCAACAAAAAAAAGAAAAAGATTATTGGTTCTAAGACTTCTGTGTTTAAGTATTAGTTAATATTAATTTCTCTTTTCTCTGCAAATAAATCAGTTCAGTTTTTACACATACATCCTTAAAATGTGGTTTGTATTCTAGGTTTTACTAACAAAATACAGATAGAAATAATACGACGAAGATTGCTATCTACTGAAAAGCAATTTCCATATAAACTTAAAAAGGGTAGAGAGTCTGACAATAACTCAGTGGTATATAACTCAAGAGTACATATGTAGATTCTGGACTAAATTCCTGGCATTGCATTGCATTCACATCGCACGAGCAAGCACGAACAGGCACGCACACCCCCAAAAATCAAACCAACAAATATATAGATAATACTTCAGTGTTACACTGAACTTTTCAACTACTGTAAACTTACTTGGGTCACTGTTTGTGGAGCTGAGTTGAGAGGAGAGTCCTGTGCAGTATTTGAAGGAGAAACTTTTGTCTCAGTAAATACAGAGGGAGACAATTGCTGCTTAGGTATCTTTTCTGGTGCCTTAGGGGATTTTTTTTCTTTAATAGAAGAAACAGCTACATTCTGTTGGGTGCCTAACAAAAGGGTGAACCAGGGGCAAACAGTTGAGTAAACTATAAAACGATTTCCGTTTTTTCTTTTTTTTTACCTTTCTATTTTAATTCAATTCAATTGGTTGTACTTTTTTTTTTTTTTAGTGAGTTTTTTAAAAATATTTTTTTATTTAAACACCTTGGTTACAAACATGATTGTGGTTGGGTTTCAGTCATATAAGATGACACCCCCCCCCATCACCAGTGTAATATTCCCATCACCAATGATCCAAATATCCCTCTTCCCCTCCCCGCCTCTACCTTTACTCTAGAGACAGGCTTTCTAGAATATAAACATGATAGCTTCCAATTCTATGTTTTGTCTTTTTTTTTTTTTTGGTGTCTACATTTAAAAGTATTCAGCAGTTACTATTGGCTTTCCATTCAGGAATTAGGCTGGTGGTACTCATGGGACATATGGGATGCCAGGGATCAAACCCAGATTGGGTATATGCAAGACAAACACCTTACCCACTCTTCTATCTCTCCAGTCCCCCAATTTTTTTTCTTGAGGATAAAATACAAACACAATACCTCAATATTGAGTCTGATTAGTGTCATATAGATTGTCCTACTACACTTTGGCCAATTATTCTTTTTCTCTCCTCTCACATCTAAGTAAATTTTTGTTCAATAAAATCTATTTTGCTTGAACCTGGAGCAATAGCATAGTGGTAAGGCATTTACCATGCATGCAGCTGATTTGGGTTCGATTACATTCGATATATGGAATAGTCAAGGAACAGAGTTTAAATGACTTAAAGAGAAACCAATATTTGACCAATGATAATTCTGCTTTATTTCTACAATAAATCCATTTGAATTTGACTCCATATTTAAATATCTTACTATTTAGCTGTGCAGTAGCTCCCTCCATAGTTCGTTCTCTCTCTCTCCCCCCTCTCTCCCTCCCTCCCTCCCCCTCTCTCCCTCCCTCCCCCTTTCTCCCCCCTCCCCCCTCTCTCCCTCCCTCCCCTTCTCTCCCCTCCCCCTCTCTCCCCCTCTCTCCCTCCCTCCCTCCCCTTCTCTCCCCTCCCCCTCTCTCCCTCCTCTCTCCCTCTCCCTCCCCCTCTCTCCTCTCTCCCTCTTCTTCTCTCCCTCCCCCTCTCTCCTCTCTCCCCCTCTCTTCTCTCTCTCCTCTCTCCTCTCTCCCCTCTCCCCCTCTCTCCCCCCTCTCCCCTCCCCCCCCCTCTCTCTCTCCACTGTCACTGCACAGGGTCCACAAACAGCAGAGCTTGGATATCCCTCCCTGCAGTGCTCAGAGCTAGTTATCTAAGCATATGCACCTGTCCTTTGAGCTATCAGCCAGGCCTCATTTCTTAAAACCTTTTATCTAGCAAATAAAATTAAAGGGAAACATGAATCAGTGCTGTGGTAGAGCTCTTGCTTTGGATATTTGAGGTCCAGGGTTTGGGTCCAGAACCAGAATGGTAAAAAAAAAAGGGGGGGGGGAGTATTGTAAAAAAAATTCTTCAGACCCAAAATAGTAACATTTAATTTTAAGTTATAAGGTATTTTGGTTGCTTGCTTTTGGGCCACACTCAGGTATGCTCATGGGTTACTCCTGGCTTTTTAACGAGGAATAATTCCTGGTGGGTGCTTGGGGGACAGAGATTGAACCATTTTGAATACATTCAATCTTTCCAGTATCAAAATAATAGGGTACTTTATTAGAGAAAATATTAGCATTTTTATACTATTAGTATAGCACAAACCTTAAAAAAAAAGTGCTTGATGGTATGGATTGTATAATGCTACAGAAAGCCATGCTAGATTCCAAGTAATCTCCCCAATCTTACTGAATATCCATACTGTGGCTCAAGGTCCAGCAAACTAAAGGGACATTTTACTCACCGGGCTAGTGGGGTATGGGGGGGGGGGAAGACAGTGTAAAGTATGGTGTTTGCCTTGCACACAGCCAATCTAGATTCAATCCCAGTCATCTCATGTAGCCCCAAGCACCACCAGCAGTAATTTCTAAGCAAAGAGCCAGAAGTACTGCCAAGTGTGGCTCCAAAACAAACAAACAAACAAACAAAGGAGATAGGGAGAGATAATATTATGGGTAATGAGTTTTCCTTGCATGAAACCAATCCAGGTTTGATCTCTGACATGACATATGTTTGGTCTCCCAAGCCCACCAGAAATGATACCTGAGCACTGAACCAGGAGTATTACACCACATGTGGTCCCAAAACAAACAAAGAATACAGAAATACTTCTGTATGTCCGTCTTTTGAAAAATTTTCATTTCATAAGTCCTATTTATATATACATTTTCCAAACTATTATACAGGCTAATGACCATGTGTGTATATATATGCAAAACAAACCTTTTCCGGCTTACCTTTCTTTGTTCTGTCCTTACCACCTACAATTTGTTCTTCTTGTGGCATTTGAGGTAATTTCTGCTTAAATAATTTTTCCAGAGCTTGTGCCATAACAACAATATCATCTCCAGGCTAGAAAATACATAAAACATAAAGGTTATTTTAGGTATATTGGTACACTGTGCCAAATGTCTTTAATTTAGATAATCTAAATTAATAGTATAGTCTATATTTAACAGTACTTATCACTTCTATGTCAATTTTAGTGTAGCAACTCACCTTTTAGTACTAACAACTTATACCTTTAACTTTTCTTGTATTTACTGGGATAATATTGGTTACAACATTCTATGTTTTTAGAATGTTTCACTTATCTCCAAATGTGTCATCATACTGAACAACAGCAAAACATCAGTAACATTCATCACAGTCCCAATTCCCTTTAAAATCTAAAGAAGACCAAATGGTCCTTTTTTCATTTTACTCATATAAGGTCCTAGTCATTGACATCACAAAATAAATAAGTAAAAATAATGAAAGACGCCCTGTGTGTGACACCAGGCGGGGAAAATCCGCGAAAGTACACCGGCCCAGTGGGGCTCAGCTGTGAAAGACTGTGAGTGTGACCTGTCTATGTCTGTCTACTGTCCTCTTGCGTGAAACTCTTGCGAGTGGGGCAAAAAGAGCCTCCAGAAACCTCGCTCGCCCAGGCGCCATTTTCAGGGAGGGACTTCAGAGCATAAAAGCCGGCTATCCTTTGCAAAAGCTGGCTCCCTGTGTGTGACACCAGGCGGGGAAAATCCGCGAAAGTACACCGGCCCAGTGGGGCTCAGCTGTGAAAGACTGTGAGTGTGACCTGTCTATGTCTGTCTACTGTCCTCTTGCGTGAAACTCTTGCTAGTGGGGCAAAAAGAGCCTCCAGAAACCTCGCTCGCCCAGACGCCATTTTCAGGGAGGGACTTCAGAGCATAAAAACCGGCTATCCTTTGCAAAAGCTGGCTCCCTGTGTGTGACACCAGGCGGGGAAAATCCGCGAAAGTACACCGGCCCAGTGGGGCTCAGCTGTGAAAGACTGTGAGTGTGACCTGTCTATGTCTGTCTACTGTCCTCTTGCGTGAAACTCTTGCGAGTGGGGCAAAAAGAGCCTCCAGAAACCTCGCTCGCCCAGGCGCCATTTTCAGGGAGGGACTTCAGAGCATAAAAGCCGGCTATCCTTTGCAAAAGCTGGCTCCCTGTGTGTGACACCAGGCGGGGAAAATCCGCGAAAGTACACCGGCCCAGTGGGGCTCAGCTGTGAAAGACTGTGAGTGTGACCTGTCTATGTCTGTCTACTGTCCTCTTGCGTGAAACTCTTGCTAGTGGGGCAAAAAGAGCCTCCAGAAACCTCGCTCGCCCAGACGCCATTTTCAGGGAGGGACTTCAGAGCATAAAAACCGGCTATCCTTTGCAAAAGCTGGCTCCCTGTGTGTGACACCAGGCGGGGAAAATCCGCGAAAGTACACCGGCCCAGTGGGGCTCAGCTGTGAAAGACTGTGAGTGTGACCTGTCTATGTCTGTCTACTGTCCTCTTGCGTGAAACTCTTGCGAGTGGGGCAAAAAGAGGCTCAGAGGAGCACGGCCGCTCCGCTTCGCTACGCGGCCGTGCACTCTTTCTAAGGAAAGAACTCCATTGCAACAAGAAGGAAAAATCACACTAAGAACGGCGCTATATCACAGAAGCAAACATTTCTCTCTGGACTGTCTTCTCTGTTACATGCTCGGGCCTAAGATTTGACCCAGTGTGAGGCTTCATCCACGGAGGACTCCCCTCCCTTAGAGGCAAGTCAGCCCATCCAGAAAGGGAGGAGCCAGAGGAGTGTGCTGCCTACATCATATAGACAATGAATACCACTACAACACGTAGAAAAACCCACAATACAAATGTGACAATGGGGAAACAGCGCAGGCCAGCATCAGACATAGAGAATGAAGATGACAATTCTGAGGACCAGATAATGACTGAACAACTAATCAACCTCTCAGATAAGGACTTTAGACTAGCAATATGGAAGGTGCTCAACAGACTCCAAGAAACCATGGATCGAGTTGAACAGAACACTAATAAGAACCAAGAAAATATGAAGGCAGAAATGACAAAACTCCAAACTGAAATAACATGTCAACTAACAGGCCTGAAAAACTCAGTAAACGAAGTGAATGACAAAATGGATAAGCTCTGGGACAGGGTATCAGAAGCTGAGAATAGACTTGGTGCTGTGGAAGATGAGATACATAACAATTCCATACAGCAGGAGAGATTGGACAAAAAACTTAAAGCAAATGAGCAGACAATGGAAAAATTAGTCAAAGAATGGGAACAGACGAAAATAGAAGTCTATGATAAGATCAACAGAAACAACTTAAGAATCATTGGAGTCCCAGAGACCCAGGAAGAAAATTTCCAGGAAGAATCAATGGTCAAGAACATCATTAAAGAGAAACTTCCAGAGCTAAAGAATATATGTGATCAAATCCTGCATGCCCGAAGAGTACCAACCAAAAGAGACCCCAGAAAAACCACCCCAAGACACATCCTAGTCACAATGACAAATCCCACAGATAGAGACAGAATTCTGAAAACAGCAAGATCAAAAGGGGAAATCATGTTCAAGCAAGCTTCCCTGAGATTTACAGCAGACCTGTCACCAGAAACGCTCAATGCCAGAAAGCAGTGGTGGGATATTGTGACAAGACTGAATGAAATGAATGCTTCACCCAGAATACTATACCCAGCAAAACTCACTTTCCAGTTTGATGGAAGAATACATGGTTTCACAGACAAAAAACAGCTCAGAAACTTCACAGACACAAAACCAGTCTTAAGAGAAAAACTGAAAGACCTAATCTAAGACAAGACTACCCAAAAGACACACCAAATTTTGAAATAAAGATGGCGTTAAATCCCAGGACAATTCTTTCTCTCAACGTCAATGGACTAAATGCACCAGTTAAGAGACACAGAGTGGCTAAATGGATCAAAAAACTCAATCCAACCTTCTGCTGCCTACAAGAAACGCACCTGAATAGTCAGAACAAACATAGACTCAAAATAAAAGGCTGGAGAAAAGTTATCCAAGCAAACAACACCCATAAAAAAGCTGGAGTGGCCATACTAATATCAGATAATGCAAACTTTATACTCAGGAAGGTTGTAAGGGACAAAGACGGACATTTTATATTAATCAAGGGGTACGTAGAGCAGGAAGAATTCACTCTCCTAAACATATATGCACCGAATGAGGGGCCAGCAAAATATTTAATACAACTGCTGACAAATCTGAAAAATAATATCAACAACAACACAATAATTGTGGGGGACCTAAACACGGCTTTGTCAACACTGGACAGGTCAACCAGACTGAAACCCAACAAGAATATACTAGACCTGAGGAGAGAAATGGAAGAAAGAGGCCTAGTGGATATATATAGGACACTCCATCCCCAGAAACCTGGATACACATTCTTCTCCAATGTACATGGGACATTCTCCAGGATAGACTACATGCTGGCACATAAAACATACCTCCATAAGATCAAGAGGATAGAAATTTTGCAGACTACCTTCGCTGACCACAAGGCTCTGAAATTATTTGTGAACTCCAAAGGGACTCAGAAGAAACACTTTAACACCTGGAAGTTAAACAGCCTCATGCTCAATAACCAGTGGGTCCGAGATGAAATCAAGGAGGAAATAAAAAGGTTCCTGGAAACAAATGACAATAAAGACACAAACTCTCAGAACTTATGGGACACAGCAAAAGCAGTACTGAGAGGAAAATTTATAGCTTTGCAAGCACACATCAGGAAGGAAGAAGGAGCTTACCTGAGTAGCTTAATGACACAGCTAATAGAACTAGAAAATGCTCAACAAAAGGACCCAAGAACAGGAAGACAGAAGGAAATAACAAAGCTGAGAGCAGAAATCAACGAAGTGGAAACTCAAAAAACAATCCGAAAGATCAACGAAAGCAGAAGTTGGTTCTTTGAAAAAATAAACAAGATTGATAGACCACTGGCAAACCTAACAAAGAAAGAGAGAGAGAGAAACTTGATAACTCGTATCAGGAATGAAAAAGGAGAGATCACTACTGATATGACAGAGATTCAAAGGGTAATCAGAAACTACTTTGAAAAACTCTACGCCACTAAAAATGAGAACCTGGAAGAAATGGATAAATTCTTGGACTCTTATAATCTTCCACGGTTGAAGGAAGAGGATGTAGCATATCTAAACACCCCCATCACCATTGATGAAATTAAAACAGTAATCAAATGTCTGCCGAAAAACAAAAGCCCAGGTCCAGATGGATTCACTAATGAATTCTATCAAACTTTCCAAGAGGAACTACTGCCAATCTTGGCAAGACTCTTTCATGAAATTGAACAAACAGAAACACTTCCAAATAGCTTTTATGAAGCCAACATCACCTTGATACCTAAACCAGACAGAGACGCTACCAAAAAAGAAAATTACAGACCAATATCACTGATGAATGCAGATGCAAAGATCCTCAACAAAATCCTGGCAAATAGGATTCAATGCCTCATTAAGAAGATCATCCACTACGATCAAGTAGGTTTCATCCCAGGAATGCAAGGCTGGTTTAACATCCGTAAATCTATCAACATAATACACAACATCAATAACAAGAAAAATAAAAACCACATGATCATATCAATAGATGCAGAGAAAGCATTTGATAAGGTCCAACACCCATTCTTGATCAAAACTCTCAGCAAGATGGGAATGGAGGGAACCTTTCTCAATATAGTGAAGGCCATCTACCACAAGCCAGTGGCAAATATTATCCTCAATGGAGAAAAACTGAAAGCCTTCCCTCTAAATTCTGGCACAAGACAAGGCTGTCCTCTCTCACCACTCCTATTCAACATAGCACTGGAAGTACTTGCTATAGCGATTAGGCAAGAAAAGGATATCAAGGGAATCCAGATAGGAAAGGAAGAAGTCAAGCTCTCACTGTTTGCAGATGACATGATACTCTACTTAGAAAACCCTAAAGACTCTATCAAAAAGCTTCTAGAAACAATAGACTCATATAGCAAGGTGGCAGGCTACAAAATTAACACACAAAAATCAATGGCCTTTCTATACACCAACAGTAATAAAGAAGAAATGGACATTAAGAAAACAACCCCATTCACAATAGTACCACACAAACTCAAATATCTTGGAATCAACTTGACTAAATATGTGAAGGACCTATACAAAGAAAACTATAAAACTCTGCTCCAAGAAATAAGAGAGGACACACGGAAATGGAAACACATACCCTGCTCATGGATTGGCAGGATTAACATCATCAAAATGGCAATACTCCCCAAGGCATTATACAGATTTAATGCCATCCCTCTAAAGATATCCATGACATTCTTCAAAGAAGTGGATCAGACACTTTTGAAATTCATTTGGAACAATAAACACCCTCGAATAGCTAAAGCAATCATTGGGAAAAAGAATATGGGAGGAATTACTTTTCCCAACTTTAAACTGTACTACAAAGCAACAGTTATCAAAACAGCATGGTATTGGAATAAGGATAGGTCCTCAGATCAGTGGAATAGGCTTGAATACTCAGAAAATGTTCCCCAGAGATACAACCATCTAATTTTTGATAAAGGAGCAGGAAATCCTAAATGGAGCAGGGAAAGCCTCTTCAACAAGTGGTGTTGGCACAATTGGATAGCCACTTGCAAAAAATTAAACTTAGACCCCCAGCTAACATCATGTACAAAGGTAAAATCCAAATGGATTAAAGACCTCGATATCAGCCCCAAAACCATAAGATATATAGAACAGCACATAGGCAAAACACTACAGGACATTACAGGCATCTTCAAGGAGGAAACTGCACTCTCCAAGCAAGTGAAAGCAGAGATTAACAGATGGGAATATATTAAGCTGAGAAGCTTCTGCACCTCAAAGGAAATAGTGCCCAGGATACAAGAGCCACCCACTGAGTGGGAGAAACTATTCACCCAATACCCATCAGATAAGGGGCTAATCTCCAAAATATACAAGGCACTGACAGAACTTTACAAGAAAAAAACATCTAACCCCATCAAAAAATGGGGAGAAGAAATGAACAGACACTTTGACAAAGAAGAAATACGCATGGCCAAAAGACACATGAAAAAATGTTCCACATCACTAATCATCAGGGAGATGCAAATCAAAACAACGATGAGATACCACCTCACACCCCAGAGAATGGCACACATCACAAAGAATGAGAATAAACAGTGTTGGCGGGGATGTGGAGAGAAAGGAACTCTTATCCACTGCTGGTGGGAATGCTGTCTAGTTCAACCTTTATGGAAAGCGATATGGAGATTCCTCCAAAAACTGGAAATCGAGCTCCCATACGATCCAGCTATACCACTCCTAGGAATATACCCTAGGAACACAAAAATACAATACAAAAACCCCTTCCTTACACCTATATTCATTGCAGCTCTATTTACCATAGCAAGACTCTGGAAACAACCAAGATGCCCTTCAACAGATGAATGGCTAAAGAAACTGTGGTACATATACACAATGGAATATTATGCAGCTGTCAGGAGAGATGAAGTCATGAAATTTTCCTATACATGGATGTACATGGAATCTATTATGCTGAGTGAAATAAGTCAGAGAGAGAGAGAAAAACGCAGAATGGTCTCACTCATCTATGGGTTTTAAGAAAAATGAAAGACACCCTTGTAATAATAATTTTCAGACACAAAAGAGAAAAGAGCTGGAAGTTCCAGCTCACCTCAGGAAGCTCACCACAAAGAGTGATGAGTTTAGTTAGAGAAATAACTACATTTTGAACTGTCCTAATATTGAGAATGTATGAGGGAAATGTAGAGCCTGTTTAGGGTACAGGCGGGGGTTGGGTGGGGAGGAGGGTGATTTGGGACTTGGGTGATGGGAATGTTGCACTGGTGATGGGTGGTGTTCCTTTTATGACTGAAACCCAAACACAATCATGTATGTAATCAAGGTGTTTAAATAAAAAAAAAATTAAAAAAAAAATAATGAAAGACACTTTGATAAATAATAGAGTTCAAACCCAACAATGCAAATATAATTACAAAAATTAAAAATTAGAACTTTCCTTTCAAGAATACATTTTTTATAGATATACAAACAAACAAAACCTTCACAGTTTGGCTTCATGTCACTATTTCAAATACTATTTATTATAAATGACCAATGACTCTGTAGCACTAACAGTTTTAAAATCTTTACTGCATGCTTAAAGTTGTCTTTCACTTTGTTTCACTACTAAGAAAAATAATAAATTATAAATCAAAAGCCTAAAGCAGAGAATTCTTAAGTTAGACAGTCTGGAAAATCACTAAATATCTTAAAATGTTAGTATCTGGGCTTGGAGAGAGTATGGAAGGTAAGAGTGCTAGCCTTGACTGTTCTATCCTTGGCATCCATAAGGTCCCTTGAAGACTGCCAGGAGTAACTCCAGAGTACAGAGACAGGAATTACTCCTGAGCATCATCAGGTGGGGCTTTAAAACAAAATAAAAAGAAAGATGTCCAAGAACCACTTAGAATTGTTAAATGAAATTAAATGTTTATGCTACTTTGACAGTACTTTGGCTCTGATTTTTTAAAAATAATCATAAGGGTTAGAAAGGGTTGGAACATAGGGACTAAAGGGACTACATAGTGGAGAGGAAGTTTCCCTTGCACACTGCTGACCCAGGTTCAATCCCCAGCATTCCATATGGTCCTCCAAGCACTGCCAGGAATGATGTCTTAGCAGAGAGCCAGGATTAACCCTAAGTACCACTGGGTGTGGTCCCCAAAATCAAAACAGAAAGGGCTGGAACATGTATTTTGCATATTGCAGGCTCAGATTCAATCCTTGATACTGCATGATCTCCAAAGCTTCACTAGGTGTGACACCAAAAGCACCAAGACCCTGACCACCACCAAGTAAGTAGGGCTCAAAAAAAAAAAAATTAATGTAGCAAGTAGTCTTTTTTTTTTTTTTTTTTTTTTTTGGGTAACACCCGGCAGCGCTCAGGGGTCACTCCTGGCTCTAGGCTCAGAAATCGCTCCTGGAAGAGGACCATATGGGATGCCGAGACTCAAACCACCATCCTTCAGCATGAAAGGCAAACGCCTTACCTCCATGCTCTCTCTCCGGCACCAATGTAGCAAGTAGTCTTAAGAATTTTATGAAGATAAGGAACCAAATCAAAATTTTAATCACATTTCAGAGTCTAATTCAATGATATATGTCTTTAAATTTTCAGATATTGTAAGCAACTTAAAAGGTGCTTTAGAAAATAAGAATACTCCTCCCCCACTTATTAACATTGACATGATTGTTGTTAGTATAGTTATTTCTCTAACTGCACTCACCACTCTGTGGTGAGCAGCTTCATATAGTCAGTTGGTCTTTCCAGCCCTCATCTCTATTGTCTTTGGGTGTTATTACAATAATGTCTTTTATTTTTCTTAAAACCCATAGATGAGTGAGACTATTGATAGATGAGTGTTTATCTCTCTTCTTCTGACTTATTTCACTCAGCATAATAGTTTCCATGTCCATCCATATATAGGAAAATTTCATGACGATGGGGGACATTGGTGGTGGGGAGGTTGCACTGGTGAAGGGGGAGGGTTGTTCTTTTTATGAATGAAACCCAATTACAAACAGGTTTGTAATCATGGTGCTTAGATAAAGGTATTATAAAAAATAAAAAATCATAAAAATTAATAGCATTAATAATTCTATATTTATATAACAGTAAAAAAAGAAAATAGGGCCATAGAAATAACATGGAGGCAGGGCATTTGCCTTGCATGTAGAAGGATGGTGGTTCGAATCCCGGTATACCATATGGTCCCCAGAGCCTGCCAGGAGTGATTTCTGAGTGTAGAGCCAGGAGTAACCCCTGAGCACTGCCGGGTATGACCCAAAAACAAACAAAAAAAAAAGAAAAGAAAACAAGAATACTACAATGGAGTAAGAATTAAATATATAAATAAAATTCTATGAATGAAACTGTGAAATGTATTTGATATTTGAATTAACTTGTTAAGAGGTTTAATAAAAGTGATTTGGTTTCTTAAATTATAACTGGTCAAGGGATCCACATCCTAAAAATTTAATCATGGTTTTCCATTCAAAATTCTCTTTTTTAATCTGAGATATTGGTTTTTAATCTGAGATATTGGTTTCATGTTGACATCATTCCAACACCACAGCCATCACACTAGTGCCAGTTTCTCTCTGTCAAGATCCCAAAGGTCCCTCTTTCAACACTCTCAACCCAGCCCCAACACTGCCCAAGCTCAGTTCTGAGGATCAACTCTCTAGTTCTGTTGACTTTGGCCATTTGTTGTTTCTTTACTGTGTATTTTTAAATCCCACACATCAAGAGAGATCATTCTATCATTTTTTTTCTCCCCTCCCCTCCCCTCCCCTCCCCTCCCCTCCCCTCCCCTCCCCTCCCCTCCCCTCCCCTCCCCTCCCCTCCCCTCCCCTCCCCTCCCCTCCCCTCCCCTCCCCTCCCCTCCCCTCCCCTCCTCTCCTCTCCTCTCCTCTTCTCTTCTCTTCTCTTCTCTTCTCTTCTCTTCTCTTCTTTTCTTTTCTTTTTTATGGCCATACCTGGCAGTGATTGAGGGCTACTTCTGGCTCTGGACTCAGGAATTACTCGTGATAGTGCTTGAGGGATCATAAGGAATGCCAAGGATCAAACCCAGGCTGGCTGCATGAAAGGCAAACATCCTACCTACTGTATGATTGATTGTTCTGGTCCCATCATTATGTTACTATTGGCAAATTCAAGCATACATCTCTTAATTAAAAAGGTACATTAAAACTTTAAAATAATTCATTATTTACTGAAACTAATTTTATAAAACAATTACAGCTGTTAAATAAAAATGATAGAAATACATGATAATTATAAAATCTGGTGAAAAATATTATCTTGGAAAATGTGTAAAGTACACAAAATTAAAGATTAATTACTTATAGACATCTAACGTGCGACAGAAAAAACAAGCAAGTATATCATAAACTTTACCCACCTTGTTGTATAAATAACAATTTGAGAACATTGTATTAAAGTCTTCTATACATTCTGAAGCTTTCACATAATATTTATGTTCCAAACGCTTCTTAATTGTATTTAAATCCATTGGGTTTTTAATGATGGTGTAATAATCCTATAATTCAAAAAGATTCTAAATGTTAATAAATTAATTCACCATAATTACTGGTACAAAGAAACTTAAGAACATATGCTTTTAACTAGGAAGATCCAATGACTACTTTCAAAAAGTCTAATCGGTAAAACAAAACATTTGATAATAAGAAATTAAGTTGAGTACTATGTCATTATCTTTCAGAAGAAAATAAAACCAAATAAACATATAACAAATAAAGATAGGAAGAGTAGATAAATCCTGAAAAATAAAAATAAACAGCATTAGTTTATTTCTAAAAAATTATTTAAACTCTGTGGTTACAAGATAGTTCATAATACAGTTTTTTCTTCAGATAAAGTTGTTCATGATTGTATAACTAACACAATCATGAACACTAACACAATGTACAACCACCTTCACCAGTGCACATTTCTCACCACCAATGTTCCCAGTTTTCCTTTTACCCTGATACCCTCTCCCCTTCCTGTCTCTAGGGCATAAAAGTTTTCTTCTGTCTCTCTCTTCCTTTTTTTCCCCTTTTAGACACTGATTTGCAACACAGTGCAAATATCATGCCTGCCTCTAATGCCCCCAGTTTCTCTCCCACCCACTCCACCTGCCTCTGGGGCAAGCTTTTACTCTCTCTCTCTCTCTCTCTCTCTCTCTCTCTCTCTCATCTCTCCTCTCTCTCTCCTCTCTCTCTCCTCTCTCCTCTCTCTCTCCTCTCTCTCTCTCTCTCTCTCTCTCTCTCTCTCTCTCTCTCTCTCTCTCTCTCCTCTCTCCTCTCTCTCTCATACTGTTTTGTTTTTCCTTTCAGACACTTTGGTTTTCACTATTGTTAAGGGGTGCCATGTATGTCACTTTCTCCCTTCAGCACCCAGTTTTTGTCCAGAGTGATAAGTTCCAACTACTATTGTCATAGTAAACCTTTCTCTATTCTTTTTTTTTTTTGTCATAGTAACCTTTCTCTATTCTTTTTGTTTGTTTGTTTGTTTTTGGCCACACCCTGCAGTGCTCAGGGGTTAATCCTGGCTACCTGCTCAGAAATCGCTCCTGGCAGCCTCGGGGGGACCATATGGGATGCCAGGATTCAAACCAACCACCTTAGGTCCTGGATCAGCTGCTTGCAAGGCAACCGCCTCTGTGCTATCTCTCCGCCCCCACCTTTTTTTTTTTTTAACCTTTCTCTATTCTAACTGCATTCACCACTCTTTGTGACAAACATTCTATTATGGACTGGTCCTCAGGATGCTCATCTCTATTGTCTCTGGATATTACCACATACTATCTTTTATTTTTCTTATATTCCACAGATGAGTGAGGTTATTCTATACCTCTCCCTCTGACTCATTTCACTCAGCATAATTATCTTCATATCTATCCAAGTATAAGCAAATTTCATTTTCCTAATGGCTGCGTAGTATTCCATTGTGTAAATGCGCCACAGTTTCTTTTGCCACTCATATTTTTTGGGACACCTGGGTTTTTTCCAGATTCTGGCTAACGTCAATAGTGCTGTGATTAACATAGGAATGCAGAGGGCATTTTTGTATTGCATTTTTGTGTTCTTATGTTATATCCTTACGAGTGGTATTGCTGGATCATATGGAAGCTCAATTTCCAACTTTTTAAGGAATGTCTATATTGTTTTCTAGAAAGGCTAGACTAGACCGCATTCCTATCAGCAATAAATTAGAGTTCCTTTCTCTTCACATTCATACCAATACTAATTGTTCTTGTTCTATGTAATGTGTGCCAGTCTCTAAACAATACTAGTTTCTAAAAACCAAACCAAACCAAAGGCAGAGAGATGGTACAGGAATGCCTCACATGTTGCTGGCCGGACTTCAATTCTGGCACCACATACAGTCTTCAAGTACAACCAGGAATTACTGAGCAGATAGCCAAGAGTAACTTCTGGGTACAGATGAATCTTACACCCCTCCCCTTAGAAACAAAATTAAAATCCCTAGCGTTTATAAAAGCTATCTGGCAGATCTAAGGTACAATCTCAGTTTTGGTTTACTAAATATTCTGCAATCACGTAACCAGTCATTTTGCTATCAAGTATCTTAAATATCTAATATAAAACCTAAATTTGAATGTTGATGAAATTAATCTACCAGAAAGTATGTGGGGCTATTCCATGGTGAAGGTGACATTCATGACAACCCTGTATGAATCATAAGATAGGCTAGAGAGAAGCTCAACTGACTGACCTCACACTTTGTATTAAGGAGGCCCAGGTTTGAGTCTCCGCACTGCATGATTCCCAAATGACTCCTGAGCACAAAGTTGGAGTTATACTTATCACATCCTTCACACACACTGACACACACGCAAAGCAAAACAATTCCCATCAAATCAAGGAACATATACTATAACAACATTATATTCTATTGTTCTATAATTTACCACAAAAATTAAAACATACTTCTGATCAGAAAAAAATGAGGTTTGTTGTTTAGGAAAAAATAATAACCATTGAGATATTTTTCAGTGGTGCTGATTAATCTAGTTTAGTAACTACACAGCATTAAAGAATAACTGCTGGAAAGTACATGAGCAAGATAGCAATTACAAGAATACAAATCTCGGGGCTGGTGAGGTGGCGCTAGAGGTAAGGTGTCTGCCTTGCAAGCGCTAGCCAAGAAAGGGCCGCGGTTCGATCCCCCGGCATCCCATATGGTTCCCCCAAGCCAGGGGCAATTTCTGAGCGCTTAGCCAGGAATAACCCCTGATCATCAAACGGGTGTGCCCAAAAAACAAAACAAAAAGAATACAAATCTCAGTTTCACAATGTCATTCACAAAGGGGAAGGAAAGAACATCAAGTTCAAGTTTCTTTCAGAGATTTAAAGTCTTTCTTAATTAGATCACTGTAAGACAGATGATTAAAAAATTACTATGGAAGGGCCGGAGAGATAGCAAGGAGGTAAGGCGTTTGCCTTTCATGCAGAAGGACGGTGGTTCAAATCCCAGCATCCCATATGGTTCCCTGTGCCTGCCAGGGGTGATTTCTGAGCATAGAGCCAGGAGTAACTCCTGAGCACTGCCGGGTGTGACCCAAAAACAAAAACAAAAACAAATTTACTATGGTAGTTTCAGTCTATAATGTTGACACCCATTTCTTCACCAATGTACATTTCCCCAACTCCAATATCCCCAGTTTTTCTCCTGCCCTACCCCCACCTGTCTCTATGGCAGGCACTTTTCTTCTTTTTCTCTCCACCCCCACTTTTTTTTCCTTTTAGGTACTATAGTTTCCAATACTGTTACTGAAAATTATCATGTATATATCACAAGACATTTTTTTAAATAAACATAAAGCACACTTACAGGTAACTTTAGTTTCACAGCATCCACAGGTTGTTGAAAAGGCCATGAAAAACTATGTTTCCATAAAGCTTTCAGGACAACTTTTTGTAGATACTGTAGCTGATTTGTCAATCGCCCATTTTTCTTCGTATTTATATACTCTGGTGGTGGAGGGTTAACAATAGCTGTTTGCCGACTTGGCAGTGACATCCTTAGTACTTCAAATTCTGATTATGTGTTTTCTACACATACATAGCCTAAAATTAAAAGGCATTTTAAAAATGGCTTCAATAGGAACTAAAAATGTTAAGCATATCAACCCACTTTTAGTTTAGTATTTTTAGGTTTTTGTTTGTTAATTTGTTTTTAGTTTTCAGACTGTGATGCTCATGGGTTACTCCTGGTTCTACATGAATTTTCTTAGCTGTGTGCAGGGGACCCCATGGGATGCCAAGAATCAAACTGGGTCAACTGCATTCAAAGCAAGCATTTTGCCTGCTATATTATTTCTCCAGCCCCACAGGTTACCTTTAAAATATATTAAGACAACAAAAAGAAACAAACTATAAATCTTTTTTAAATGATTTAACACGTAAGTATTGATACAAACCTTTTTCTATACAAGTACTTAAAGTTGCCTCATTATTTATGTCTTAACTTGGATGACAAGTTATTTCAAACTTTCTCAGGATTTTTTTCTACTTATTTAAAACAACTGAAGTCTTATCAAGAAGTTTAGAAGTTGCTGGTTAAAAAAATACAATGGGAATGTTAAAGATAATTAGTATATAGTTATACTACAGATATTAATTCAATGAAAGACGAGCAAGGTAAAGAGTATTTCTGATCACTTTAAAATGAATTTATTTAAAATCTAATTATGGAGGAAAATATTGTTACTCATTTGGTATGTTACCACTTTAAATACTTTAAAATTCTCAGATATTTAAGACAGTAATATTTACTCCTGAAGTGTATAATTTAAGGGATAAATAAAAGTACAAAACCAAGCATAGTAATAAAATGAAAAATACATCAAATATATTGTCTGTTCTTAAAGATCAGTGTTAATTTTAATAAACATAACCTTGTTTGCACTGAAATGTTATTAAGTCTTGCTGTGTTCGTTTCATTTATGGTAAAATACATATAAAAATTTATCGACTTGAAGTTGGAGAAGTACAGTAAGTAGGATGTTTGCCTTGCATGCGGCCACCCAGTTGAATCCTTGGCAACCCACATGTTCCTGAGCTCCACTGGGGTGATCCTGAATACTGAGCTAGGAATAAGCCCTGAAGACAGCTATGTATGGTCCCAAAATAAAACAAAAATTTATCAACTCAATGCTTTCTAAGCATATTTCATTTTTTTTTATTTGGATGGGAAAGGGGGAAACACCCAGAAGTGTTCAGAGATCACTCCTGGCTGGTACCAAGGACCATATGGGATGCCAGGATCACACCTGGGTTGCAAGGCAAGCACCCTATCCACTGCATTATACCTCTAGTTCCTCACACTTTTTTTAAATTTTTTTTTGTTTTTGGGTCACACCTGGCAGCACTCAGGGTTACTCCTGACTCTATGCTCAGAAATCGCTCCTGACAGGCTCAGGGGTCCTGGAATTATGGGATGCTGAGATTCGAACCACCGTCCTCCTATCCTCCTGCATGTGAGGCAAACACCTCCATACTACCTCTCTGGCCCCAAAAGGAAAATATCATGCTGCCCCCTCTGAGGTTTTTATTTTTTATCAAGGTACTTTCAGAACTTTGTCTTGTAAAAGTGACACATTTATCAAAACAGCTCATCATCTGTACTAGGGAGATGGTTCCCAAGACTGAAGCACATGCTCTGCATGGAGTTGGGCCTTACAATCAAACTTACTTCCCACCTTTGGGTGCTGCACCGTGCCTCAACAGAACCAGGTTTATAATCCATTTTGTCTATCACAGTTCCTAGAAACCGACATTCTATTTTGTTTATATGTTTATGACTATCTGAGGCATTTAATTGGAATTACAATATACATCATTTGCCTTTTTTGTGACTGGAATATCTTAGCATGTTGTTTCTATCTTAGCATATCAGAATTTCCCTCTTTAAGAACCAATAATACCCCATTTTATGTAGGTACTATGTTTGGTTTTATCTTTTCATTGATGAAGTAGTAGAGTTCATGTTCTCAGGGTTGATAATGCTGCTGTGAAACATTGGTATATAATTCTCTATTCAAGACTTTTAAATTTGATATATGCCCTAGATAACTGAAATATCAGTAATTCTATTGTGTATAAATTAATATCTTTCAGCAGCTGAACCATTTTACATTCCCATGCGCAATCTACAGGGGTCCAATTTTCCACATACTCTTAAAAAAAACCTATTTTCTTAATAGTAGCACTCCTAATAGCTGTGAGGTGTTTGGTATCTTTTAAAAAAATCCAAATGCTCAGGCCCCAACCTCTAGATATAAGGACTGGGAATCAGTATTGTTTATAAAGTGTCCTGGTATTTCTGATATGTAGACAGGATTAAAACAAATTAACTTTTAACCTTATTATCTTTATTTTACCTCATTTTACTTTTTCTACACACTCTGGTATCACACCTGGTGGGCTCAGGGGACTATATGGTGTGTGTTGGGAATCAAACCTATGTCTGTCATGTGTAAAGCAAGCATCCTACTTGCTGTACTATTACTCCAGTCCCCAATAACAACTTCTAATGCAATAGATGATTGTTAACTTCATATTATTTCCTATAATTGTATCCAGATCTCTTTATTTTTAAGATTTATCCATGTGGGGCTGACGAGGTGACGCTAGAGGTAAGGTGTCTCCTTGCACGTGCTAGCCAAGGAAGGACCACAGTTTGATCCCCCGGCATCCCATATAGTCCCCCCAAGCCAGGGGCAATTTGAGTGCTTAGCCAGGAGTAACCCCTGAGCATCAAACGGGTGTGGCCTGAAAAACAAAAACAAAAACAAGATTTATCCATGTAACTGCAACGCCATTTGTTTATTTTTCAATGTGTTTAATAGGGTCTACTAAATATTATACCATAATTTATCCATTGCTACTGGAACTTTTGGGTTGTTTACCAGCTATCTCATGCTTGAAATATGTACTCATTACATTGGATATGAATCAAAGTGAAACTGTTGGTGTAAAAGCTATACACATATACCTTAGAAAATGCCACACATGGACACAGCAATAGGGCATTTGCCTTAGATGTGGCCAGCCCTGGATGGACCCAAGTTCAATCCCCAGCATCTCACATGGTCCCCCAAGCCTGCCAGGAGTAATTTCTGACCACAGAGCTAGGAGTAACCCAAGTGCAGCTGGGTGTGGCCCAAAAACAGAAACGAAACAAAAAAAGCCACACCAAACAGTTTTCCAAAATATATAATTTATATACATACACAGCAGAACAAGAATTGTAATTATTTCATATCTGTGTCAATGCTTATTATTAATGTCTTCCATTTCAGCCATTCTGGTAGATGGATGTGGGGATATCATGATTTTAATTAGCATTTATTTGATGTGTTGTGAACCATGTTTTAAGGTTCTTTGATCACATGGATAGCTTCTTTGTCAAACACCTACTTTTAAGTATCCTACTTATTTTTCTAACTAATTATCTGCCACATGATTAATTTTTATAAATTCTTCATATTTTCTGAAAATTTTGTATATGTTATGTTGCATATACCTTCAATGTTGCTTACATACTCAGCCTCTTAGTGTTACCTTTAGATGAATTAAAAATTTTAATGTAATATTGATGGATAACCTTCACAAAATAGTCTGAATAGTTTATTTTTTTAGTACATCTACAAAATTTTGATGCTTAGTATAACAAGAAGACTTAAAATAAATTTTCAGGGTTAGAGAGGTAGGGAGTTTGCCTTGCATGCAGCCAAGACTACCAAGTTCAATCCTCAGCATGCCATATGTTCCCCTGACACCTCCAGGTGTAATTTCTAAATGCAGAGCCAGGATAATCCCTGATCCACTGAGGAATGTGGTCCCATACACTCCTCAAAAAACCAAGGATTTAAAATGTTGTGTTTTCCAGAAGTTGCCAACCTTATATTTCTACCATCAATGTGTGAAAGGAAGAATTTTAATTTCTAGGAAAGAGAACCTTTGAGGTGGTTTCAATGTTTCAAAGTTATTCCCAATAAGTATTTAGAGCAAAGATTTCTGGTAACAAAGGTTTTCAATATGTGGAAGGAAAAAAAAAGTTAAATGAACACGTAGACATATCAGAATTTAATCTGGTGACACTTTCTTCTAGTCAAAGACAAAGAACACCAATTTCTTTTTCTTTTCTTTTCTTTTCTTTTTTTTTTTTTTTTTTTTTTTTTGCTTCTTGGGTCACACCTGGTAATGCTCAGGGGTTACTCCTGGCTCTGGGCTCAGAAATCACTCCTGATAGGCTCAGGGGACAATATAGGATGCTTGGATTCGAACCACCGTTCTTCTGCATGTAAGGCAAATGCCCTACCTCCATGCCATCTCTCTGGCCCAAGAACCAATTTCTTAAGTTTGCCAAGAAAAAAACTTTAATTTTCCCAATTATTATAACTTCAGAGGTACTGGCATTTAACTGTGTTGCCCTTTATGTAGACTGGAATCTCAAAAAATTAGGTTGATTAAAAGAAATAACTAATAAAAGTTACCAGATCTTCAGCAGCCTCAATCTTAAGAAAATATAACAGGGGCCCGGAGAGATAGCACAGCGGCGTTTGCCTTGCAAGCAGCCGATCCAGGACCAAATGTGGTTGGTTCGAATCCCGGTGTCCCACATGGTCCCCCGTGCCTGCCAGGAGCTATTTCTGAGCAGACAGCCAGGAGTAACCCCTGAGCACTGCTGGGTGTGACCCAAAAACCAAAAAAAAAAAAAAAAAAAAAAAGAAAATATAACAGAAAAATATGCTTTTGAATCACACTCAAACTGATTCTAGGACTTAGAAGACCAGGTGCTAGAGGGATGGAACTTGGGAGTTCCTGCACTAAGTCATTTGCTCCAGTCCTTGAGACATCTCCCTAGCACCAAATAAGAGTTGAAGTTTTTGAGTAATTAAGAGAGATCACTTTAAGAATCATCTTGTAGGGGCCAGAGTGATAGCACAGTGGGTAGGTCATTTGCTCTGCATGCAGCTGGCTCGAGTTCGATACCTGACATCACATATGGTCTCCTGAGTCTGCCAGGAATAACTTCTGAGCACCAAGCCAGGAGTAACCCTGAGCACTGCAGAGTGTGGTCCATAAACAAACAAAAAGATTCATCCTGTAAGCAATATAAAGGTTACTCAAAATATCTGGAATAAAAATACAATTATTATGGAGCTATTCCATTTTTGATGCTCTAAACCAGAGTTTCTCAGAGTGGGATATACCAAGTTCCCATAGAGTGGGGAGGGATGCTAATAACTGGGGGAGGCACTAAGTGACTTTTTTCTGAAAAGGGGTAATACATCAAAAAAAATATGGGAACTTCTGATCTAGATAACACAAAAAATACTAATGTTCTAAGAAATAATAAAGGGCTTATGGCACTTGCTTTGCATATGGCAATCCTAGTTTGATCACCAGCACCACAAGGTCCCACAACACTACTGGGAGGGAACCCTGAGCACCAACAGGAGTGATCCAAAAGTAATAAATAAATAAATAAGTAAATATAAGTCAACCACATTAATATTTTCAATTACAATATTTGGAAATAATCTAAATTTCAAGTACAGATAAATGAATAAAGATGATGTAATAGGCATACACAAGAGTATACTATTCAAGTGTATTATATAAACTCATACTTATATTTAATATATGCACATATTTAAAAGATGTAATCTTGCCATTTGCAATAATCTGGGTGAACCTTGAGAGAAATTACATCAAATGAAGTTAAATGAAAAACAAAAATAGCCTATTTCACTCATATGTGAAAGATAAAAATAAAAGAAAAAAGGAAACAGGCCGACACAATAGCGCTTGAGTAGGGCCTTACACGGGTTGACCCAGTATGGACCTGAGTTCCATCCCCAGCATTCCATATGGCCCCCCATGCCAGGAGCAACTTCTGAGCACATAGCCAGGAGTAATCCCTGAGCGTCATTGGGTGTGACCCAAAAACCAAAAAAACAAAGAAAGGAAACAAATACAAAGAACAAAAAACTATAAATAGAGCAGGAGATACAGAAGTGGATTAAAGCACTTACAGCTGACCTCAATTTGCTTTCTGGCACCTGAACCCTGCCAAGATTTGATCCCTGAGCAAAGTAAGCCCTCAAATAAAAACCAAAGCAAATTATATGAGCAAATAACCAGAGGAAAGGAAGCAAGCAGGGACAAGGGAATCAAGTAAAGGAGTTGACTCTATAATGAAGAATGTAAGCGAGTCATTTTTGGGTGACAATTTTATACAGATGCCTAATTATGTTATATAGCTGAGATCTCAATAATGTTATAAAGCATCACTACTTCAATAAAACTTTTAGAGGAGGCTGGAGTGATAATATAACAGGTAGGGTGCTTTAACAGGTAGGGTGCTTGCCTTGCTCATGGCCAATCTGGGTTCAATTCCTGGTATCCCATATAGTTCCTTGTGCCTGCCAGGAGTAACTCCTGAGTATAGTGGAGTCACAATGGGTGTGGCCCAATAACCAAAATATAAATTGTAAGGACCAGTGAGATAGTACAGCACATAGGCACTTGCACCTGGCCTCTCTGGCACTCCATCTGCTCTCCTACCCTTAATTTTGATCCCTATGCTGATCACATCCAGGGCGCCTAGAAATAAACAAAAAAAATTAAGTATTATTTACAACTATTTCAAAAATGACAAATATTATTCTGGTATGCCAGTATAATAAGTGAAGTGCTTGCACTTCACAGGAAGTTGTTTTTTGGTTTTGCTTTTAAACTTTATTTATTGATAATTTTTTTTTTTTTGGTCACAACCAGCTGTGCTCAGGGGTTACTCCTGGCTTTGCGCTCAGAAATTGCTCCTGGCAGGCTCGCAGGACCATATGGGATGCCAGGAATCGAACCATGTCCCTCCCGGATCGGCTGCATGCAAGGCAAACACCCTACCACTATGCTCTCTCTCTCTCCAGCCCCCCACAGAAGTTTTTAAACATGGAGGAAACAGAAAGCAAAGTAAAAGGAAATATTTGGCTACAGAATTCAAAAAGGGAAAAAGTAATCTGCCCTGTTTATAAGTTCAAATATGGATTTCAAATATTGTATCATAAAATGGTCTGGCTCCAGTTCAAAGGAGAAAAGAATTTCTTTAAAAATAAAATCACGGTAGGGCCCGGAGAGATAGCACAGTGGCGTTTGCCTTGCAAGCAGCCGATCCAGGACCAAAGGTGGTTGGTTCGAATCCCGGTGTCCCATATGGTCCCCCGTGCCTACCAGGAGCTATTTCTGAGCAGACAGCCAGGAGTAACCCCTGAGCACCACCGGGTGTGCCTCAAAAACCAATAAATAAATAAATAAATAAAATGAAATAAAAAAAATAAAAAAACATAAAATAAAATCAGGGGGCCGGAGAGATAGCATGGAGATAAGGCATTTATTTGCCTTACATGCAGAAGGGCGGTGGTTTGAATCCCGGCATCCCATATGGTTCCCTGAGTCTGTCAGGAACGATTTCTGAGCATAGAGCCAGGCAGGAGTAACCCCTGAGTGCCACGGGGTGTGACCCAAAAAATAAAAAAATCAGGCTTCAGTTGAGGTCAAACAGAAAATTTGTAGATAACATAGATTCATCATTGTATGTCTGAAACAACTTTGTGAATCAGTGCCTTTATTAGGAAGGAAAAAATAGAAAATGTATATTAATCACATCTCCCTTCAAAGAATACGGTATCACTCCAAATCTAGAGCTCTGCTAAGTAAGAGTAATCATTACTCTCTACTACCTCTTTGTGACATTTCTATACTATCTTACCATCCACACAAACATTCAAGTCTCTTTAAAAATTCTTCTCTTGATCTTAATGTCTCCTGGGAGCCTCAGTCTTCTCTCTTCTGTACCTCACACCAGAGCATCCTAAAAAACAACAATGTCTTTACTCCGAACCTCACATTTGCCTCTCCCTGCCATTCATCTGAAACTTCCCTTACACTACATTACTACTTACCACAATGTGTTATTAAATTCAAGGATTCTTGATGAATCCCTATTTTCCTTGATCTCTCAGCCATTATCTGCCTCCTAACTATTGTGACTCTTAGAAACTCTTCTCTGGTTTCTAGGCTACCACTTATTCCCCCCAAATTCCATTGTTTTTTCATTTACTAAATATTCAGAAAGTACCTATAGCACTGCCAAACACTGATTTAGGCACTGAGGATCTGTTCTCTTAACATTTCTGCTGACAAAAGTTATAGGAGGCTCACACACTCCAGGTCAGTGCTCTGCCCTATCCCACACCACTCAAGAAAACAAACAAGAACAAAAACACCCCAAAACAGGTCAAAGAAATAAAGGAAACAAATTGGAGTGTCAGAGCAGAATTCCAAATTCTTGGTGTCATTTGCAATAGGGAAATTTACCAAAGGATAACACTTTGATATCTCCTTCACAATCTCATTTTTTGCTAATCCATTAACATTCCTTAGCACTCTTCCTTATCCTTTTAAATTTTACCCATACTCCCCTTGACACAATTCCAGTCATAGTTATTATTAAATACCTCCACACACAAATAACTCCTAAATACAAATTCCATTATTCTGAATACTTAAAGGTATTCCTCTCTCTCTTAGCCGCCCTACTGCACTCCTGGTACTACTGGGTCTTTCCAAAGGCATTGGTCCAGTGGTGATGCTCTGCCTTTGGTTCTCCAATTTTCGACCTTCCTTTTGTTTTACCCATCTGCCCTCATGGTAGGTGAAGACCAGATCAGGGCCCCTAGCTTTAAGACTGAGCTCAAGGAGTGACCACTGACTATCCAACTTCCCCAGCCTCATTGGGACCCACCACAAGAAAAAGTCCGTTGCTCACCCATCCCAGTCTGCCCTGTGCTCACCAAACAAGTCCAAGCCCTGGAATATTTCCCTCATCCTCTCATGGTCTACCTTGGACCTTCTGCCAAGATCCCATCAACGCATCTCCGCAGACTGCCCCTGCTCCCCAGCCTTCTCCCTTCCACCCCTAAGCTCATCTTAATTCCTGGACAGGCCTTGCACCCCTTACCCTCTTAGTCCCAAGGAAGTTTTCACAGGCATCAAGGGCTTTGTGATGTCCGTTAAATTAAGCGCCCAAGGGTAGGTGAGTGAGGGTTCAATTCCAAAGGAGGACACCAAGAATCAACACAAATGGCTAGCCCTGGCCAAAGCTCTGCACCGTGCCCAACATTCCCCGAGCCATATACAGAAAGGCAGCACCTCATTGAAACCCAAGGCCAAGAGCGTTTGATTTTCCAGGTGGGAAGGTGGCGGTTGGGCAAACAGATCCACCCACTCACTCGTCCAACGTTCTCTTTCCCACCTCCATCCACTAGGAGTGGGGGTGGGAAAGAGAACCCTCAAATAAAGGGGAAAAACAAAGCTAAGAGGAAGAAAAAAAGTCAAGGCTAGTGGCCCAATGTACTTACTCTTTGCCATGGGGCAAAGAGCTTGCAGTTCTCAGGCCAAGGAGATCAGGGTCCCCGTGTGCTCCATGATGGTCTCCCTAACGGTCTCACCCATGGGGGAGGGGCCAACGGCTGTTTCCCACCCTGGACTGGGGTTGGGGTGGGGTCGGGGGAATCTAAGGCTACGTTACCTCTTATTAATAAAAAGGACCTTATCTGATCATCCCTTCAGTTTGCACAAGATGAAGCGGTGCAGGGCAGCGGTTCTCCACTGAGTTCTCAACCGTCTGTCGCTGCCAGCTCTCACCCTAATGGCGGCCAGTAGCGGGCAGCAACAGGCCCCTTTATGGGAGACCCCCGGATGAGCTGCTTGCTCATTGGTCAGGACACGTCACGTGGTTCCACCCAGCTACCTATAGGATGCTGCTCCGCCCAGCATCTAAGATGCTCTACTCAACCATGCGTGTAATCCTTCCCAAGCACACTGCTTTAAGGGGTTTGAGTGGGAGTGGCACCCTGTGATCCCCTTAAGACAAACTCTGTTGGCCCTGAATTGATACTATGAGAGTTGCAGCGTTGGTGCTCAAGCTGACTTCTTTTTTTTTTTTTTTCAACCCTTCCCAAAGAACTTAGTGTTTTACAAGCAGTGAGCACTTAGTATTAGCAGCTGAGGTTGGAATCAAATAAAATCTTTGGGTTTCATCTGGTGCTGAAGGACTGTTTTCACAGTTGCAGGTGTGATTTAAGGTTTGAACATCCTGGTGACTACCTTTCATTATTTGCTGACTTGTCTAATCAGTTGCCCTTTGGATCCAATAGCATGTTTTGAATGCCTGTTCCCAAATTGAAGAGTGGAAGCAAGGATGACTAGAGGGGAGATAAAAATTGCTGAAGAGCTACTGAATGAACCCGTCAAAACACAATCTCCAATCCTGAAGCACAAACCTGATCTCATTAAAAGTTTATGTCTCAATGGAGTTACTTTTTTATAAGATTAAAAGACCTGATGACTAAGTGTTCAAAAGTAAGCAAAAGTCACAAAAATAATTGGTTTAGTTTGGTGATATAGCACCAGCATAGCTTGAAAAAAAGCTCTTGGTTTTTCCTGTTGGAGACAGACACTTTTATGTTTGATGCTTCTTACTCAAAACATAGCTTATTTATTTAGAAAAGTCTTTGCAAGTAACCCGGGAATCAATAATTGTATATATGTATCAAATGTCCATATCAATTGGAAAGGTTTTATTTTTATATTGTTTTTGCTTTTAAAATTTTTATTCCAAGCAGGAGAGCTAGAGATAGGCGTAGCCCCTTAGCACCACTGGGTGTGACTCCAAAAACAAGACAAATATTACTATTCAGGGGAAAGATGTGTGTGAATCACACCTAGAAAGGCTTAAGGGAGGTTCGAACCCAAGAATGATTGATGCAAATCTTCTTACTGTCGATTTTCTTGACTTTCTTCTTGAGAATCAATGGGAGAGCACATTTCACGAAGAAGTCAAAACAAATTTTTTTGGTTCAAGTTAATTTTTTAAATCTCGTTAATTGTAACTAATTTCTAACTGATCTCCAAGGTTTCTGCTTCTTTTGTTATTCTTCCACTAGCATCAACTTGGCAACAGCAATCCATTCAAACCAATTTGGAACGATGAACTTTTTGTTTGTTTGTTTGTTTGTTTTTGGGGGGGTCACACCTGGCAGTGCTCAGTGATTACTCCTGGTTCTGTGCTCAGAAATTGCTCCTGGCAGACTCGGGGGACCATATGGGATTCTGGGATTCGAACCACTGTCCTTTTGCATGCAAGGCAAAAGCCTTTTACCTCCATGCTATCTCTCCAGCCTCAGAACTGTGAACTTTTTAGGGGCTTTCTACTTCCTTTGTAGTGATCTCCAAGCTTCTCATTAGCTGTTCCCTATTTCACTATTCCTCTACCACTATTCCTTCTATTGTTTGTTTATTTGGGCTATACCTGTCAGTGCTCAGGGAGTACTTCTGGCTCTGCACTTAGAAATTGCTTCTGGCTCGGGGAAAATATGGGATGCTAGGGGATCAAATCCACGTCTGTCCTGGGTCAGCCGTGTGCAAGGCAAACGCCCTACCACTGTGCTACCATTCGGGCCCTATTCCTTCTATTTAACTCCTGATCATTATACAACTACAACTAAACTTACCTCCTCAATGGTCCTGGAACACACTAGTCGTAGTCCTGGACCCAGCTGATGCATTTGTTCTAGAAAATTGAAAACCCCTCTTCCTATTTATCTCCCTGCTTTTCATTCAGTTTTGGCCCATACTCAACTATACTCAAGGCTTACTCCTTGATCTGTGTTCAGAAATGTCCTGGCAGTGCTTGAGAGACCATATACTGTGCTGAGGATTAAACTAGGGTTAGCGCATGCAAGGCAATCACTTTAATCTTTAGTATATCTCCAGTCAAATTTCCTCATATTCTACAGATATTTATTCATCTGTCAAGTGTGGCTTCTCATCCCCAAGTCATTTATGTAGAAACATCAAGTGGAGGAGCTGGAGAGATAGTATAGGGGTTAAGGCACTTTCCTGTATTTGATCATTCCTGGCTTGAGGATTTAACAAATTTATTTTGAAAATAGTATTAATAATTAAATTTGCTACTTAATAATTAAATTAATGATATTTAAATGTGACTTAAGGCATAGGTTTAGGTATTAATACATATTTATAGTAAATACGTTATTTTAGTATGATCATTTAAAATATTACAAACTATTTGAAGAGAGTATACAAGAAACATGGAGCACATTTGAAGAAAGAAGTAATACATATTCTATATACATACAATATATAAATATAACATGTATCTGCCACAAATCTTAAGAAATAAGCTAGTCATTTATGGGCTATGGAAAAGCTCAAGGGTTGTGGTGCATACTTTGCATGCTGGAACTCCAGATTCATGGCATGATATTTGCCATGGCATAAACTCTGCCATGGCATGATACACTAAATATGCAGAAAGTAACCCCTAAGCACTTCTATGTTTGTCCCCGAAGCAAAAAATATTAATCTCTTATGAAAGCTTATTTGTAAGGTTGTCTCTTTAATCCTACAAATTGTTTATAAGTTAATGTTATATATCAAATAATATGTTATTTTAAAAATAATAATTCAAATACCTCAAAATTATTTTTTTTGCAGAATAGTAAAATAATATGACAAGAAGAACTTCAGTCATTAACAAAATATATATAAGGGCCAGAGAGATAGCACAGCAGTAGGGCATTTGCCTTGCATTTGGCCAACACGGGAAGGACCCTTTGGGAGATTTTGATATATATATAAAGCTCTATAGATTATACTGGAAATATTTTGGTATAGACCAATTCAATTTTCTTTGCATGATTACTAATCTCATTAATAAAAAATAAAAGTCTTAACCATAAAATCAACCTTGAACTCTCTTTATGTTTTGTTTTTATTTTTGTTTTTGGGCCGCACCCGGCGATGCTCAGGGGTTACTCCTGGCTGTCTGCTCAGAAATAGCTCCTGGCAGGCACAGGGGACCATATGGGACACTGGGATTTGAACCAACCACCTTTGGTCCTGGATTGGCTGCTTGCAAGGCAAACGCCGCTGTGCTATCTCTCCGGGCCCGAACTCTCTTTATGTAACCAGCAAAATTTCATGGGCCAGATCCTATTAAAAAAAAAAAGTGGGATTATAAGAGTCATACATTCACATTGGTTTTAAAGCACACACATGGGACTAATAACACCTATTGTTGCCAGAAAACTACCAGGGCCACACCTGGAGGTGCTCCAGGGGCTATGCAGATTAAATGCAAGGCTGTGTTCTACCACCAGATGTATCTTTTCTGTTTTGCTACTGAAGATAAAAATCTAGATTAAAGCTTTGTGATAGTAAATTTAAAAAGATCTAGTCCAGGTTTTTGATCTTTTATTTTAAGCACAGTCCAAGCTGACGCAAGATACATAAATTCTAAAGAAAATACACTGTAAAATCTTGATATTTGTCTTTCACTTCAATCGTTAGATTGAACATTGTGGTTTTTATTAAAATTTCTTTGGGCCTAGGATGTGATTCAGTAATAGAATGCATGGCTTTCAGCCTGTAGTAAGTGAGGTCATGGGGGTTCAATCTCTGAAATGTAAGCAAAGAAAAAACCTGGCTAGATGATGTATTTTCTGATGCCAGTATTTAATTTTAGTTTTTGAAGTTTGTATTTTAATAGGTTCTATAGACCTCTGAAACTTGTAGGTAATAAAGAATTTCCTGGGCCAGATAAATAGTAAGACTGTTAGGGGGCTTGCCTTACACACAGGTGACCCAAATTCAATCCCTTGCATCACAGAAGATACCCTGAGCACCACTAAGAGTGATCCCTGAGCATCACCAGGGTGGCCCCCCCATACAACAAATAACAAAAACAATGAATCATTTATAAAAATTTACTACATAGGTGAGACTTAAATGTAGTTATTGTCTGGGGAAGCAAAATTACCAAACAATGGAAATAATTTCACACTCTAATTTTCACAACATTCTTTTTTTTTTATTCTTTATTTTCCCCACAACATTCTTTTCAAAGATTTAAAAAAAAAAGTGATAGCATAGCAGTAGAGTGTTTGCCTTGCATTCAGCCAACCCAGGAACAACCTGGGTTCGATCCCCAGCATCCCACATGATCCCCTAAGCCTGCCAGGAGTGATTTCTGAACGAAGATCGAGGAGTAACCCCTGAGTGCCTCTGGGTGTGGCCCAATCCCTCCCAATTATTTTCTTACCCATTATATGACAGTTTATAATATAATTAGTATCATAACATTTTTTACCTGGTTGATGAAAAGCCCAAAATATGTCAGTTTTGTCTTTTTTTATAAACTAATTTGCATGACTGTTTTCAATACTGTTTATAATTCTTAACTTTATTTACATATTTATCTTTTTAGGTCTTACAAAGTAAAAATAAGTTACATACAAAGTAGATGGGTAAAACAAAACTAAGGATACAGAGAGGACATGGGTGGGTGTAGGTGAGAGGTTAGGTGAAGGGGATATTAGGGATGGTGGTATTTAAAAATTAAATAAAATTGGGACTGCAGCAAGTGTACAGTGGTGCTTATCTTGTACTCAGTGATTCAGGTTTCATCCCTGGCACCATTAGGGTCCCCAGAGCCTGATGGCCAGGAATGATCCTTGAGTACAGAGCCAGCCCTAAGCACAGCAGAGTGTGACTCAAACCCTCCCCTTCCCAAGTTAAAATAAATGCGTTCAATATAGTAAAATTAGGTGACATATGGTGTGTTTTTTCAGTTCCCACGATCGATTCTCCAATTTTGCCGCAATGATTGGCTTTCCAGTGACAATTCAGTTCTGCCATTAACCTGTCAGACAAGATACTTGGTCCCACAGTATTGTCCTGACCCTAGATGTAATTCATAATGGCATACTTATGTTTGGCTAACTACAAATCTGAGGGTTTACCTCTTCAAATAAGAAATTTACTAGAGGGCCCGGAGAGATAGCACAGCAGCGTTTGCCTTGCAGGCAGCTGATCTAGGACCTAAGGTGGTTGGTTCGAATCCCGGTGTCCCATATGGTTCCCTATGCCTGCCAGGAGCTATTTCTGAGCAGACAGCCAGGAGTAACCCCTGAGCACCGCCAGGTGTGACCCAAAAAAACCAAAAAAAAAAAAAAAAATTACTAGAAAGACTATCAAAGGATGTAGACAAAAAGACACTTAGGTTTAGCAGTTTACATTAAAGATACAACTCTGGAACAGCCAGAGTGGGGGCTAGGGAATGGTGGTATAAGGGGAAAAGGGGACAGAGTCCATGCCCATCCCAGACCGATACTCCCATTGTACCTACCTCCATCAACCGGAAAGCTCTGGCAGCTCCTTTAGCAGAGCCCTCCTAGAATTCCACTCCTCGTCCCTCCACCTCTCTCTAGAGGTTTCTGGGAAAGCTGACATTTCCAGCCTCATGTTCTTTAGAATGAGCAGTTCCCATTTGGAAGCTATGAGTGGCTTCATATTGTGCCTCAGAGTAGTATAAACTCAGATGAGAATAGTTGAGAGAGTGAGTAGATAGTGAAGAGATAGTGCTGAATGCAGGCTTTGCCTGTAGGAGCTTGGGGTTTTATCACTGGCAATGCTTGGCTTCTGGAATATCACCAAGAATGATCCCTGAGATCAGAAAGATGGGAGTAGTCCCTGAACACTACTGGGTGTGGCTCAAAAGCCAAAAGTAAAATAAACATGGATGTGATCAAGGGGCTTGCTGTGAATAACAACATTAAAAACACTGTTAATCACTCAGGACATTTCAATGGTTTTAGAAACTGTAACAGAAACAGGAAAGGGGAGCACTATCCCACTCTCTCTTTACATATATATAACATATATATATATTTCAATAGTACATAATACCACATATAACTTTTATTTCTTCACCAGCATGCACTTCCCATCATTATAGCTTTTAAAAGTAGACTCATGCCCCAGAGGATAAAAGTTCATTGAACTTGAATTTTTTTGTTTGTTTGTTTTGGTTTTTGGGCCACACCCAGTGACACTCAGGGGTTACTCTTAGTTATTCGCTCAGGAATCGCTGCTGGCTTGGGGAACCATATGGGATGCCTGGGGATCAAACCACAGTCTGTCCTAGGTCAGCTATGTGCAAGGCAAATGCCCTACCTCTGTGCCACTACTCTGGCCCCTGAACTTGAATCTTAAGAAGTTTTCTTAAGCCATATTAAAAAAAAATAGGCCCACAGAAATTTTAACTGCAATACACTTCATCGTAATATTTCAGGTGTGACCCAACTGCCTCTCCCACAATTAAAAGAAAATAAATACTTGTGCAAATGTGTCCCTGCTGGATCCCAGTTATGCCAAGATATTTCACTCCATAAGTTGGAGCTCTAAATGCAATAACAGAACAAGCAGAAAAAGGTGCATTCATATTTGTCAAGCTGATGGTAATAGTTACTACTGGAGACCCAGGGAAACCATGCAGAGCTGGGGATGAGATCTGGGCCTCCCCCATGCAAAGCATATGACCTAGCTAGCCCTTTGAGCCTCTCCTACCCCGGGAAACAGTTTATTAAAAGGTGTCTAGGGGAGTTTGGGCAGTAAAGCAAGTCTTTAGCATGTCAGAGGTCCTTGGTTTCATTGTCCACACCAGACAAAACAAAAAGGGCTTGGGAAATACTCAGAGTCATTCAGAGCATGCTTTGCATGTAAAAGCCCCAGATCCACTCCTCAACACCTTAGGGTTCCTCTCAGCACTGTCATGGTTTTGTGAGGTATGGAAAATTAACAAGTGACTTGTGCAATACAAAATTTCAACTGGTGTGATTTCACTGTTGACTTTGCCACTAGCATCTGCTAAACTTTTATGTCAAATTATTTGCTGTTTTCTTTTGTTAGAGAGTTACTCAGAATCAACCTGTGTTAACCCTACTCACTGAGGCATCAAGAGTTGAGCATGAGTTCCTGAGGCTTGAAGCTCACTGGCACTGTCTCTCTGACATCATCCTCTACCGAAGCACCTCATCTCTTTGCTTACTGACCTCCTGGCTTCAGTCACCTCGGTTCCACCTCAGAGCTTTGTATTTTCTGTTCCTTTAGCCTAAATATTCTTTTTGTTTGTTTGTTTGTTTTTGTTTTTTGTTTTTGGCCACACCCAGCAGCGCTCAGGGATTACTCCTATACTCCTAGCTTTGCGCTCATGAATCACTCTTGGCAGGCTCAGGGCACCATATGGGATGCCAGGGATCTAACCCAGGTTGGCTGCGTGCAAAGCAAACACCCTACCAGCTGTGCTATCACTCCAACTACCCCCAAATATTCGGGGTTTTTGTTTGTTTGTTTGTTTGTTTGTTTTTTGGTTTTTCGGCCACACCCGGTGACGCTCAGGGGTTACTCTTGGCTATGCGCTCAGAAATCGCTCCTGGCTTGGGGAACCATATGGGACGCTGGGAGATCGAACGAGGTCCGTCCTAGACTAGCACGCAAGGCTGACACCTTACTGATTGCGCCGCCGCTCCGACCTCAAATATTCTTGTCTCTTGGTCTCAGCTTGTTTGTTCTCTTTCCTCTCCTTCAGTTTTCATAGTGACTGTGCCAGACCCGAAGGAAGAACACATTGTGTGGAGCCATCATTCTGGTCCCTGCTCAGCATTGCTTCTCTTCATAGAAACCGTCCTCCACCAACATAACCATGTGCCTATTCTGTTGCCCCTCTGTTTTCCCAATATCAGTGTAAGCACTATAGAAAGTAGAGATGAGGTTTAGGTCTGAGCTAATCCCTAGCTCAGATGCCCACCTATTCTTATGTAATATGACTATTGATGAACACACAAGCTATGTGATTTTTGAAATACTTGGAGTTGGATCAAGTTATGAATTTTAATTAAAAAGTGGACTGTTTGAAAGATTCTTAGAAATATTCACAATACCCTTTTTATTAATTAATCCAGAAACCAGGAACAAAGTTCTTCCATTTGGACACTAGGTGGCAGGACATGCACACCAAGTTTTTCATCCAATGGCCTTTTCCTCAATCCACCTTTAAGAAGTTGTGTAAATCCCTCGTACTGATTTGCAAGGTCCTTTGTAATAGGCAGAAATTTGTATCTATTTGTTCATTTATTTGTTCATGTACTTTGACCTATTTATTTATTTTGAAGGGAAGTGTGCCAGGGATGAAACCTGAGGTTTCATTAGTGCAAAGCATGTACTCAGTGGGTTAAATCTCTGGTCCCAGGACAGTCTTAAACAAATGATCATGCCACTGTGACATAGGGAAGACAAATATTTTTTGTTTATTTTTAATTTGTATTTTTTGGACCACTCTGACTGTGCTCAAGGATACTTCTGGCTCTGCATTTAGAATTTCTGATTCAGAAATTACTCCTGGCAGACTTGGGGAACCATATGGGATGCTAGGGATTGAACCCAGGTCGGCCTCATGCAAAACAAATGCCCTATTCATTGTACTGTTGCTCCAGCCACCAGTCTTCTTTAGAAGCAGGAAAATGACTCCCAGAGTTAAAAAGATTTTCCTAAATCAAAACAGCTAGAATTAAAGCCTATGTCCTGAGTACTTCAGTCCAGGAAAGATTTCACCATTGACTTTAGAGAGGGAACCTGGCCTTTGCAGAAACTTGAGGTCAGTTTTATTTTATTAAACTAAAAAATTGTCTAAAATTACAAGTGTTTTTGAGATTATATATACACATATATTGTTTTTTGGAGGGGCCACACACGGTGATGCTCAGGGGTTACTTCTGGCTATGCACTCAGAAATCGCTCCTGGCTTGGGTGATCGTATAGGATGCCGGGGGATCGAACTGCGGTTTGTCCTAGGTTAGCGAGTGCAAGGCAAACACCCTACTGCTTGAGCCACTGCTCCGGGTTTTTGGGCCACACCCGGTGACGCTCAGGGTTTACTCCTGCTATGCACTCAGAAATCGCTCCTGACTTGGGAGACCATATGGGACTCCGGAGATGGAATATTGAACCGAGGTTCATCCTGGATCAGCCGCGTGCAAGGCAAATGCCTTACTGCACTATTGCTTTGGCCTCTGCTCTTACCAATTTTTATTAAAATCTTAACATTATATTTATTTCTGTCCTTGGGGTCACACCCTACAGTGCTCAGGGAATATTCCTGGCTCTGTGTTCAAGAGTGATGCTGGTGGTGTTTGGGAATTGGTAGTGGTGCAGAGAATCTAAATTAGGATTAGACACATGCAAGAAAAGTGTCTTCCCACTTATGCTATCTCTCTGGCCCACTGAAATCTTGACATGTTCAAGCTAAAAGAGCCGTGAAATAATTTGGTCTCTGTGCCCTCCTTAACCTACACACCTTTATTTTTCCTCTTAGAACTTGATTTGGAAAACAGTTTTTTTCACATGTGTGATTAACTTAAGGATGTCCAAATGGAATCATCTTGGATTATTTTTTTAAAGGTACATATAAAGTATATCATCTTGGATGATTTACATCGGCCTTAAAGAAGAGCAAAAATCTGCCATACAAAAATACATAGCATTGGGGGTCTGAATAGAGAGTAGAATGACTTAGAATTCATGTCTTACAAGCATGACACAGGCTCAATCCTTAGTGCTATTACTGTTTATACAGAGCAGCAAAGAACATGCCTTGCTTTCATACAACAGTTTTACCATCTTAGAAGTGCACAAAAAATATGAGGAGGATGGAAAAGTGACTCAGTAACAGATTACCTGATTTGCATGTGGAAGACCTGGATTTGATCCCAACACTCCTCTCCCCCACATATAACAGGGGGATGGAGAAATAGAAGAGAGGAAAAAAGGAAGGAACATTTCTGTTAGGGCGGCTTTATTTCTGACCTGTATTGGAAGGCTTATAACACTTCACTGGAGAGGCAGAATGTCAACATCATGACAGTCCTGCCTTTGTTTACTGTGCTTCCTTGGCAACCTCCTACCTTATCTTCTGCTTCTCTCATCTCAGTTTGTCTTTGCTGAGATTTTCTGACATTGTGTGTGAACTCACTCAAAGAGTCTTAGTGTCCGTGCAGTCTCTCCCACATCTACAGAAGATAAAATGTATTAATAAACTTCCTTTTTCAATTTTCAACCTGATGTTTATTTTATTTTTTGTTTTTACTCTAAAGAACCCAGAGAGTACAGGATGATTCATTTGAACCCCCAAAGGCCCTCAAGGAAAAGTATTTTATAAGACATACAGGCAGAAGTGGGGAAGGCACGTGGGAAAGGTTTGGAGGCAAGAACTGCAGCCCTGATAAAAGCTATTGGCCACAGATACAGAAAAGGGCACCTGAAGCCTATAAAAGGGAGTGACTTTTGGCACTTGTTTCTAGCTATCTGCTCTCCTGGACTGTGAGAAAAAAAATTTAAGTCCTTGAGTGAACAGTAATTTGTAGTATTGCAGTTAGTTCATTGTGAGAGGAAGGAGTTGGGATTACTTTCAGGGGTGTGGGGTGTGCAGTTGTCATTTATTGAGTTGGAGGAATCTGAGGACTGTGGGATGGGGAGATCAAAAGTTATAGTTTAAGATGCCCAGAGATAGCTCAGGGGCTTGCTTAGAATACCTTCCTATTTAGCACATAGCCTGCACAATAAGAGATTTTCTGTCACATCATAGCACTTGTGACCAAGCACTACAACTAAAGGGGTTGAACCCCAGTGACCACCAGAACACAAGTTCTAGAAACATCAGGGCCAGGAAATTAGATCACTGATGAGCTCCTGCATAAACACCATCATGACCTTAGTAAGCACAGAATCTCTACTACAGGAGTATTATCTTTGCCAACCCCACAGACAGTTGTGTGTGACTTCTGGTTACCCCAACAAGGAGGTAAACACAAGGAAACACAAGGAAAGGAATGAGGAAGACAGGGGAGGGGAAAGGAAAGGAGGAAGAGGAGGGGAGGCAAGATAAGAAATAGGGAGGGTCAGGAGATCGAAGGGAATGAGGGAAAAAGAAGAGAGTGAAAGGGAAGGAAGGGAAAGGAGGAGAGTATAGAGTTGAGAAGGGAAGAAGGAGAGAAGGAGAACAGGAAGGAGAATTAAAGAAATGAAGAGAAAGCCTAGTGAAGAAAGCTTTGTTCACCTCTCTTCACACCTTCATCTAGGAGGCTCTTGCCCTCCCACACCAGTAGCACACATGGGGGTTATTACAAAATGCAAATTTGGGCTCCTTGAAAGAACGGGGGAAGAGCAATAGAAGCGTTTTAAACAAAAAGAACACAGGGACTAAATTTAATCAAATTTCCAACAACATTCATTTAGGGCAAAAGTCTCAAATAGCTCAAATATTTCTTTTTTAATGTCCAATCTCCAATGTGAGAAAGGCTTTAGAGCTCAAGTGATGAAAATATGGTGTCCATCTGTATATTTGTTTTCTTCTGGTTTGTGTTTAATTATCCACAAAGAAAAAATGTGCAAGATGTTTCAATTGCTTTCCTTTTAACTGCCAAAATAGCAACTTCTGAGGCTTTCACAGGATTGGTTGTTATCCCTTTGAAAGTTTTATTACAGAGATGGAGTATGTTTTTAATCTTCCATATTTTGATCATGAAGGTTTGTTTTCTATGATTCAATCTAGCTTCTACCATACTTTTAGTAAACAAGGAGTCAGTAGTTTTATTCTGTGTAATACATTGTACTTTAATAAAAATGCAGCATAATTAATAAACACAAATAATAAATCAGAAGATACTTCTTTGTCTAAAATGGAGAGGAAGTTTTGAGATCCTTGAGAGATTAAAATATGCATTCATTTTATGTAAACATTAGAGACATTTTACCATGAACATATTTTTCTTTTAAAAAATATTCTGGGGCCGGTGAGGTAGTGCTGGAGGCAAGCACTAGCCAAGGAAGGCCCATGGTTTGATCCCCCGGCGTCTCATATGGTTCCCCCAAGCCAGGGGCAATTTCTGAGCACTTAGCCAGGAGTAACCCCTGAGCATCAAACGGGTGTGGCCTGAAAAAAACAAAAAAAATTCTATATATGAATTCTATATTTTCTCTGTATTTGTGGATATAGAAATATAAAATCCTTGCTCTTTTGGTCTCAGCTGATATTCTGAGGCAGCAGTTGAAACTTAAAGTAAGAAGTGTTCTTATATATACATACATTATATATACATACATACATTCTTATATATACATACATACATACATATATGTGTGTGTGTGTGTATTTGGTTTTGTGTCACACTTGGCGGCACTCAGGGGTTACTCCTGGTTTGCACTCAGAAATCACTACTGGCAGGTTCGGGGGACCATTTAGAATGCTGGCGATCAAACGCGGGTCCTTCCCAGGTTGGCTGTGTGCAAGACAAGCACCCTACCACTATACTATTGCTCCAGCCCCTTAGTATCACATTTTTAAAATTGAAAACATGTATTAGAAAGTTTGATGCACTTCCTACAGCTAATCTGGAGTCCTAATTACTCTTTTTTTTTTTTTAATTTGCCTTTTTTTGGGGAGGGGGATCCACACTTGGTGACTCTCAGGATAACCCCTTGAGAGTAATTCCTGGCTATGCACTCAGAAATTGCTCCCGGCTTGGGGGACCATATGGGACGTTGGGGGATCGAGCTGTGGCCCATTCTACCACCACTCTGGCCCCGTGGAGTCCTAATTACTTTTGCCACTTCAATTTTGTGGAGTTTCATCCCAAAATCATGGTCTCATTTTTAGGGCCTATTTAAAATGATTAGGGCACAAGTGACTAGCTACTTCTTAGTAGTTGCCTGGACAGAGGAAGACGATGCCTTCTCTTCCAGATGAATCTGTAGGGAAATTATATCTTAAACAAGACAACATTCTTTGATTTATATTTATTAATGAGTGCTTTTGGATGGTGAGGCCTCTGCAGTGGTGCTCAGCAGATCCAAGTGCCCCACCAAGGTTCTTGGCCAACCAGGCATGGTGGATCAATGCAGAGATTCCCAGGCTCTGTGGTGGTGGCAATTACCTGGGCTACATGAAAGATGCTCAGGGGAACCATCCAGTGCCAGAAATAGAACTGAAATGAGGTATATGCTAGCCACGGGCCCTAACAGATGTGATATCTTTTGGCCTTTTGTTTGATTACTTTAATGCTGTAAAGTCAAAACCTCAAGACTTTGTTTCTTTCTTATTGCTAACATTATACCCAATCTGCTCAAATACGTTTATAAAAACAAAACTGGACAGTAGTTAAGTAAATCTCAGGCATCTTACTACATTTTATAGATGCAGATCTTCTAAATATTGAAGACAGTGGCCAAAAAAGTAAATAATATGCAACTTCTGAATCTCAGGGTTCTCAAGTAAGATATTTCAAATAGTCATAAAGAACCATTTTCCATCATTCTTTTAATCATTAATTGATAAGTATTTTATTTTTGTGGTTTTCTTGTGTCTATGGGGGGGGGTTGGGGCCACAAAGGTGTTGCTCAGGGCTGACTCCTGACTCTGTTGGCTCTATTATAAAGGATCATTCCTGGCAGGCTCAAAGAACCATATGGGATGCCAGGGATCCAGACAAGATTGGCTACATGTAAGGTAAGCACCTGCCTTAGCAAGTATGTTAGTACCTCTTGCATACCTGGCACAGTTCAAGTTACTGTGGATATAAAAATGGACTTGAGAGATCAAAATGCACCCACAGGGAGTTCTTCTTCAACTAGACAGAAATAAAATGCTTAATAGATAACCACATTTCCCCTTATAATTTAAGAACAAATCTCACATTAATATAATAACCCCCAGATCTTTAACACACATCTTCATCACATCTTGAGTTGGAAACACCTAAGAAATAAATATATCACAATGTATTATTTTTTGGCCTAAATAAAATGTGAGAATTTGTCCTTTTACTTAAAACTGACTATGAAGACCTTTTTACCCATAGGGCCATACTCATTAGTGCTTAGTAGCTCCTGGAGACACACCAGGTAGTTCAGAAAGGAACAAGCTGGGCCTGGGAAGATCTGTCTTCACCCAGGTGAAGATCTATCAGGCATGTACTTCCCCCTCTGAAACATTTATTCAGCTCTTGGAAAAATTATCTTTTGAAGTACACTAAATCTATATATGTATATATGCTATATATGGGATTTGTGTTTGTTTTTGCTTTGGGGCCACATCTGGTGGTTCTGGGGTTTAGGTGACAGTCTCTAGTTCCATGCTGGGTTCATGCATGCTTCTCTTGTGATGTTGGAGAACAACTTTAGGTTTCCTGCTTGTCAAGCATGCTTTGCAAGTACACAGCATTTTGAATTATTTCTCTGACTCCAAAGAATAGACTTTTCTAGAAAACCATACTATGCAATACGTTGCACCTATTAAAAGTGCATTAGGGACACATATAAAACCATAAGAAATCCCTTAAAGATGCTGTAGAACAACATAATTGCCTTGAAAGGGTAGGCTTTTTATGAAAACATCATAAAAATAAAAAGTATAAATAAAAGAGTGTGTTTAGTTATATACAATGAATGGAACCTGAGGTATTAGCAATCTGAGCATGTTTTTAGTCACTGTGAAATTACCAAGTGATTCATGATTGGATTTCAACACCAATCTCTTCATCATAGTCCATTTTCCTTCAACGTTGCCCCCCCCCACCCCCACAATTTTCTTTGCATCTACAAAGTCTGCTTCAATGTGTATGTATATAAGTTGTACTGTGATTTACAGTACTGTTGCTAAACATACATAACTCTTTATCACCTTTCAACACCACCTTTTCATCCTGGTTAAACACGTTCCTCCACCACAGATGTTGCCCTGTCCCAGCCCCCTCAAGTGACAGGTTCTTACTGAATACTAGTTCTCATATTCTTCGTTTTCATTGTCTGTAGGTATTCGTCACTCCATTTCTTCTATATTGCACCTAAGAGAGGTCATTTTGAGTCAGCCTCTTTCCCTCTAACTTCATTCAGCATGACACTCTACAAGTCCCTCCACATAGCAAAAAAACTACGGAATGCTTCACAAATCTGCATGTCATCATTGCACAGAGGCCATGTTAATCTCTCTGTATCATTCTAATTTTAGTGTCTGTTCTGTCAAAACAAGCACAAGCAGAGCATTTTGTTATAAAGCATTGATACATATTGTAAAGGATCAGAGTATCGAAGAAAAAAATGAATAGCCATACTCTAAAGTGGTGTTTGTCAACTGGGCAACCCACATGGCAGTGTGGGTCTCTGTGGTCCACTGTTGTGCACACTGGAAGCATCTTTGAGGTGGAGAGAAGGAAAAGGGAAATAGAGACATTTCTAAATGCTAGTAGGTAATTGGTAACAGGCTGAAGTCGAGAATGTCAACTTCAGTTTTTCTCTGTGCCAAGCTAAATGAAAACAGTGCAACTGTTTAAATTGCCATTTGAATCCAAAATAGAGATGATAATAAACATTTACATTAATGCCTATAACAGAATAGAATGATAACAAATATTTAGTTAGTACTTGACTATTCTATGGACTTTATATGGATTCTAATCTTTAATCTTCACAATAATAATGATCAAACCCATTTTCTATTTTGGTTTAGGGCTTCACTTGGTAGTGCTTAGGGGCTACTCTTGAATCATTGCTCAGGGTTAGTGATCCTAATAGTGCTCTGGGAATGAGGCACTGCTTGAGATTGAACCTGAGCCTCCTAAAGATTCAATTAATCTTACTTTATAAATGAGGAGACTAATGTTTAGAGAAGTGACCTTCCATCACATAGTTAATACATAATCTGAATCAAAATTTGAATTTGAGGGCCTGGATATAATTTCATGGAGCATTTGCCTTACATGGTTCTGGGTTCAAACCCTGACACCAGAAAATTAAATTAAGTGAAAAAAAAAACCTTCCAAATTTTAGATTGTGATGTGCTAGAGCCTATTTATATAAACATCACCAAATGTATATAAGGGAATGGAGGGTGAGAGGTGAAATCATCACCTCAGTCAGGGTAATCTCTTTTCTGTAGAAAGGGACCCCGTAGATACACACTGAGTTGGGGGTGTCTTTCTCTTTTCTTTTTCTTTTCTTTTCTCTTTTTTTGTTTTGTTTTTGGTTTTTGGGTCACACCTGGCAGTGATCAGGGGTTATTCCTGGCTCTACACTCAGAAATCGCTCCTGGCAGGCTCAGGGGACTATATGGGATGCCGGGATTCGAACCACTGTCCTTCTGCATGCAAGGCCTTACCTCCATGCTATCTCTCCGGCCCCATCTTTCTCCTTTCAACTGTTGATTCAGTGACATGAGTAAAGAGGACCTGAAGAAAGGATGCTTCCTCTAGACACTATGCTGCCAGTTGGGTGAGGATCTACAGAAGGTTTACAGGAAATATTGCAGAAAGGAATTTGTGCACTGTTTGAGCCATGAGCTGAAGAAACAGAAACTGACCTCCTCACATTCATCCAGTGTCATTGTTTGTTGAAAATATGTAGTGGGAACAGTGTGTTCTCTGGCTGGCATTTTGTCAGCACTTTTACTCATTTTAGGACTGGATTCCGAGCACCTCATGTATCATGTATTTCTGTGCAAGGCTGAGTGGATATATATTATAGGAAATCAAAAGGGAAAAGAGAAGGCAAATCTAATGATGTTTCAAAAATGAGAAAGTTTGCAGTAAATTGAAGTGTTCAGAGAAGAAATTTGATCATTTAAATAGATGTAATGTTACATTATCTGGAAAAGGATCAATAGCTATCTTAGTTACGATATCTTCCTTTCACATCCTTTCATGGGATGATACAAATAGGGCACTGAAATTCTTTGGAGGGAGGAGGAAAGACAGATTTGGACTTCTCATCAATGTTTGGGACTCTTCCTAACTCTGTATTCAGGAGTCACTTCTGGTCATACTCAGAAAATTATGAGTACAAGTACAGAGCATTGAACCAGAGATGGCCAAATGCAAGGTAGCACCTTAGCCCCATACTATCTCTCTAGTTTCAGGTAGTGCAATTCTTAGGCTAGAACAGAGAAAATATTTTGAGACTATTAAAAAAATTGAATTCTCAAGGGCCAGAGGGATAGTATAATGGATAGGGTGCATGCCTTTGCAGGCAGCCAGTCCAGGTTCCATCCCCAGTACCCCTGATGGTAGCTTGAACCCCCTCCAGGAATGATCCTTGACTGCTGAGACAGGAGTAAGTAAACCTGAAAACTACCAAGAGTGGTCAACCCCACAAAATTTTTTTTTAATTCTAATGAAATGAGTAAAATTAGTTAGTATGACTAATAGGCCATATCATGTCCTTTCTCACTTAAAAAGGTTGTGAGATAAGCCCCAAGGTCTTGATGTTAACTCACTAGTTGCAAAAACTCATTGCAGTATTTCATTTGTAGAAGGCCAGTTTATAACACAATAATTAATTAGCTCAAAAAAAAAAAAAAAAGGAAAGAAAGAAAGAAAGAAAAAAAAAGGGGGGCCAGAGAGGTGGCACTAGAGGTAAGGTGTCTGCCTTGCAAGCGCTAGACAAGGAAGGACTGCGGTTCCATCCCCCAGCGTCCCATATGGTCCCCCAAGCCAGGGTGATTTCTGAGCACTTAGCCAGGAGTAACCCCTGAGCATCAAACAAAAAAAAAAAAAAGGAAAGAAAGAAAGAAAAAAAAGGGGGGGGCCAGAGAGGTGGCGCTAGAGGTAAGGTGTCTGCCTTGCAAGTGCTAGCCAAGGAAGGACCTCGGTTTGATCCCCCTGTGTCCCATATGGTCCCCCCAAACCAGGGCAATTTCTGAGCGCTTAGCCAGGAATGACCCCTGAGCATCAAATGGGTGTGGCCCCAAAAAACAAACAAAAAACCCCAATAATTAATTAGCTCATGTTTTATTTTGATGAGTTCCAGATGAGATTTTTTTGTGCAATATCCTGGTGATTTAGGAGGTTACTCTGTGTTATCAGCAACAAGATTTCAAGGTTTGGATACATCGTTCTTGGGAAGACTTCAGATGGCTCATTCTTTTTTTTTTTTTGTGGGGGTTTTGAGTCATGCCTGGCTGAGTTCAGAGGTTACTTCTGGCTCTATGCTCAGAAATCACTCCTGGCAGACTCTTGGGACCATATGGGATGCCAGGATTCGAACCACCGTCCTTCTGCATGCAAGGCAAACACCTTACCTCCATGCTATCTCTCCAGCCTCCTCATCTCATTCTTGATGTGTTTTCTCTACAAAGGGTGACTTGACCATTTTCTAACTTTCCCCCATCATCTGTTACTACTCCCTACTTGGGTTACATATCCCCATATACTAAATTGAGGCTGTGTATAGAGTATAGATTCATTTTTTAAAGCTGTGTTATAAAATTTATGTAGATATTATCCATCTTCCTCCCTGATCACAAACTTGCCCTCACTCTTGGATTTGGAACATAATCAAGCTAACATATGAGATCATGTTTGCAGAGCCCAGTGAGACCTCTGAGAGAATTTTCTCATTTGGGAGGTATCAGTATTTTATGCACTGATAGGCCAAGATGCTGCCAAATAAAATCAAAAGTTTAAAAAATATTTTCAACACTGGAACTAAGCAAAGGAAATTTTCTCCTTTTGGGGTTTTTTATATTCAAAATATCTTATTTTCTCTTACAATAAACTGTTTTACTCAGCAAACTTGATTCAACTAGTAAGTCATTTGTAATGCAAATAATGCTAATGTCTTCCATTTATTATATTTTTAGTATCATAAAATGATTATATTAACTGCTATTTCCTTCTTTTGAAATAGGCAATTTTTTAGACTACTAGTTATGAATTTGATTTGATTTTTGTTTTGTTTTAGGTTTTGAAGTCATTCCTGACAGTGCTCAGGAGGAGGTCACATGCAGTGCTGGAGATAAAACCAGGGTTAGCCTCATGCAAAGCAGGAGCCTAACCCTTGTACTATCTCTCTGACCCTTGTTCAAATTGTTTTCATTATTTTAATTTCTCTTGTTTGGGAGCTACATCCCTAACAGTACCCAGTAGTATATTGGTGTTATTTTCAGCAATTCAGGGGATCACGTGGTTCTGGAGATTGAACTCTTATTTCAGCATACAAAGCATGCACTGTTTGGTAGACATCTTCCCAGTATATATATATATTGGTGGGGTTTGAGTCACATCTAGTAGGACTTGGGGCTTATTTCTGGCTCTGTATTAAGGCATCTGTAGGTTGCTCTTGCAAGGCAAGCACATTACCAGGTATGCTATCTTTCCAGTTCTGAACTGATTTTTTAATGTGGAGAAATATTTTTGTTACTTTTTAATTTAATCTCATATGATTACTAGTCATTGTTTAATTTACCTTTTTAATTTGGAAAGGTGATTTTGTCTATGTAATTATATACATACTCTATTGCTTAGGATGTGTAGATAACTATCCTCCCTCCATTTTTAGATATAGCGTACAAAAATAACTACAACCCTGCCTGACTTTTAAACAGATGCTTATCACATGTTGAGTTTGACTAAGACAAGAATGTCCCATGCCAATGCTTTTTGGAAAAAGTTATATGTGGTTTCATGAAAGAGTGCACACTTTCACAGACACCTTTCTATTTGTGTAGAGAACTTTGTTCTCTTGCTTTTACTAGCTCACTCTTCCATCTCCTTTATCAGGAATATGATCTTGACTTTCCTCTGGGTCCTCATCTTTCCCTAGGTCTTGCGATTCTAATGTGATACCCAGTTTCTCCACTATAAACTAAAAATCTAATAAAATATGTTCCTCTGAGATTTATAGCTCCTGGCCTTCCAATTCAAAGAACCACCTAAGCCTGAAGCTATGGTCCTAACTCTAGGCTTCCTAAGATCCTTTTGACAGAATGATGCCAACACACGAAGGGAGTGAGAGCCCAGGCAATATTTAGTTCCATCTGATGCTAGATCAACTCAGTAACTGGGCCAATACATTCCCTTTTGCATTAACTAATCCAAGTTGGATTTCTATCACTTCCAACCAAAAAAAAAACTTTGAAAATTGTATTCCACTCAGGGATGAAATGATAGAGCAAGCAAAAGTTACCATGAACAGCTCTAAGTAGAAGAAAATTCTATTAAAATCTCATTTGGATAAGTAGTAGATTTTTGTTGGTTTGGAATCCTAAATTTAGAAGGCTTAAATAACTAACATTTTCCAGTATCCTAGAGACAAGAGTTAGATAAATAACAGATCCCAAGGGTTATTCAAAGATATAATTTCAGGTTATATCAAAGTGTCATTATGAATTCAATTTAATCATATTCATTTTCTCATTAATAGGTTTATTTAAGAATAAATGCCAAGAGATATAATTGCAAGACCTGTACTAATAATAGCTACAATACTTTTTTTTTTTACATTCTCTGTGCCAGGAAATGTGCAAAGCATGACTTTATTTTACCAGTTAATTCTTACAGGAATGCTAAGGGGTAGGGTGCTAGTTATTCTTTACCGATAAAAAATATTACAGAATCTTGGCAATGTGCTCATTTTCAGACAGCTGGTAAACAACAAAACCAAAATCTCATCCCAGATCTTTCTAATGTCTAAACTTAAACTTTTATTATTCTTTAAGTTTCTGTAGTTCATAGAAATTAATCCAGCAAAAATTGCTTTATTTTTAGTTATTTTCATTTCCTACCTTCCCTTTATTTTGCTATTTCACATTTAATTGCAGTGCACTGGAAACTGGGATCACTAATAGGAGTGCCTCCAAGATCACTTGGCATGTGGAATAATACAGGAATTTGAACTCAAAACCTCATGCTTGCTAGGCAAGTGCTTTACCACTGAACTATCTCACAATTATTGTTTCTTTCAGCACATTTTTGAAATATACATGGTTCATAGTATTTGTTATATTTACTTATAGTAGATCAATAGAATACATAACATGATACATAACAGAGATACATAGTAGATAAAGATATATATTTAAGAATATATATATATATATAGTTTTGTTTTTTGTTTTTGGGCCACACCCAGTGATGCTCAGGGATTACTAATGGATATGAGCTCAGAAATTGTTCCTGACTTGGGGGACCATATGGGACAATGGGGATTGAATCGAGTCAGCTGCATGCAAGGCAAATGCCCTACCACTGTGCTATCTCTCCGCCCCCTAAAGATCTATATTTTAAAGTTCTTATAAACTTTCTACATTTAATTTACTACGAACTAGTAGTGAGAATTTCTAATTCATAGGCTAGCTATTTGTCTCAGTGATAAAGCCCATGTTTTCCTTAAGAACAAAAGTGAAAGAGAAGGCAGAGAAGGCAGAGAAAAGGAGAAGGGGAAGAAAGAAAAAGGAAGTGATAGCACAGCGGTAGGGCATTTGCCTTCCATGCTGCCAACCTGGAATGGACTCCGGTTGGATTCTTGGTATCCCATATGATTCCTGGAACCTGCTGGTTCTGAGCGCAGAATCAGGAATAATCAGGAATAATTCCTGAGTGCCACCGGGTGATCCAAAAACAAAACAAAACAAAACAAAAGAAAGAAAAAGGAAGAAAAAAAGAAAAAAAATAAGAGGGGCCGGAGAGATAGCATAGAGGTAGGGCGTTTGCCTTGCATGCAGAGGGACGGTGGTTCGAATTCCAGCATCCCTTATGGTTTCCTGTGCCTGCCAGGAGCGATTTCTGAGCATAGAGCCAGGAGTAACCCCTGAGCGCTGCCCGGTCTAACCCAAAAACCAAAAACAAAAAAAAAAAAAAAAAAAAAAAGGAAAGAAAGAAAGAAAGAAAAGAAGAAGGAAATTTTAAACTCCCAGGACACTTTTAATTAAAAACATAAATAATTCAGAATTTTCCATCAATAATTCAATTTCCTTTTATGAGATAAAGAGGTCCAGGTTGACATAAAAAGAGAAATGAGTAATCAAGCCAGTAAACTTTAAGCAGAACCCAGAATTGCTGCTTTTTTCCAAAAATTCACAAACCTTGATGATTCTGGAAGACTTGGATGGCATTGCTGCCAACCTAATTGAGATGGCAGAACCGGCTGGAGGAAGGGAGGAGTAAGCTTGGCACTGAGGCCCATTCACAACCTTCTTTTCATAAACCAAGGCCCTTAAATGAATGTGCACCTAAACATCCATCACTGTGTGGGTGACAATGTTTTGCTTGTTGTTCTTTTTGTTTGTCTTTTGGCCACACTCATCGGTGCCCAGGGCTTACACCTGTCTTTGTGTTCAGGGGTCACTCTTCGTGGTTTTCAAGCGATTAGACATGATGCTGAGAATGAAACTAGGTTTATCTGCCTGCAATGCAACTGCTTTAACTCCACTAATATCTCTCTGCTTAGTAATGCCTTATTTTTCATGCTGACTTCACAGTGGGAGATGGGTTGTCTCTGCATGACTGAGTCAGCTTCCTACAGTATTAAGTCCAAAATGTTTTTGGAAAGGCTCAATTAATTGAAACCTTATTTGAAAAACTGCTCAGTATGATTCCAACAGACATGAAAAAAGATTTTTTTTAACTAAACACATTAAAAAGACCTTTATTTTATAATAGAGGAATGAAAGAGGGAGGGATTTGGAGACAGTCCACCTAATTTTAGTTTCAGCTAGTCCTTCATTAAACAAATGCATTTGGGCGTATTGGTTGAACTTCAGTATTTAAATAATGTTTTTAATCTTTAGTAAGGTTGTCAGAAAAATTAAAATATATGCGAATGTTTGAAAGATTCAGAGATTATTCAATAAGCTTTGCTTACAAGATATCCTATACTGCAAGATCCCTTGAGCATGGCTGGGTACAATTCCTCATCTTCTGTCTAGATCTGGAAAAGTCCCCATCCAAGCTAGGTGCGCTCCATGCAAAATGGACTAAACTTGCAAATAAACCGTTATATAATTAATTGAGAAACCTGTCTCTCTTTCTTCTTCTCTTTTTATTACTAATATTAGAGAGTAGTACTCAGGAATTACTCCTACCTCTGTACTCAGAGATTACTCCTGGCAGTGCTTAGTGGGCATAAGTGATGCTGGGTACTGGATCGGATCAAACACATGCAAGACAATCATCTTATTGTGACCAATTAATTTTTTTATTGTTCTCTCACTTTCATATAGAGATCACTTGGCCCTTGGGCCCCATACTGTCATATTTGTGTTTCTCCTCTTCCACTCAATTTCTTTCCTTCTTGCTATACTCTGGGGCCAAGGGTATGCAAGACAACTCCCATTTATTTACTTATTTTATTATTTACTTATTTTAAGCTTCATTGATTGATTGATTGATTTTTGGGCCACATCCAGCAGCACTCAGGGATCACTCTTGGATCTGCACTCAGAAATTGCCCCGGCAGGCTGGGGCACTATATGTGATGCCGGGTTCCTCCCCGGTCAACCGCATGCAAGGCAAATGCCCTATTGCTGTGCCTACTTTTATTTATTTTGGTTCTTGGGCCACACCAGGTGGTGCTCAGGGGTTACTCCCGGCTCTGCGATCAGAATTGACTCCAGGCAGGCTCGGGGGACCATTGGGGATGTCAGGAACTGAAGTCCGTCTGTCTGGGGTTGGCCGTGTTCAAGGCAAATGCCCTACCGCTGTGCTATTGCTCTGCCCCTAAGACAACTCTCATTTAGACCATTGTATTTCTTTATGCATGTGGTATTCTTCTAAATACCACATATAAGTGATATCATTCTGTATCCTTCTTCTTCTGGCTTACTTCATTGAATATAATATCTACCAGTGCCATCCACATTGCTGCAAATTGCATGATTGCATCATTCCTTACAGCTATGTAGTATCCCATTGTATATTTGTACTACATCTTCATGACCCACTATTCTGTCGATGGGCATCTAGGTTGATTTCAAGTCTTAGCTATTGTACTAAATGCTGCAATGAATAGTGGTGGGCATACATCCTTTAGGATGAATGTTTTTCTGTAGTGAGAATAGATACCCAGAAGAAGGATTTCTGGGTCATATGACAGCTCAATTTTAAATTTTTTGAGAACCTCCATACTGTTTTCCATAGAGGTTGGACCAGGCAGCACACCCACCAGCAGTGGATAAGAGTTCCTTTCTCAGCACATTTCTGCACGAAGATTGTTCACACTATTTTTGATATGTGCACTGATGTAAGATGATATCTCATTGTTGTCTTGATTTGGATTTCCTTAATGATAAGTGCTGATGAGCATTTTTCAAGTGTCTGTTGACCATCTCTTGGTCTTACTCAGTGAAGTGTCTGTTTATTTCCTCTCTTTATATTTATTTATTTATTTATTTATTTATTTTTGTTTTTTGAGTCACACCTGACAGTGCTCAGGGGTTATTCCTGGCTCCATGCTCAGAAATCGCTCCTGGCAGGCTCAGGGGACCATATGGAATGCCGGGATTCGAACCAATGACCTTCTGTATGAAAGGCAAACGCCTTACCTCCATGCTATCCCTCCGGCTTCCTTTCTTTATTTTTAAGGGGGTTTTAGGTTTTGTAAAGTTACTTGTTGTCTTTGTGATTACTTTGCCTTCCTCCCTCCTGACCTCCTTTCCTTCCTTCCTTCCTTCCTTCCTTCCTTCCTTCCTTCCTTCCTTCCTTCCTTCCTTCCTTCCTTCCTTCCTTCCTTCCTTCCTTCCTTCCTTCCTTCCTTCCTTCCTTCCTTCCTTCCTCAATTTCTGAGCGCATAGCCAGGAGTAA